>NC_142514.1:39049166-39370833 GCF_057876585.1 Rhinolophus sinicus | reverse complement strand
CTAATCTCTTGAAACAGTATACCACCTAATTTGTCTTTTTCAGATGTGTATCTCTTGCTTTCTTAAAACTGCCTTTTTGTTCCCTATCAAACACAGTGATTATCATAAATATTAACCGGGATGTACTATATACTTGTAGCTTTGAAATTAAACATTTTGAATGATACCCTGAAAAGGTGTCAGTATGCTAAAAGCATAACACTTGTCTTAGATTATATATTTTAATGAATACAGAAATAAAACTGTATTCTGATTAACTCTTAGAGGATACCTGAAAAAAAAATTAGCCTTAAAATATGCCAGGTCCTTTCATGACCCCTTGGCTCTGTACATGTTTTTTCTCCTACCTGGTACATCCTCCTTATCCCTCTCTCCCCTTCTCTTGCCATATTGGATCATGAGAGTTGGTCCACAGCGCTCTCTGTGACATCAACTCGATCCTTCCTTACACTTGATCCTTTCTCCACAAAGCAGATTTATTTAGCACAGGCTTGCGGTTGGCAGATGTAGGTAATGAACATCCTCCTTATTTCAGTACCAACATACCACATGTAGTATTAATCAGGTTTGCCAATGGCTTTCTATTAGAGTTTGATACCTTCCGTTGAAATTCTTGCATTCATTCTTCCACTCCTCCTAATCAAAAGTCCCTTCTTGAGTTTGAATAGAAACCCTTATATACCTAGCATTTATCCCATTTTACTGGAATTACTCATTTGTCACCCAGACTGAATTTTAAGTCTTTTCAGGACATTGTCTGCTCTTCTATATTTCCCATAAAGTCCACGATAGCATTTGACATAGGACATGCTAAATGATAGACTCTTATTTGGAAAATACTTAGTTTGCATTACCATTTTGGAACACATTTACCCCCATTCACATGTACCAAGTAGTCTCTTAATGTTAATTTTGCCTAAAATAACCTATACCATAGCTTGAAGGTGACAGATACTTTGGTAGTCTGACAGCAGATTTCTGTTGTCTTTACCTTGTTTTACAGTTCTTGGGAAGCAACTCTTTTTAAACTGTTGCCAATGTCTTTAGAATGGGTACCATTTTGGACATAGCACTTTAAGTCTGAACTTTGGCATTCAGTAACACTCCCTTTGCTTTATAAGTTTTGTTTTCCCTGTAGCTCACACAGAAAAATAGTGTACACAGGAAAGAACATAATAGATAGGACTGTTTGCCAGTCTATTTTTAATATACCGTGTTTCCCTGAAAATAAGACCTAACTGGAAAATAAGCCCTAGCGTGTTTTTTCAAGGTGACATCCCCTGAACATAAGCCCTAATGCATCTTTTGGAGCACAACTTAATGTAAGACCTGGTCTTTTTTTCAGTGAAACACGGTAGCTTTGTTACATGGCATAGTTGAGCTGTACTTCAGTAAGGAGATTATTTTCAGAGATTGTCATTCCTGGAGAAGAAGAAGAAAACATGCTACAGAATAATTAAAACATGAAACTGATTTTTGGTGTTATGTTGTGTTTTGGATTGTCCAATTCGCTTCATTTATCATTATAATAATGATTAATGATGTTACTGTTAATCCAAGTGAGTTTATTTTGAAGTAAAGCTATTGAGACACTTCATTTTTTTACCCCTCCTTTCTCACCCCAGTGTTTTAAAAAAAAAGTGTAGAGGGGAAGTAGGCGGAGAAAAGAAACAGTAGTATGAGAACCATTTGTTTAACACTGAACAAATATTTATTGAATGCCTTTGACTCTGGGCTGGTCTCTGACTGCTAAGACACAGTCCCTGCATTTAAGGAGTTCCTAGCCTATTGCGGTGGCTCTGAAGAGTGAGTAGGGCTGGCCAGCACCAGGCCAGAAGCACTGGGGTTGCTTTTTCAGAACAGGTTGGCCCCCACAGGACCTCCCGCTATCCCAGGAGATTCTGACAGAGTGGGGAGTATTGAGTAAAAGTACTTACTAAAGTACTAAAAAGGTATGTGTGTGTGCTATGGTCAACTGCAAATCCAATGTGTGGATGTAATTTGATTTGTATACTAGATACATTTTTCCCTAGTTTTTATCTTGAACAATTACCAACCTATGGGAAAGTTAAAAGAATAGCACAAAGAACACTTGCATACCCTTCACCTTGATTCAACCCTTGGAAATATTTTGTCATGTTTTTATGTCTCCTCTGTCTCTAAAGACACACACACACACACACACACACACACACACACACACTTGTTTTTAACCTTTTGAAAATAAGTTGGAAACATCATGGCACTTGACGCCTAAATACTTCAATGTGAATCTTATAAAAACAAAGATATTTTCCTACAGAACCACAATGCTATTCTCTCACCAAAGGATACATTAATATTCTGTGTTATTTAGTCCATATTCAGAGTTTCCCATGTCTATATCTTTAATAGACATTTAAAAAATAATCCAACATTGAATCAAAGATTATGTACTGCGTTTGATTATCATGCCCCTTTAATGTAGAGTCTAAAATAGTCTTTACATCTTTTTAATCTTTTGATACATTTTTTAAAACAACCCAATTTTCTTGTTTTTCTAAAAGAATATATAAATTTTTATTTTATTTTATTTTAGTTTACTGGGGAATGTTGGGGAACAGTGTGTTTTTCCAGGGCTCATCAGCTCCAAGTCGTCCTTCAATCTAGCTGTGGAGGGTGCAGCTCAGCTCCCAGTCGCGGTTAGTTGTGGGGGGGGTGGAGGCATAGCCCACCATCCCATGTGGGTTGAACCGGCAACCTTGCTATTAAGAGCTCGCGCTCTAACCAACTGAGCCATCTGGCTGCCCCTCCAAAAGCTCAGCTGCTCCTTGTCTTCAGTCTAGTTGTGGAGGGCGCAGCTCACTGGCCCATGTGGGAATCGAACCGGCAACCCTGTTGTTCAGCGCTCGTGCTCTAACCATCCCGGCCAGCCCTAAAAGGTTATATAATTGAATCATTTAAATTATACAAAGAAGTTTATCATCTGTTAAAGTAATAAGGAAAAGTGAACAAAAATACTAACTTCTTTCATGACATAATTTGTTCCCCCTTAATAAGACTGCACTTTCAGGTATCTTTAATCTGATAATCTTTCATTTATAGATGAAATCTTTCATTTATAGATGGAGATAACAAGTCTTATCTAATCTAAGACAGTGGTTCTCAACTAGGGGTGATTTTGCCCAAGAGACATTTGGCAACATCTGGAGACCTTTTTGGTTGTCACTGCTGGAGGGGTCCTGCTGGCACCTAATGAGTAGAGGCTAGGAATGCTGCTAAACATCCTACAATGCCCAGAAAAGCCCCCCTCAACAAAGGGTTATCCAGCCTAACATGTCAGTAATGTCCAGATTAAGATATGTTGGTCTAAAATCATACAACTGATGAAGAGAGATTTCAGTTGAATTTTTATCTGCAAAAAAGGAGCAGTCTCGAAATGTAATAAGCTCTTGATCACTAGACATGTTTAGGCAGAGGTTCTGGAATATTTCTGGGGATATTAGAAAGGATTTAGGTGTCAGATAAAAGTTTAGGCATTGGAAGTAGAATAGAAAATTAGACACAGCTCCTCATTGAATAACAATCTAATTGGGGCACGAAACCTGTAAAAAGATAAAGTTTAATACTACTTAGTATTTGATGTTATGGAGACAGAAGAAAGTGCTTTAAATACGGGTATGTCACACCCTCTCTTTGGGGCAGACCCTCACACGTGCAATTCTCTGTGCCTAGACTCCCTCCCCGCTCTCTTTTCACAAGTATTTATTAGGTGCATAACATTCATTCAGTCATCAAATATTTTCTGAGCACCTACTCTGTATCAGGGACTATTGGAGATAATGCAATAAACAAAACAAAAATTCTAACCTGGTTGAGCTTATATTCTAAGTTAGGGGAGACAGACAACAAACAAGATAAATAAGTAGGATGTATTATAGAATGTCAGATGATAATTGCTATAGAAGAAAATAAATCAGGAAAAGAGGGAAGAGCATACTGCACTAGGGGCTGTGACAGGGTTGTCTTCAAAGGCTTCACTGAGAAGGTCATATTTGAGCAAAACCCTGAAGGAAGTGCAGGAGCAAAGTGCATGGTTATCTGAGGGGAAAGCGCTCTAAGTCAGGGGTCGGCAAACTTTTTGTAAAGGACCACATAGAAAATGCAGGGGGTGCCAAAAAGAAATATGTACGCATGACTTGTATTCATCTTTTGTTATCCTCGTATATTGACTATTACAATTTTAACACAGTATTTTCGCTTCTTAAAATGTGTATACATTTTTTTGGCACCCTCTGTATGTTAGGCTTTTCAGGCCATATAGTTTGTGTTGCAGCTCCTTAGCTCAGCTGTGGTAGTGCAAGAGCAGCCTTAGACCGATCCAGGAAACCTGCATTTACAAAAAGAAGCCATGGGCTGTCCTTGGCTGACTCCTGCGTGAGTGGAAGGAACACCTAATGCAAAGGCCCTGGGCAGGAGTGTCGGTGGCAGTTTTGAGGGGCTCCAGGAAGGCCAGTATGGCTGGGACTTAGTGAAGGAAGGGAAAGTGGGAGATGAGGTCAGAGGTGAAGGTGAGGGTAGCTCCTCACTAGGGCCTTGTAGGCACCTGTCATGCCTTTTTGTGAAAGTGAGGAAGGCAAACATTGAGGGTGCTGAACAGAGGTAACATGACCTGGTTGGAAAGTCTAGAGTTTGTTTTTGGACGTGTTAATTTAAAGTGCCTATTAAATATCCTAGTGGAGATGTCAAAGAGGGACTTGGATAGATGTATGGAGTCTAGGGAAGAGGGAAGAGCTAAAATGTGAGGGCCTTCAGCTTAGAGATGGCATTTAAACCAGTAGACTATGCATTCTCAACAGGACCAGGAGTACTCCAAAGGGGGCAAACATTGGTTCTTGGGGGGGGGGGGGTGAAAAAATATTTTAGATATTGTAGTGGTTTGCTCCAAAACTCAACTCTACCCAACACAATCTTATTCTTTAGTGTTTAATGGAGATAGAATGATTGAGGGGAGAAAAGAAAAAGTTGAAAAGCCTCCTTCAAGGAGTAATAACGAAAACAAAGTTGAGAAATACTGCATTAAATTTTACTCAATGAGACCACAAGAGAGTGCGTATATATAAAGAGTTCTGAGAACTGGGCTCCAAGGTGTTTAGAGACGGGGTGATAGGGAGGAACCAGCAAAGGAGATTGAGGAGTGTCTAGTGAAGGTGAGAGGGCTAGGCTAGGGGTCTGTCTGGAAGCCAAGTGAAGGAGGTGTTTCGAGCAGGAGGGCGTGGTCAGCTGTGTTAGAAGTCGCTGATGCGCTAGGTAAGATGAGGACTGAGAATTAACCATGTGTTTGAAGTTACGGTGAAGAAGTTAGACGCTTACTTAGGTCTAAGCTTAAATGTCATTTCATTTATAGGCTACCTTTGACCATGATCAGGCTGGGTCCCCTTCTTATTTTTTTAAAATTGTGTTAAAAAACACATAACTTAAAATTTACTGCCATAACCACTTTTGAGTGTACCGTTCAGCATTGTTGTGAAATAGATCTATCTCCAGAACTTTTTCGTCTTGCAAAACTAAAAGTCTGTACCCATTAAACAACTCCCCTTTTTCCCTTTTCCCCACCCCTGCTAACCACCATCCTACTTTGTTTCTGTGAATTTGATTACTTTAGATACCTTGTATATGTGGAATCATCACAGTATTTGTCATTTTGTGACTGGCTTATTTCACTTAGCATAATGTCCTCAAGGTTCATCCATGTTGTAGCAGGTGACAAGATTTCCTTCCTTTTTAAGGTTGAATAATGTTCCATGGGTTCCCCTTCTTATATCTTTCATAACACTGTTATAACATGCTCCTTACAAGAAATTGTAATCGGTTATTTGTCTTCTGTGATAGGTATTGTATCTCCAAGCTTCAGTGGCAGAATGTGTTTGCTTTATTCATTAACGTATTCACAGCCTCTGGAAAATACTGAATGAGAATTCTGTATAAAAATAGAGGACAAAATACCTTTGTAAAGCGGAATCTTGAAAATTTTGTTGAGGAGATAAAATTTGAACTGGTTTCGAGTATGTTTGGTGTACTATATAACAAAATACTGCAAATTTATTTCTGACAGTTCTGGAGGCCAGGAAATGCAAGGTCAAAGCCCTGGCAGATTCAGCCTTGGCTTTGAGGACTCACTTCCTGGTTCATAGACGGTGGTCTTCTCACATGGTAGGAGGGGCAAGGGAGCTCTCTGTGATCTCTATTACAAGAGCAGAATTCTTATGACATAATCACTCCCCAAAGGCCCAATCTCCAAATACTATCACATTGGGGATTAGGTTTCAACATAAGAACTTTGGGGGGACGCAAACATTCAGTCTGTAGCAAAGAACAAGCAGTAATTTATTAGGTTGAGTAAGGGCATTCTAAGCATTCTAGGCAGAGGAAACAGCGTAGAGCTATGCAAGGTTTCATGACAAGGCCCTCTGCACTCAGGGGCCTGAGCAGTTCAGTGAGTTGTTCGTAGGTTCTGGTCAGATGGTGAAGAGCCATGCATGCCTGTGCAGAAAACTTTTCTTTTCTGGCACCTTTAGGCAGCGCGGAGCTAATGAGGGTTTCTGAGCCAGTGAGTGATGGAATCATATTCCTGTTTTTAGTTTTTGTTTTTTAAAGGACGATTACTCTGGTGGCATTTTGGAAGGGGCACAGGAGTGGGGATAGAAAGATGGCAGGGACAGCAGTATATGACTGTAGCATTTGTCTAAGCAACGCACAGCTAGGACCTCACCTAAGGCAGCGGTTGGCTAGAAGAGACTTTTCAGGAAAAATTTTTGAGGTAGAATCATTGTGGTATGCTGACCAACTGGTTGGGAAGATGACTCAGAAAGTCTCAGAGATTAGGAATGTTAGAGAAGAAACAAATTTGAAGCAGAACAACACTGAGTGCTTTGTGGATGGGATAAATTTGAGGTGACTTTAGGGCACTGAGGTTGAAGAGTCTGGCAGGGAGATAGAAACACTCATCTGAAGCTTGAAGAGAGGTCTGGGCTGCTATTTATGATATGCCTGTTTGCTGTAGTTGGCTCCCAACGTGGATTATCTCTCATCTGCATATTAATCCTGCAAACTGAACACTATTCTCTATTTTTTGTTATGAAAATGAAGGCAGAAGCTTATTCAAGGTCACAGCTAGCAAGTGGTGGTGACAGTCAACATTTAGATCTGTCATGTAGGAATTAAGGTAAAGGAAATTTCAACAGAATTTAAGAATAAAAGGTAATTGCTTATGCTAGATAACTCTTTATCTAGAATTTTAGGAGTATCAGTGGATTAAGAAATATTAGTGCTTTGCAAGAAAAAGAAGTTTTAATTGGTAATCAGTCCTTTCTTACCTTCCCAAATCTTGGTTTAGGGTACGTTAGTTAAGTTTTTTTTGTTTGATTGGTTTTTTATAAAAACATTTTACCTCCATTCTGGAGTCTTTCCTTTCGGGACTGTGCCATTCTACCAATTTTAGGAGGAATTGGAATGCCTTCAGGTATTAATCTAGAACCTAAGATTTGGCAAAACCGTGACTTGAATTCTCATCCCATCCTGAACACGTGAGTGTCTGTTAGTGTTACGCAAGAGACCATGAGAAATATGACTTTGAGTGAGTAACTTGTCTTGTTTGAGCCTCCTTTGCCCATCTGAAAAATGATGATATTTCTTGCCTCATGGAGTTTGGCACAGTTCCTGATACATAGTAGCTAAGTACTCAGTATATTAGTTCTCTTGCCACTCACTCATTTTTCTCTCCTCGGAATGTATCTAAATTCCTTTTACCATCTGTCCTTCCTGCTGTTGAAACTGAAGGTCCAACTTCAGCTACCTACCTTTTGTTCCTGGCATTAATGACCTGTAAGTCCCAAATCGTAAATCTAAATGAAAGGATAAATTCTACATATAAGATATCACCTTTGAATTATAAGACAACTTCTCACGAAAACCTTGATTCTGTATATTTTAAATACATGAATAACCACCAAGAATTATGAAAGAAAGGGACCAGAACGAATACCAGCTTTCGTAGAAAAGTTATGAATTCCAAGAAAACAATTTGCAAACAGACTTGAGACGCAGTGTGTATCAGTAACGTGGGTCTGCCTGCACTTGTCCATCGTGTCTTCTTTTTCCAGGAAGCAGTACTTGAGGAATCATTTTCTCTAGCCTGAAATAACAGAAGGAATATCAATCAGATCTGCATATAACTGTCTCTGAATTGCTTTGAAAAATGTTTCATAAATAAGACAATTTCAAGATTTAATGAAAAATATTATAAATGAATGACTTGGAATTAAATGTTCATGTTTTTCCTTAAGCACATGACATACATGGTACTAATTATTTTAGATAATAGACAAATCCATTTAAAATCATGGAGAAATCAATTTGGCATCTTCATTTTTCTATACATTAATCAGAAATTTAGAAGCTCTTTTGAGTACATTGTTAGCTAATAAAAAAGTTCAATAATTGAATTTAGATTAAAATAAACTTTAAGGAACATTGGCAGTCTCATCTATTAAGCTGAATAACTTTCTTTATCTGTATTTGTTGAGTCAGTGGGCAGACTGCAGCTTATCTAAACTAACAGGCGGTACCCATTCGAGTAGGTTTTGCTTCTTTAAACAAAGAAGGCTTACATTTTAATAATATTTTTTGTTGAGTTCAAGAGCAAAAGGTTTGTTTTCTTTTTGAAAACTCAGTTAAGATAATTTTCTAAATAAATATTAAACTTTATTACTAACTTAAAAGCTTATGCGATGATATTTTAAAGCTCATTTGCAAGGATTAATTAAGTAAATTGTTTTGTGTATTCAGCTTACAATTAAGATATTGCCTGTATTTACATTGGCTTATTTGCATTTTTCCCACAGGCAAGTTTCGGATATGGGTAGTGACACATATGAACATGCCTAATTGTAAATACAAAACATACCATGCAGAAAAACATTTTTGCCAAAATAATCTACATGTTAAATCTAAAGATCTGTGCTAAACTCTGTGGGGGTAGATTCACACTTTACAGTGACAGCATTTATCAATTCCATGAAAAGCTTCATTTCCAACAATTAATAGTACTAAGTTAACCTTTTGAGTAAGTAAATAGTAAGCCTTATTCTGAATAGTTTGCCAGTAAGTGAAGTTATAATCACAACTAGATGATTTCCTAGCATGTTTATGACACTATCAAGTATTGTGGGAGTTACAGAGGTCTTGTTTATATTTTCTTTTTTATCTATGGCCATATTTAAAAAATATTAATAGCCTGAATTATGTATCCAACAATGTTGTTTTGATTTGAATCCTAAACTGACTAATTGAGAAATCATAATTTAACACATTAGTTTATCATTTTCCTTGAATGACCAAATATACAGGATTCAGCATCATTAGAAATTTTTCTGGTTAAAAGTCCCATTCCAGAGTTGTTTGTGAGATCATTTCTCTTCTGCCTTAGTGATAGTATTGTGCACCTCTAACCAATACTGAATTTATATTAACATTGTAAAACATTTTTTTCATTATTTAAAAATTTTACATTAAATTGACAGAATATCATAATAAAAAGTAAAGATACTGCCTCAAGTAGTACAAAAAAAGCTGACAACGTTGAGGTTTTATTACCTATCGCGTTTCCCCGAAAATAAGACCTAGCCGGACAATCAACTCTAATGCGTCTTTTGGAGCAAAAATTAATATAAGACCCAGTCTTATTTTACTATAATATAAGACCGGGTATAATATAATATGATATAATATAATAAAATATAATGTAATACATATAAACCAGGTCTTATATTAATTTTTGCTCCAAAGGGCGCGTTAGAGCTGATTGTCCAGCTAGGTCTTATTTTCAGGGAAACAGGGTAGTACACTTGAATAATAAAGTAATACTGGTTTTGAAACACTACGCTCTATAACCCTCTGCCTTGAATATTGTTTCCCTGAAATGTCTTCACTTATGCACGCGCTCATTCCCCACTGCGCATGCTTACACAACAGCCGCGGGCTGGCTTTGTGTGTTCACATTGTCCTGCTCTTTGAAGACAAGAATTGTGTCCCCAAGGCTAGGCACCTTGTCTGGAACATACTGAGGTTTTGATAAATGTATTTCTAATCAATTTAGAATCAGAGATCATTAACAGTTATTTGGGTGTCATTTGGATTTGGCATCTAATTAGAAAATACTACATTCCAGAGTTCATATTAAAAGCTCAATACCTTAGGCTTTTGAGAGCTATTTTGCAATAGAACAATTCTGAACTGCTTTGCGTGTATTCTCTTGCTCAACATGTAGTTTTTGCCAAGGACAGGCTCTACTCAAAGTGATGACTCAGAATATTAATCCAACCTAAATATGGGTTCATGTCACTATTTTCTCCTCTGTGATTCCCTATCTCTTTTATTGGCAGCACACTCCTCAAAATGTATTGCTGCTCTGTATCATTCATTAACCCTGGTGTACACCATGTCCATTCCCTCCTTTTCCAAGACCAAGAGTGAGATTTTTCACCTTTTTAAGGAGGCAGCATGAGAGTTTTCACCATAGGTCTTAAACATACTGCTTTTTAAATTGATGCTTTAAAACTGTCTAATGGGCATGTGTATCATTTTTATTATACGTAATTACGTACAACTCTGTTTTAAAATTCTTAGATATGATGTGTATATACTCAGTTATGTTTAGTGACTATAATCATTGAACTCATTTTTGTTCATCGACTTTTTAAAAGAACAGTTTTATGGAGCTGTAAGTCACAGAACAGAGTTCACCCTTTTAAAGAGCGCATTCACAGAGTTGTGCAACCATCACCACTCTTTAATTTTAGAATATTTTTATCACCCCAAAAGAAACCTTGCATTCATTAACAGTCACTCTCCTTTTCTCCCTCTTCCCATCCTCTAGCAACCACTAATCTACTTTCTACTATGCGGGTGGATTTCACCTATTCGAGCCATTTCATAAATGGAATCGTGATCTGTGGCCTTTTGTTTGGCTTCTTTTACTTAGCATAATGTTTTTGAAGTTCATTCATGTTATAGCATGTCAGTACTTTGTTCATTTTGGGGGTTGAAAAACATTCCATTGTAAGGATATATACCACATTTTATTCATTCATTAGCTTTGATGGACATTAGGGCTTTTACAACTTTTTGACTTATTATCAACAATGCTGCTGTGAACACTCATGTACAAGTTTTTGTGTGGACATATGTTTTATTTCTCTTGGGTGTATCTCGTAGTAGGTATATGTACGAATAGAATTGCTATGTCCCGTTGGTAACTGATTAACTTTTGAGGAACTGCCAAACTGTCTTGCAAAGAGGTTGTACCATTTTATAATGCAGTCAGCAATGTATAAAGGCGCTAATTTCTCAATATTCTCACCAGTATTTGTTACTGACTTTTATTTTAGCCATTCGTGTGTGTGTGTGTGAGAAGTGGTTTTCATTTGCATTTCCCTGATGACCAGTGATGCTGAGAACCTTCATGTGCTAGTTGTTGGCCACTTCTATATCTTTTTTGGAGAAATGTCCATTCAAATCCTTTGCCCATTTTTATTGCCTTTTTGTTGTTGAGTTGTAAGAGTTTGTTTATATTCTGGATAAAAGTCCATTATCAGATATAAAATTTCCAAATATTTTCTCCCATTCTCTGATTGTCTTTTTACTTTCTTAATGATGTTCTTTGATGCACACAAGTTTCTCATTTTGATGAAGTTCAAAATTTCTTTTTTTATTGTTGTGTTTTTGGTATTCTAAGAAATAATTATCTGTTCCAAGGTCATGTAGATTTACTCCTGTGTTAAATTTTGAGTTAATTTTTGTACATGGTATGAGGTACAGGTCCAGTTTCATTCTTTTACTTGTGTGTATTCAGTTGTCTCAGCATCATTTGTTGAAAAGGCTAACCTTCCTCCATTGAATTGCTTTTATGCCTTTGTCAAAGATTAACTAAATTGTTTTGTTACCCTTATTTAAAAATCACAAATGTAAGGTTTTATTTATGAAATCTCAGTTCAGTTCCATTGTTCTGTATGTTTATCTTTATGCCATTGTCTTAATTACTATAGCTTTTTAGTAAGTTTTGAAAGTGGGAAGTGTGAATCCTCAAGCTTTGTTCTTCTTTTTCAAGATTATTTTGACTACTCAGGATTCCTTGCATTTCTGTGTAAGTTTTTTAGAGTCAGCTTGTCATTTTTTGCAAAGAAGCCAGGAGGAATTTTGACACTGATTGCATTAAATTTATAGACGATTTTGTGGAGTATTGCCATCGTAGCAATATTAAATTCCATTCCATGAACATGAGCTCTTTCCATTTATTTAGGTCTTTTTAAATTTCTTTCCATAATGTTTTGTAGTTTTTAATGTACAAGTTTTACACTTCTTAAGGGTTTTTTTTTTATGTTATTATAAATAGAATTTTCTTGATTTTATTTTAGGATTGTTTTTGTTAATGTATAGAAATACAATTGAATTTTACATATTGTTGTATTCTGCAACCTTGCTGAACTCATTTATTATAGTAGGGTTTGTTTTCTTCCTTTTCCTGGATTCCTTAGGTTTTTCTGTATACAAGATCATGTCATCGGTGAATAGAAAGATTTGTTTCTATTTATTTCATCCTTTTTGATCTGAATGAATACTTTTTATTTCTTATTTTGCCTAATTGCCCTGGCTAGTCACTCCAATACAATGTTGAATGGAAGCTATGAGAACAGATATCCATGACTTGTTCCTGATTTTAGAGGAAAGCATTCAGTCTTTTACAGTTAAGTATGATGTTAATTGTAGGTCTTTTGTAGATGCCTTTCATTCGGTTGAGAAAATTCCCTTTTATTTCTTTATTGAGGTATTTTTTATTTTATTTTATTTCTTTGTAATCATGAAAAGGTGTTGGATTTTGTGAATTTTTCCCTACATCTATTGAGATGATTGTAGTATATTATATTTATTGATTTTTGCATGGTAAACCAACCTTGCATGCCTGGTATAAATTACACTTGTTCATGGTGTATAATCCTTTTTATATATGTGCTGCTTAATGACGGAAATACCTTCTGAGAAATGTTATTGGCAATTTCATCATTTTTGTGCAAACATCATAGAGTATACTTACACAAGCCTAAAAGGGATCACCTACTACACCTCTAGCCTGTATGGTATGCTACTATGATAAATACAGTCTGTCATTGACTGAAATGTCATTTTGTAGCACGTGACTTTTTTGTTGGATTCGGTTTGCTAGTTTATTGTTAAAGATTTTTGTGTGTATATTCATAGGGATACTGATCTGTAGCTGTTGTTTTTTTCTTGTGATATCTTTGTCCATTTTTTTTAAGTTGTGACAAAATATACTTAACATAAAATTTACCATTTTAACCATTTTTAAGTATACAATTCTGTGCCATTAAGTACATTCATATTGTTCTACATCCATTACCACCATCCATTCCAGAACTTTTTCATCTTCCCAAAATGAAACTATGCACTCATTAAAAAAATAACTCCTCATCCTCCCTTGCTCCTACCCCTTGGCAACCACAATTCTACTTTTTATCTCTGTGAATGCTATAAGTATCTCATATAAGTGGAGTCATACAATATTTGTCCTTTTGTGATGGCTTATTTCACTTAGCATAACTCAAGGTTCCTGCATGTTATAGCATGTATCAGAATTTCCTTTTAAAGGCTGAATAATATTCTTTTGTACATCACATTTTATTCATTCATTCATTCATTGATGGACACATACTTGAGTTACTTCCACCTTTTGGCTATTATGAATAATGCTACTGTAACCACGGGTGTTTGTATATCTGTTCAAATCCCTGCATTCAGTTCTTTTGGCTATATATCCACAAGTAGAACTGCTGGATCATGTGGTAATTCTGTATTTAATTTTTAAGAACTGCTATACCGTTTTTCCCTATGGCTGCATCATTTTACATTCCCACCAGCAAAATTTCCAATTTCCAACAAAGCTCCAATTTCCCTACACTCTTATGAACACTTATTTTCTGTGTTTTTGATAGTAGCCATCCTAATGTATGTGAAGTGTCTTTGGTTGTAATACGAGGGGAATACTGACATTGTAAAATAAGTTAATAAGTGGTCCCTTCTTTTCTTTTGTTTGTTTTGTTTTGTTTTGTTTGTTTTTTTGTTTGTTTTTTGTTTTTTGGAAAGTGTGAGGGATTGAGATCTTTTTAATTCTTCTTTAAATGTTTGGTAGAATTCACCAGTAATGGCATCAATATACGGGCTTTTCTTTGTGGGAAGTTTTTACAAAGCATTCTGTTTACTTGGTGTAGGTCTGTACAGATTGTCTGTTTCTTCTTGAGTCAGTTTTTGTGTTTTATATCTTTCTAGAAATTTGTACACTTCATTTAGATTCCCTAATTTGTTAGCGTACAACCGTCAGTAGTATTCCGTATAATCATCTTTATTTCTGTAAAGTCTGTACTGATAGCCCCTCTTTCATTCCTAATTTAGGTAATTTGAGTCTTCTCTCTTTTTTCCTTGGTCAGTCTTGCTAAAGATTTGTCCATTTTGTTGATTTGTTCAAAGAACCAACCATTGGTTTTGTTTATTGTCGATTGTTTTTCTGTTTTCTCTTCCATTTATTTCCTCTCTAATCTTTATTTCCTTTCTTCTCCTTGCTTAGGATTTAGTTTGATCTTCTTTTCCTAGTATTCTAAGGTGCATGGTTTGATTATTGGTTTGACATCTTCTTTTTTAAAAAATTTCCCTCTAATTACTACAGCTCATAAGTTATGTTGTATTTTATTTTTATATGCGTTAATTCTATTTTGATCCTGGGTTAGTAAATCAAAGCATTTAACAAGTGTACAATTTTGAGACTATCGTAAATGTTTACTCTTTGGATCTCCTCAGTTCCTTTAAGTAAAATTGATTTATTTACAGAACTTATTAATTAAATGTATTTCTGAAAAGTGTTGTACTTTAAAAAGTGAATTTTCCCAATACATTAGTCTAAATCTACTTAATCCACCTCCCCCCAATTTACATTGTTTTCTATTCCCTTTTTAGTTTTTCACCTTCCTGTTTTTTCTTATTTTCATCCCAGTTTAGACATGAACCTCAAAAAAGTAACATGTTGCATTCCTATAGGTATCATTCACATGGGACTGAGAACAGTCTTCTGTGTGCTTTTATCATCTCTGCTTTTTATTTATGGTCTTTTCCTTCATTGAGGCTAAAAGTGACTTTTTTTTAAATGGAGTGATTTTATTTTGTAATGATTATAGAGTGAATTGTGGAAATATTTAGGTTTCTAAAGAAACTAGAGTAGGTATTAGATACTTTGAGAGGAGGGGTTCAGTTTGCTTCATTACAAATTAGCATAGTGAGACCTGATGGAAACTCTCGCAGTTACCCCATTAATTGAAACTTTGTTTACATGAGTTATTTTTCCATTTAACAATGTGTATTAAATACCTGCTCTTTTTTAGGCACTAGGTTCTAGAGATACAGAAGTAGTCAAAAGCAGACGGGGTCCTTGTCCTCATGGAGCTTGGTCTAGTGGAGACAAACATAAACTAAATCACAGTTAAATGTGAAATTGTATCTGTAGTGCTATGAAAGAGAAGTTTAGGATGGTAAGAGTATAAAACAAAGGAATTTTATGTAGTTTAGAAGTTCTGAAAAGGCTTCTCTGAAAGAGTTATAGATATATAGGAGTTAAGTAGATTAAAAGGGGGGGGGAAAGTGAGTTCAGGAATAGTGGCATCTCTGTGGACATGGAAAGAAAATGATGGAGCTGAGAGAAATTTAGGAGGTTTAGTCACCTGGTCTTAGGGGTGGAGATGTGAGAACAGGGTTCTAAGAATGAGTCCCTGATTTCTGGCTGTGCTGTTAAGTGAATGTGGTGCTATTGACTCGGTGGAGAACAGTCAAGAATAGAGACAGTAGCACTGAGGTTTGAGAAACTCCAATAATTTGATGGCTAGGAAGAGGAGGATGTACTAGTACCAGACGGGGTGAGAGAATAGAGCCAGCCAGATCCACAAAAGGAGAACAGGGAAGTGTCCTGTCCTGGGATGCAAGGGAAGCAAATCTAACATATCAAGATGAGGGAGTGTGCAGAAGACCAAATATTCCTGAAAAGTAAGATAAGGACTGAAACATGTTCATTGAATTTAATGATACGGTATTTGATGGTGACCTTAACAATAGCCACTGTGAGAGAGCAGGAACTCCGGAACCTGTGTTGGTTGGTTTAGTGTCAGGAGTGAGTTAGTGGTGAGGAGATGGAGACAACAAATACAGATAACTCTTTGGAGAAATTTATCTCCTCAGTGAAAATAGGGGAGAGGATAGGATGGCTGTAGGTGAAGGTAGGTTTGATATTGAGAGGAGGAATGAGAGGAGCTCAACTTCTGAGGGAGTGAGGATGCCACAATGGGAAAAGTTGAGAATACTTGAGATAGTCTTGGTGAAAGATGTGATTATGAGAAAGAAATGTGGAAGCCATATTATTGGTACTAATAGCTACCATCAATTAAGCATCTGCCCTGTGTTGAATTTAAATTTTTTAAAGTAGTCACTAATTGTTTTGTTTCGTTTTTTTTTTTTAACCATAATCCCCTTTTGTCAGAAGAATGATGAAAATGGAAACTGCTCAGGGGAAGGAATTGAATTCCCTACAACAAACTTATATGAACTGGAAAGCCGTGTTTTGACTGATCATTGGTCCATCCCTTACAAGCGAGAAGAATCACTAGGCAAATGCCTGTTGGCATCTACCTACCTAGCAAGACTTGGTAAGTTCTCAGACTTCAGGACATCTGAGATTTTTTTTTTTTTTTAATACAAGGCCTGGCTTTAATCTTAGCTCTTGTCGTTGCCTATCTGTATAATCTTAGATCATTTACTCTCTCTTACGTAGTCTTTGCTTATCCCGTGTGGAATAAAAGCTTTGAATTAAATCACCTGTTTTCCTCTACCTCCGATAGAGTGTAAGATTCTTTAAAATACAATTGAAAAGCTTTATAGAAATTGAAATTAACTTTTTCCACAGAAGCTTGGAGCATTTAAAATTAAGCCTTAATTCAGTGACTTCTTTTTTAAAGAGAATAAGGTAATATTTATTTAAGAAACAGTCTGTACTTATTATGTGCTTAGCACTGTCTTAAGTGCTATACAAATATTAAACTAAGAGAGGAATAAAATACCAGTAGTTTGTAAGAATAGGTGTCAATATAAGGAAGCTTCTATACTGTATATTAAAGAGAAAATATTTTTCACATTGTTCAATTTTAAGAATTCGGCCACTGTTTTGTGATTTTTTTTTTTTTTCCTTTAAAAGTGTTCATAGTTTACCACCTTGATTCAGTATGAGGCACATCAGTAGAAAGTGTTTTGACTAGGATTAGATTTCATCCTAATAGGCAATTTTATGGTACGTTTATTACTGGCTTCTCAGCAACAGCATTTATTGAGTGCCTATTAGGTAGGGTATAGGTACTGTGCTAGGCAGAGGGTCCAAAAAAAAGAGAAGGTATTCAGCAGTGTTCCAGTGATAAGCAAAACTCTGTTATTGAATTGTTGTTTCTTAAAATATATTCCAAAGGATAATTTTATGGTGGATTCATTTGTTCACTTAGCAAGTTTTTATCATTTTCTGTGTGCCAGGCACAGTTCTGTGCATTTTATTATACAGAGTTCATCAGTTTATTTTAGGGAAGAACAGTGATTTGGGCATTACTAAGAATATTTCTGTTTTTATAGAGCTGTGTAGGAAAATAATGGTGAGTAAGTAGTTGCTATTGGTGTTTTAGTAGCTATTTAATCAGATCATTTGAAGTTGCTCTGACATGGAAACATAAGTTCAACCATTTTAGTTCTAGTTAGTGTTTATTATACTATTAAATGTATATTAATGATTAATAAATATTAATAAATTGTGCTATTAATAAGTAAATTAATACTGTGATTGTTTCTCAACCAATTCCTTCATCAGAATGAATATCCCTTAAGAATCAAAGTTTCTATAATAAAAAGTTCCAGATGTATGAATTTGGAATGCTACATATGGTCTATACATACTACCTAAAATCTAAATACGGCATATCCTTTCATTTATTTTACTAAGGTCTTTCCGAGTCTGATGAGAATTGTAAGAGATTTATGGATAGGTGTATGCCTGAAGCATTTAAAAAGGTAAGAAAAATGTGCTCATCTTACTTTTTTTTTTTTTGATGGGGGTGAAGGTGAACAGGTTTTTTGTTTTATAGTTTATGTGTGAGACCAGTTTATGAATCTTGTTCAACTGAGGAATCATCTAATATGGAAAAAATAGCTCTAAATTTGGGGCTTATAAATGATTTACTTCTTTTGTATTTAATTTGAAAATGTCTTTGGTTGACTATCACTTTGACTTCCTTCTATTTAATTATTACTATTAAGACTTTATACGGGGAAATTATACATCTTATTGAACTAAGGACTGTGGCATTTACATAGATAATATTTACTTATCAAAATATAAGCCATCTTATACTTGTTATTGTACCAAGATAGAAGCAGACATTTTAAACTACAGAAAGTTTGACTTGATTGAGTATTCCTGTTGGCAAATTGGCATGTGGATGGCAGCATCTCTGTCAGAGCTAGATTGATACACTTGCTCCCATTCTGGTCACATCTCTCGTAAATCAATTTTTCTTAACAGTGAGAATAGGAGATCACAGGACTTGTGTTTCTAACTCAAGCAAGATTCGCTTTTCAGGACATGAGTCCTGAATTTCCCAAGAGCAGGGACAATGTCTTAGACACTGTTGTTTCCCCAGCGTGTAGCCAGCGAGCCTAGCTCAGAGGAAGAGCTCAGTAAATCTTTGTTGAATGAATAAATGAGTCTCCTGCTGTTTGTACTTCTGAGTCCTGACTTCCGTTTTTGTCTCACGTTCAAGAAAGTCACTAGAACTACAGATGGGTTAAGTTTGTCTTTATCTTAAAATCCAGTAAAATAAACTGTTTATTTGCAAACTGTCATTCCACCTTAATAGACAGAATCGCCTCTGAGTCAAGGTTTAAAAAAATAACAAAATTAATCATAGGAACAAAAGTAGCTTCACCTTGAAAAAAAGGAGACAATTTTTAAATTGCCATTTGGGCAGGGATCGTTTGGAATTGAGATTTATCTTCATTTGGATGAATTCATTGACCAATTTGTAGTTTAAAAATATTTTAAACTTTTAAGAATTCCGTTAAGAATTAACAGTACCATTGTAAATAGAGTCTTTATAATTTTACAGTAGCATTTTAAATAGCAGAGTTCTTATAATTTAACATGCGTGCATACATGTACAGAGAAAGAAAATACATGAATGTAATTTTCATGGCATGGAAACGGATGTGTTAGAGTAAGGAAAGGAACTTTAGGTTGATGATCTCCAGATCCAGAGAGCCCTGTGTCCAGTCAGGTTGCATATTGGGAATATAATACTCTATACAGAGATGCTTCAGAGAATTGTTTTATATTATGCCCTCAGCTGTTGGTAATAGTGAAATAAGTGGTCCAGGGGTTGTTTGGGTTTTTTCTGTAAAACTGCAAACACAAAGTTACACTGCATTATGTTGTTCAGTGTTGTGTATGTAAAAACATCCATGTTAAATTTCCTTAGCGTTTAGAGCTATTAAAGAAGTTCTCCTCCCCATCAGTAAGGCCTACTTTCTTTTATTAAATCAGAAGAGCAACAGAATTCTCTGTGCCTTTAGACTTGGCTGCCAGAAAACTCAGTAGTTCTTTATATTAATATAATTGGCCTTGATATCTTTAGCTGTGTTTTCTGATATGATGACTTTCCTTCCGCCCCCTTCAATAGGCTTTTCTTACCAGCTGCCTCAAATTTTTCTATAACGGTATAAATAATAAGCACTTGTATGAATAAGGTGCACCAAAGGAGCTTTGTCGTCATTTCTACTTTCTTCACCTCTCACTTTCAGGCCAGCCTGGATTCTTTACTAGCATGTTTAGGCAGGGGAAAAAAACTAGGTCTGGCCATAATGCGTGCAGAGTTACGGTTATACCGTGTGTGCATCTTCCCCACCAGGTACTACCCGTCCTTCTCCACCTTTTCTGGAAGGAAGACAGAACTCCATTTTCAAAGTAAAAACTGAACAGATGAGTTGGCAACAGAGGGAGTGGTGTTTAATCCACCTACATTTTTTTTTGTGTAGTCACCGTGAAGCTTTTTAAATGTTAATCTCTGCTTCATTTTGCTTTAACTTAATTTTTAAGTATAGAAAGCCTAAAAAAACTCTTCCAAAAAATAGTTAGCTCATTGGTTTATATAAAATCAGCCTTATGATTATTGCTCATTTGAGCAAATAGTGCAGCTAATTGGTATTTTTAAAATCTGAAACTGAGGTTTTCCTCTGCAGCTAAAGAAGTCTGAGCTCTTTCAGGCTGCTCTTGTTAAGCGCTTCTTAATGTGACCAAGATGAAATTTTTATCGCACAGTATTTTCCCTCTGAAGGGAAGGCTTACAAAAACCTGAAACCATCGTATCAATTTGCCATTATTTTATTAAGTGAAATCCTTTGGTTTTTCATTCCCTGTTCTGGCAGTTGTTCCTGAATTAGACTTTCCCCAAAGACTGAAAGACTGAGGGTTGGAAAAATCCAATGATGATGATTTTAGATTCATCTATGTGCCTTTTCCCTCCTGTTTAATGAACCTAATGTGCTATCTGAGTATAAGATGCACCATTGTTTTATATTTTATGCTTATATTTAAGAAAAATAACTGCTAAGTAAGCAGTGTTACAGTGCTTAGAACTATTCTAAAATAGTACTTAAACGTTTTTAAAAATTGAGTATTACTTTTATACCTACAAAAAAGGCAAATATAAGCAAAATAGATTAAGATATGTTTTCAGATTCCGAGTCCTGTCATCTGGTCAACAGGTGGGAAGATGCAGTCTTATTTCTGAGATACAAAAAACATGAGAAGAATGTGTATGTTAGAATCCATGAAATACAGTATTTGTTTATTAGATTCCAGGAATATTGGTTAATGGTGACAGCCAAGATATATTAAAAATAATACCCTACTAATTATAAAATACTTCCATATTTGGTATATCTTTTAATACTTGTAACATCTGTGAAGTTGGTAGAAATTTTGCCTCTGTAGAGGTGGGGGAACTGAGCCTCTGAGAACTCAGGTAAAATTTTCCAAGGCCACACAGCTAGAAAACAGTAGTAATACCAGGAGTTGATCTCAGGTTCTTACTTGCTTTACACCACTTAATCTTTCCTAGTAATAATGAAAAGCAGAGGGGCAAATTAAAATTTTCTTTCAAACCAACTGTAAGTAAGGGAATTAAAGTTCAGAAACAAAACTCAGTGTTGACTGTGAAACACATGAACAAAAGCTATGGGTCTTTTAAAGCAAGTCATCTGCATAAAAATAAGTATTATGGTAATAATCTCTTGATTATTTGAGATTGAACTGACAAACTATAGACGTTTTTCCTTTTTAAATTGGACTCTAAACTGCCCGTTATGTTTTTGTAGCTCCTGACATCAAGTGCTGTTCACAAGTGGGGTACTGAAATTCATGAAGGAATCTACAATATGTTGATGCTGTTAATAGAACTGGTTGCAGAGAGAATAAAACAAGATCCAATTCCCATTGGTCTCCTGGGTGTGCTTACAATGGTATAGTAGCTCTGAAATATGAAGTACTTTGTGTTTGGTTTTGTTTAAAATACCTACTGTCCTCTGACTTGTACTTAATAGTGAGTGATGATGATATTATCATTGAACATATTAACTTAGTTGTTAGGATCCTTGCTTTTCCTTTTAAAAGCGGAGCAGCCCTTCTGTGTTTTCAGTTTTAATTTTAATAGCTTTTCTAATTTTAATAGCTTTTTCAGCTCCTTAGACTGATTGAATAGCTTTCCCTTAAAGTCTCTCTGATCATTTACGTGATAAATACTTTCACGTAGGGTGTTCATGCAGTTTGCTTTGTGGCCTTTTCCCCTGACTAGAAACGGTAGCAAATGAAGAAGGCACACTCATGTTTTCCCTCCTGATGTCTGTCTTCCCTGCCTTGCTGCCCAGCCCTACCTGTGGCAGCTCTAGGATGTCTGAACATTGGCATCCTATGTTCCCTCACAGCAGATGTTGAACAGAACAGAAGAGCACCACTTGAGTCATTTGCTCTGCACCAGCTAAAGAATATGCTTTGTTGGGATACTTGAAAGATTCCATTAATGAAGAAGCCCGAGGCTGTATTTTTATCCTCTTTTCTAATGCTAATATGTGTTGTTATAAGTAGTAAATAGGTAATAAAAATGTTTCTCTGTTCTCTTTGAATCTAGGCTTTCAATCCTGATAATGAATACCATTTTAAAAACAGAATGAAAGTGTCTCAAAGGAATTGGGCAGAAGTGTTTGGAGAGGGAAATATGTTTGCTATTTCACCTGTATCTAGTTTCCAAAAGGTAAACATAGTTTTATTTCATCTTTTTATAGAGAAATTTTCTGTGCTATAAAAATGACAATTTACATGGAAGGATTAAAACAGTCTGTGAAAAATGACAAATATTCCATATGACTCATAAAATTGCTTAACTTTTTTTAGATATTGCAGATTTTCCTATAGCTGTGACCTAACGTCATGAAGAATTTTATAGATTTGAAATGTTTAGTGAAATGGAAAATGACTGCATGACATCGTTGCCCTGTTTATTGAAATATCAGAACTCCAGTTTAATGGGTGTCCCAGGTTCTTAGAGATGTTTGAGAGACTAAAGCATTTGAAATCATTTGAAATAACTAATTATACACAGAAGAAATAATCTAGTAGTTATTCTCATGTGTAATTTTCTTTTAAACTCCATAAGCATAAACAATTTAGTTTTTTCAAGCATAGAACCGGTATCTTTTTATTTTTTTTTTTAATTTAAAGTCCTACAATGTGCCAATAAGCAGTATACCCACAAGGAGTACAAATTTTAAATAATCCTTGATCAGATTGTTTGGTTTTTGAGCAAGAGTTGAAAGAAGTCAATTTAAGTAGGTAGAAAACTTGACTATTGCTTTAGCAAAGGCAGAGGTTTAGTTCAGCAATCATTTATTGAACGTTTACTATGTATCTGCCATTATTCTAGGTTTTGGAGATATAAATTAAATTAAAAAGTCTTTGTTCTTAATATAAAGAGTAATAATACCTGGTTCCTAACATGATTCCTACAGAATGGAGGAAATATGAAAACAAAAAAAATTACAGTGTAATAAATAATAGGTGCAGTTACAATGATACAGACTTAGAGACTCCTAAAATTGCATCTAGTTATGTCAAGGATTCACATTAAGAAACATTTGGGGGAAAACCTTTTGAAATATTTTTCAAATTTTAATCCTTTTTTCTCCAACGTTTTATTTAAAATAAAAGAAATATAAGGGTTAATGGGGAAATTTTTATATTGCCATCTCAATTTCTATTTTCTTTTCTCATAGGAACCTCATGGATGGGTTGTGGATTTGGTAAATAAGGTATACAGTTTTTTTTAATATGGTCATGTTTTTCACTTTCTAATGAGATTTCCTAGAGTTTGGTATTTTAAGTAAATGATAACTACAGAGAATAATCAGAATTTTTTCTTAAGGAGGTGGGTTTTATAGTTCCTTCCTCTTTCTTATACATGCTGTTTATACCCATGAACATTAATCTTAGGACTTAGCACATCTCCTGCACTATATCACAGTCGCATTAAAATTATCTTTGTTATGACTCTCAAAATCAGTATTATAGAGCACATTGATAGGGTAGAATGTTAGCCTTAGTCCCTTACTAAAATTATTAATGTATAACATTTTGAAATGAATTTGTATCTTTTTTCTTTTCAGTTTGGAGAATTAGGTGGATTTGCAGCAATCCAAGCAAAGCTCCATTCAGAAGATATAGAACTTGGGGTAAGATAAACCATTCTATGTGCCTGATATAGGAGTTCACTTTTTGGGGGGTTGGTATGTAACCCAAGGGACGTGATCTGGACACATTAAATTAAATGTTAAAGTGTAAGTTAATCTTTACAGAAGCAGCTCCATGGTTCTGATAACCACAGAAATGTTTATTACTGTTAGTCATAATAACCAAATTTCAGTACAGGGCATTTGGGTTGTTTTTTCCCCCCTCACTAATTTCCCCTTGCATGTGGTATTTTTCTCTTAATTTGTGGTGGTTACATGAAATTGTCTTGCTATTTAAGGGCAGTTGCTAAATGTGGCAAGTATTTGTGTACATAACAATTTTATGCCTCATTAAAATCAGAATGTATTTCATAGTACCAGGCACAAATAAAAGAGTTGAAGGTGGTTTAGTAAGCTTTCTGGTGTCACAGAGATTCACAGGTAACAGAGGGTTAGAACAGGAGCTGAGAATCATCCCTCAGGTGCAATACCATTATCTTTTCATGTCAACTTCATCTTCTCAAAAACATTTAACCTATGGTTCGGGGAATAACTTCATCTTTAATTTTTCCCAGATTGCTGACCTGTTTATAACTGAGAGCACTTTATTCTGTTCTCTAGTTAATTATTCAGTTAAAAATTGCTTACTATGTACTTGCCATATGTAAGACACTGTGCTAGAGCAGAAAATGATGTGGTAAATAATATACCTAAGTGACACAATTATGCTTAGAGTAGCAGTTATTTCTGTGGGACCATGACTAATCAAGTAACTGCCTTGGTCCTTCTTTGCATGAGGGAAATAACAGTCAAAGAGAGAGACTGATGGTATGGTTGGTAATAGACTGACCCTTTCTTGCCACCCACTGTTTATCATTAAAGATCAGATGTCTGCGAGATCATAAATACTTATACTGACACTGATTAGGGAGCCCCTTACACCTTCCCTGAACGTTAAGTAGATTGTTAGGCTGTCATTTTGATCCCCATTGAATGGATCAAGTATGTTAGAAATGACCTTATTGACCTGGAATATATTAAGTAGTGATTCAAAAAGCAAAACAAAACAAAAACCTATTCAGATACAGGATTTTATACACCTTACTTGTTTCTCAAGAACTAGCTGTATAGGTCATTGGGTAATATCAGAAATTCATTTTTTTAAAAGGTTAGAATATTCACTAATGTCTTGCAGAGTTAATTTTTAAAATACTGAGTAGCCCAAAGTTTCTACTCCACTTGGATGAAAATTGTCTAAGGATAGATACGTAGGAATCTGGGCTTATTCTCATTATCACATGTCTTGAGGTTAAACATTCCTCCACGATTTTTTCCTTAGGTCAGACCAGTTTTTCAGAACAACAGTGTTGTTTGTTGTAGTTGTTGTAGAATTATATTGCTCAGGCTGTATTGAGGAGATGACAAAATTCAGGCATAGGAGACAGATATTCCAAAATTGAGACTCTAATTTTAGCAAGCAAGTATGATAAAAATTTCACAATAAATACCTGATTTCTGACCACTTAAGAAGATGACTACGTCCCAGAATAAATTTAGGCCATATTATAAGACTGAGTACAAGTAAATGTATTCATTTTACATTAACATTTACATTCACATTAAATAATTTTGTATTTGAAAAATACTGGGCAAAGAAACATAATTCACAATCTATCAGTTAGAAGTACCTTTACAGGAGTGGCCAGTTGGCTCTGTTGGTTAGAGCGTGGTGCTTGTAACACCAAGGTTGCCGGTTTGATCCTTGCATTGACCACTGAGATGCGCCCTCCTTAAAAAAAAATAAAAATAAAAAAAATGAAGACATATCTATGCAGACTAAGAAATGAAAGTTGCCTTTCTTCCACCTTACCCCCACCCCACAAGTATACCTACCTCCTAGGAAATGGTTACCTACTTAATGCATAGCACCTATTTAATGCATAGCCTTTCTGTCTTTTTCCTAAATTTATATAAAATATATCTGTGTGTATTTTTTCTCTCTTTAAGACAAAATTGTAATCAAGCTATACCTAGGAGCATATTTTCATTTAACATTATATCATAGACATCTTTCAGGTTAGTACTATCAGGGCTTTTAATGGCTCCAATGTGTTCCTGCAAATGTTGTACCATGATGCAGTCATTTATTAATGAGCATTCAGTTATTTCTAAGTTTTTGCTATTGCAGAGAGTGTTCCATATAAATTTGTCTTTGTATATGCAGCCATTTCTGAAGGATAGATTCCTGGAACACAGGATTTCTGGGTTAAAGATTATATAAATTTTTAAATTATATTTGATAGTGCTAAATCTCTTTCCAAAAAGCCATGACCAATCTATACCCCCACACAGTCATTTCCTAATACTCCCATTAGTGCTGAATATTTTCAATCTTGAATTTTCCAATATAATGGACAAAAAAAAGTTTTATTATTTAATTTGCAATACTACTCTGATTTCCTGTGAATTTTAGTATTTCATCATATGATTATTGGCTACTTACTTTTCTTCTGTAAATTGACCTAGCTATTTAGGTCTCTTTTGGGTTGTTTGTCTTGGTAATTTTTTAGGAATTTTTTTTATAAGTATATCAAAGCCATGCCTATTTTATGTGTTTGTAAATTTTTTTCTCCCAGCCTTTTGCTTCTCTTTTCATTTTTATTGATGATGTCTTTTGCTACACAGACGCTTCAAAATTTTATGTAGTCATTATTTTCCTTAATAGCTTAAAAGATTCCTAACTTGCTTGGGGAATGTGCCCCCATCTCAAGGTTATTAAAGCACTCATTTTATATTTTATAGTTTTTTAAACTTAGGTCTTGAATTTATTTAAATTTGTTTATATATTGTGTAAGATAGAGATCCAATTCTATTGTTGTTTTTTTCCCAAATGGGTAACTAACTGTTATTAGATCCTCTAATGAATAATCCTTTTTTTTTTACTGTTTTGATTTGTTGTCTTTATCATATGTCAATGTCCCAGGTATACAAGGATTTGTTCCTGGACTTCAGTTCTAGTCATTCATTCGTTTTAATTATTGGTAGTCTGGTCAGCATCATTCTTTTCTCAAATTTTCTTTATCATTCTCATGTTTTTACTCTTCTGAATGTAATCAACATGTCAGGTTCTCCTGCAGAAAATCCCACTGAGATCATGTTTGGAATTGTGTTAAATTTATAGGTCAATGTGTAGAGAATTGACATTTTTACAGTACTGTTTCTTTTCATTAAAGAACATGGCATTTTCTCATTTATTTGGGCCTTCTTTATGTATTTTTATAATTTTATGTATTTTTATAATGTTCTTCATGGAAGTCCTGAATGTTTTCATCGTTGTTGTTAAAGGCACATTTCACTCTTTCCCCAACTGTTCTCTCCTTTTTCAAATTAAAATTTTTAGTATTCTATACTATGAACTTTAGAATCATTTCATCCAGTCCTCCAAAGAATTTTTATTGGCATATTGTGTTAAATTACATTAAATTTTTATAATAATTTTAAAGCATTGGCATCTTTATATAGTTCTTTTTATCCAAGAGTATAGTTTGTCCAGTTATTCTTTTGTGACTTGATCAAACTACTATTTAAAATTTTCTCTGACATTTTAAAAGGGATTTGTGTAATGTTGAAAGAAGAAACTCGGCTCACGTTTATTTCTAACCTTCATTGTCTTTTTCCAGGCAGTCTCTGCATTGGTGCAACCCTTAGGGGTGTGTGCAGAATACCTCAATTCCTCAGTGGTACAGGTAAGATTAGGCCATTTTACATTTACTTTAGAAGGGGATCTAAGACATACAAACAGTATTATCTTTTTATCAGGTTGTTCAGAATTATGTCTAATCCAGAGTAACTTCTAGTGAAAATATTACCAGAAGAAAAATAAAAAATGATTAATAATTTAAGGCATAGGAGATCGCTGTCGTTTAAGGTTGTTTGCCTTTGCAATTTATCATTTTTATCAAATATAATTTATATAGAATAGCATGTATTTTTCTTAATTTCTTTATAAAATAGGCTGCATATATCCCACCCCCCTTCACAGGATTATTTAAGGATTCAGGGCCATTATGTATTAAATTAGATCAATGTTGAGCAATCCACTAGGGTCGCTTACTAGCTAAGTCTCTCACTACTGAATAACAGCTTAACAGCATATCTTGTCTGATTTCCTGTGTCTGCATGTTTTAAGTCAACAGGTTATAGAATACTCAAAGCTGTGAGTGCTCAGTTTTGTAATGCTTAAGGCTTGTTATATTCTCTTGCTTCCTTTCCATTTCAATTAGTTTTACTAACTAAAACATCATATTGAAATATCTCCCATTTATTATTTTATTTATAAATAAGAGTGTGAAACTGATAGCTTTCAGAGATTTTTTTAAATCACTATAAATTGTTTTTTAAAGCATAGTGTGCTTGGGGGCAATGTTTTCTATGCACTGTATGCCTTCTTTCTAATACTGGATTTGTTTACTTACGGCAATTTTAACAAGGGAGACACGATTTTTTTTAGTAGGTTCTGAAAAGTTCTGCTATTTCTAATGTTAAATGCTTTCGTTACATGTCAGAGTAGTACTGCAAGATTTTCAAATGAAATAGAATGACTATTTCTTAATTCAGCATATTAAACTCTTTAGAAACATCTAGTGTTCTTTTAACTCGTTAAGCATTAAATATAATCATTAGTTGTGTAGCTGAAACACTTAGACACAAAGAGGCAAAATTATTTGACTTTTTAATAATTTAATAATAAATAGTTAATTTGATAATTGGCTTTTTAATAACAGGGCCAGGATTGGATTTTTGAACACATGCTCTCTACCCATGCATTGCTCCATGGAAAGAGATTTAGTGTAAATATTACAACTGCTAATTAATATTAAATTCTTTAGAAAGTCCAGGTTTTACATATTAGCACAATGTGCTTTTAAAAAGTATGTGAATTTCCAACTAAAGTATATTTAACTTCTTCTTTAACTATATCAAACTGTCCAGTCTTAAATTTAGCAATAAATTCGTACTATGAATTTATTCATACCATTTTCACATCATGTTACTTGCCATAAACTAACAATTGTCTCTGCCACTTGCTACTGTGTGAAGACTTATATCAATTCTGTGCTTTGGCTTCCCTAAAATGGTGATGATAATCATGCCTATCGCACAGAGTTGCAGTGAGAATTAAGCAGGGCTGACAAGAACAGTGTGACTTACCTCTTACCCTAACAGCTCTCAGTCCTCATTGTACAATTGGCATAAGTGTAAATGAAGAAATACTATTTGGTTCATTGCCTGATGTCATTTTAATTCTTTGCTAATGTCTTCTTGGCTTTGAAAGCCAAATATTGTTAATCTTTTCTCATCACCAGATAAGTTTTAAAAATTATCTTACTTGTATGGAAGTGATCATGTAGATCTAGCTAATATTTGGCTACTTCTCGTATACTATTTAGAGTTGGTTATCTGATTATGCTACCATCCCAGAGCAATGTGTAGTATGAGTCTTGTCTGTAGGCCTCATTTATGCCAGCGAGCAAAATTAGTGCATATAATGGTTTTATTAGTGCATATAGTGGTTTTTGTGGTCTGCTTATATTCAGTCTTTTAAAATCATATGTAAAATATTTACTTTATTATAAAAATAATAGATACTCATGCTAATGTTTAAAAGTTAGTCCATGTGTCTTTGGTTGCTCTTTAAAATGACCCCTAGGAGATAGTAATGATAAGTATTGCACCCGTCTGTTATTAAAGAAGCTGAGGCACAGAATCAGTTAAGGGTTGACTTGAGATGGTGTTGGCTAGTTAGTGCTGATTCTGATACTAGAATTCAGATCTTAATATTGCACTCTCTTCTTTGTGAAATGTGAATGAAGAAGTATCTCCTCTCTAGTTTTGGGACAGATTCAGGAGTTTTTATTAACTGTAGCGCTTTTTTTCTGCAGCCCATGCTAGACCCGGTCATCCTTACTACAATTCAGGATGTGCGGAGCGTGGAAGAAAAGGACCTTAAGGACAAGGTAAATGCTGTCTCCAGCCAGGTAGGCCCCAGTACCTGTTGGTCCATGGAAGCAGAGCCAGGACTTGGGACTAGGTTCACACCCTATTGCTCTTTGGATTCTGGTCACATACAACCCACATCAAATTAATTTTACATTTTCTAACTGAAAATTGGCTTCTTCTGAAGCACCAGAGGTTGGTGTTACTCAGTCAATAGAATGAATATAGGGCTGTCAGTGATATCATTCAGAATTTTACTAACATGTTGGTTTTCATAGTATTATAATTTGTATAACATTGAAAAAGCTTCAAAATAATTCAAAACTAAAAGTTTATCCAAAGTTTAGGGAAATTTTAACATTTAAATTTAACATGATTTATTTTGTCTACCTTGAATTTCTCATAGGACCCTTCTGTTTCCTTTGCTCACCTATGTGCTAACTTATTTAGAAGCAAAATTTAGTTAATTGACCATGTGAAGTATCAGATACCACCAGACCATTGTTATTGAAAATGTCCTATGTTTCCTGTGTATAAGAATTGAGATCAGAATGTTTTCATGGTTCCTTTTTTGTTTGTTTGTGTGTGTGTGTTTAATAAAAGAGATTGGTTAGCATCCCCGAGCTCTTGTCTGCCATTAAGTTACTTTGCATGCGCTTCCAACCGGATCTGGTGACAGTCGTGGACGACCTTCGACTCGACATCCTACTACGCATGCTGAAATCACCACATTTTAGCGCTAAAATGAATTCCCTCAAAGAAGTAAGTTTTGCATTTATTTCTAGAAGACTTAAAGCACACATCCTTTAAGTTATACCAAAACTTGTGGTTATTAATATAAAAATGTTGGGAAATAAAGAGTAATTTCTTGTAATCATATGGAAAAGAGATACCAATGGTTATATATGTAATGGTATATATGTTTACAATTGTCTGTTAATCGAGTGATTTTTTTTTATATGTATTACATCAAAATTCATTCTCTGAAATATTTAGTTCTTTTGTGAAATTTCCTAGAACATAATTTCTTGGCATATACAGTTTGAGATTTATTTTTTACCCTGCGGGTACAATTCCTTTATTGTATTTCAGATATGTGTTTACTTAGACCCAATCTTCTAACGGGTTGGAACAAAACCAAAATGACTGCAACTGTGTTGATCTAAGCACAATTATGGAAATAATTTTCTATAGCTTCCTAAACTTTATATGAGCATAGTTGGTTTTGGTGAATGACAGGTGGAACCAATACAGTTCAGTCATAATTCCAATTATTTTTCCTTCAGTTTTGTATTAATTAGGCTTTTGGGCTATAAGTAAAATGAAGCTCATCTTAAGCCATCTTAGGCCAAGAGAGGAATTTAATGGAAGAAGTCTGGGCTATTTCACATGAATGAAGGGTTGACTAGCCAAACCATGTCAGCAGGGACACATATGGACAACAGGAACAATTAGAATTCGAGACCTGACCACTGCCAGGACTCCTTTAAGTTTTATCTCTGCTTTTCTGAGCATGTTGGCTTTGTTCGCCCTCTACTGGCAGAGTGACATCTTTCATATGGTAAACATTATGGCCATGGATAGTTCCCATCCCCAGGGAGGGACTAACACTTTCTCCCTGGTCTCAAGTATAGAATTTGGAGGTCATGCCTTGATTGAAGTTTGGGTCAGATGCTCATCCCTGAGCCAGTCAACAGTGGCCCAGCGAATGTGAGCTGTAAAAATGGCTTCATATTTTTTTAAGAAGAGACATCATAAATAAGTAGTCTATTGACTTCTAATAACTGGCCTTTGATACATTTTTGGCTAATTATCAGACCATATTGTAACACTACAAAAGTCACTGAATATATATATGTATATATATATATATATATATATATATATATATATATACACACAGAGAGAGAGAGAGAGAGAGAGAGAGAGAGAGAGAGATTTTGATTATCCGTATTTACATTAGATTCAGTCACAAACTAATCCTGTCTTTTTAGGTAACCAAACTAATAGAAGACAGCACTTTATCCAAATCTGTGAAGAATGCTATAGATACAGACAGATTGTTAGATTGGCTAGTTGAAAATTCAGTTCTGTCGATCGCACTAGAAGGTAAGCTGCTTTAAAAAATATATTACCTAACATAAATAATATACTTTCTATAAAAAAAAGTATAAAATTGTTGCTTTGCCTGCATTAGCCTTTAAATAATTGTATAGAATGTTAATATTGCTTTGAATTACTAGAATCGTATTTAGAAAGTCAGTGTTCACTGTATCTCCCTGTCCCTCTGGTGTTTCTTCTCTTAGGCAACATAGACCAAGCACAATACTGTGATCGTATAAAGGGAATTATTGAACTCTTGGGCAGTAAATTGTCTTTAGATGAGCTCACTAAAATTTGGAAGATACAGGTAAGTTGATTAGAATTATTTTTGCCTTTTTCTGATATTTTTGTCATAAGGAGAGGAAGGAGGGTGGTGAATGAGCAGGGAAATGGAACGTCTGTCTTCTTTTAACCAGGCAGTTTTACTCAAATCTGTTTTACAGTTTAGAGTTTCTCTTAAGATTGTGTGAAACAGTATAAAACAACTAATCTAGTCTAGTCTTCTCATTTTTCAGGTTTAAAAATGAAAAGCCTTACTGTGGGCTATATAAGCCGTTAGTGGCAGAGCTAGAAACAGTTATGTCTTTTGTTTATCAGTCCAGTGTTCTTGCCAGTACATTGTTTTTCAATTTTTATTAATATGTTTTCCCCATTTTATTCTATTAAATGAGGATGATAGTAATACTTAACTGAGTTTACAGATCTCATCTTACCAGGGCTCTCAGCAGCTATGACAGAATAGATTGTACCTTTAATTTTTCTTTTTCCTTCACTTTGTTAGTAGTCCATTCTACTAGATTTCCTCCTACCTCTCTGGCATTTCTTCTTAAGTCTACTTTACTAGCTTACTCTCTCCTACCTTGTAAGTATGAGTTTTTTTCCAAGCCGTAGTCTTTAGCTCCTTTTCACTAGATAATCTTTCATTAGTCAGTTTCATCCACTCCTGTGTCTTTGACTACATTTGGATGCTGCTTACTCTCAGAATTGTATCTCTAATTCAGGCCTTTTCTTGGAGTTCCAGTGCAGTATGTCTAAATGCATAACTATTACACTTATCTCATACACATCTCCAATTCTGCATGGCCAAACCTAGTCATTTTCCAGACTATTTCAGTAATGGTATTATCCTTCATTTAGTTGCTAAGCCAGAAAGCAGCCTGGAGCTCACCTTGACTAGATCCACTTAATGACTGTATCAGTCAGAAGTCAGTCAGGAAACAGAAACTATGTTAAGTATTTCATAGGGAATGGAATACAGGATATTGTTTACAAAGGTGTTGCTAGGGTGGAAGAGCAAAAAAGACAAGTATGAATGCTAGAGGAGCAAAATGGAAAATGGATACTAAGTCTAAGGAAAGGAAGCTACTTTTTTATTTTAATTTTTATTAGGGAATATTAGAGAACAGTGTGTTTCTCCATCAGCTCCAAGTCGTTGTCCTTCAATCTAGTTGTGGGCGGCACAGCTCAGCTCCAAGTCCAGTCGCCATTTTCAATCTTTAGTTGCAGGGGGTGCAGCCCACCATCCCATACGAGAATTGAACCAGCAACCTTGTTGTTGGGAGCTCACGCTCTAACCAGCCATCCAGCCGCCCCTCCATAAGCTCAGCAGCAGCTTGTTGTGTTGAATCTAGTTGTGGAGGGCGCAGCTCACTGGCCCATGTGGGACTCGAACCAGCAACCCTGTTGTTCAGAGCTTACACTCTAACCAACTGAGCCATCCAGCCACCCGAGGAGCTACTTTTTGGAGGTTCTTTCACTGCAAGCGCTGCAGCTGTCGAAGAGGTGACACTGCCACCAGGGTTTCTGGAATTCCTTGCTGCCACAAATGCCAGCACCTGCATCCAATTTCCTGGTATAAACCAGAAACACTTCTTTCTTCCTCCTGCCTCCTCATCTCCCAGCAATGCCTCTCACTGGTAGAACATAATGGGAGCACAGCTGGCAGAGGAAATGTAATTTGCAGGCTCCCAGCCTGGCATTACAGAGCAGACTACAGAAAGTTAGGTGCAAGACTGAAAGAAAAGTCCTGGGTCCTATGAATTTTACTTCCCATGTCTTGACTTTAGTTGAATGTTCCCATATAATTTTGTTTTGTGAGTATATGAGGTGCAATCAAACAATACGGTGAATATTTAAATAAAAAAAATTTATTACAGTAACAGACACATTGCCATTAATCCCTCTCAAAATACTCTCCCTCACTTCAAACACACTTATCCCATCGTTCTTGCCACTTTCTGAAGCAGTTCTGGAAGTCCTCTTTTGTAAGTATCTTTAATTTCGCTGTCACAGCTGCATTGATGTCCTGAATTGATCCAAAACGTGTTCCTTTCATGGTCATTATGATTTTGGAGAAGAGCCAGAAGTCTCACGGTGCCAGATCCGGTGAAGAAGGTGGATGAGGACACACTGTAATGTTTTTATTTGACAGAAGTTGCCATATACCAGAAGCGATGTGTGACATGGAGCGTTGTCGTGATGGAGAATGATTTACGGCACACTTGAAAACACACCTTCTCTCAACTGTAGCTCACACATGACTGCACCAAACAAGTTGAAACTTGTCACACAGTGTTACTAAGGTTCAACGCGTTGCTTTCTGTATTAAAGATCCCTGCCTTTCTGTTGGATGGCACTCAATAGCAGCATTCACTGTATGTTTTGATCGCAACGGAAAGGCTCCGTGTCACAGCTTTTGGTACGGCAGTTTCTGTCAAATAAAAACATTACAGTGTGGCCTCATCCACCTTATTCACTGGATCTGGGACCATGTGACTTCTGGCTCTTGCACAAAGTCAAAATGACCATGAAAGGAAAAGGTTTAGAATCAATTCAGGACACCGAGGCAGCCACGACGGCACACTGAAGACACTCACAAAAGAGGACTTCCAGAACTGCTTCAGAAAATGTCAAGAACGATGGGATACGTGTGTTTGAAGCAAGGGGGAGTATTTTGAGGGGGATTAATGGCAATGTATCTTCTATAATTTTTTTTATTTAAATACTGTATTTTTTATCACACCTCGTAAGCTTTGAATTCACATAGGTTGAAGATTAGAAACCATGATGTATATGTTAAATATCCCTACTACATTCAGTGAATGTATGTCAATAGAAAATACAGAGCAAATTCTTGTAGCATTAAATCTTTAAAATTCCCCCACCTTTCAAGTCTCTCACATTGTGACCAGTGAGGTATGATGGAGCTGTGATTTAAGTTATAAAGTGAATTTCAACCATAAGGTTGACCATGGGGTCTGTATCTATGAAGCAGAGACTTACTTCCCACGGGATAAATAAATATTAATTGAAGTCATAAAATATCTATAAGCAAAATAAAAAATGAATCAGATAATACTCTCAACTGAGGTTATGATCATTTATAAAATGCCAAAAGTGAGTATGTTTGTCTTGTAATCAGTTTGATTTTTTTAGCCAGTTGAAAACATTTTGTTCTCTTGAAATGAATATGTCAGATTGAGAATTTGAGTTTCATCTTTTTTTACATTGTATTTTTAAAGATTTAATGCTTCTAGGATTTTAAACAAGGCCAACTGATAACCATTAATGGTTGCTTCATGTAGTCTTGCCAGTATTGTCATGGAAGTGAATGCTGATTAGACTAGAATCAGTTTATCTTTGTTTTGCTTCTGTGTATTGTCAAGGAGAAGACTTAGATTTTTCCAAGTTCTAAGACTTAACTTTTACCTACTGTCTCCTTTTTTAGTCCGGACAATCATCTACCGTGATCGAGAACATCCATACCATTATTGCTGCAGCAGCTGTCAAATTTAATTCAGATCAGCTTAATCATTTGTTTGTTCTCATTCAGAAGGTACGTGTTCAGTCAAACATGCTTACTCTTTAAGTTTTTCTAAAATAAGTTTATTTTGAGATCTCCCCCTCTCTAAATTAGTAGTATTTAAGTGTACTCTTCTTACTGTGTTAAACGTTTTTCGCTCAAGTTTAAAGCTTTTGCATATTTTTCCAGTTTCATAAAAATTGGATAGTACAGCTACTCTTGTGTCTTGTCTTTTCTGTTCTACAGAGCTGGGAGACTGAGAGTGATAGAGTAAGACAGAAGCTATTGAGCCTGATTGGACGAATAGGCCGGGAAGCTCGCTTTGAGACCACCTCTGGAAAGGCAGGAGAATCAAAAAATGAATTTTTCTAGCTGCAAATACTTAAAGCAGTTTTGCTTGCGTATTGGCTGGCTCATCATAAGTGGTATTATTGTAGGTGTTAGATGTACTCTGGGAACTGGCTCATCTTCCAACGCTGCCCAGTAGCCTTATTCAGCAAGCCTTGGATGAACACCTGACAATCCTTAGTGACGCGTTTGCAGTGAAAGAAGCAATCAAGAGGAGCTACATCATCAAATGCATAGAAGATATTAAAAGGGTTGGTTTTATCTTTTGTCTGATTTTGTTGTCAGAGCAATAGTACTGAGAAATTAGAGCCAAATAATTTTCCTCCCCTATTAATGTAATTTAAACTAATTGTCCTGTCTGGAAGCTCTTACCTTAGAGTCCAAGATTGGGAAATTTTAAGTACTGCTTTTACCGAGTCACTTACATTTTTCTTAAAATTAATTTTCAGCCTGGAGAATGGTCAGGGTTGGAAAAAAACAAGAAGGATGGATTCAAGGTAAGAATTTGCAGATGGAACCAACTAAAAGGTATACTAACTTAGTAATTCCTTTTAATAAGTTGCATCATAATTTTAAGATGACACGTTTTAGTGCTTCTTAGAGTAATGTGCAGATACAAACTGCTGTTTAAACATTTATGACGTATGCTGTATTATTTAAAGCTTGGGGAGTTATTAACTCTGAAAGGGGGGAAAAATCCAGAGTCACATTCAAAGAGTAGTTTTACTATATTATTTTCATAAAATTATAAGACCTTCAACTTAGTCTTTCTCTTTGAAATTAATTCCAAAACACACATAACTTTAGTAAGTTACAATGGATTCTAAATAATAATATCATGCCCATTTTTCTCCTGTAAGGGAGAAATGGAGGAACATTCATAGAGTAAAAAGAGAAAGAGAGAGAAAAATGAAGAAGGAGGTTCATTCAGTGCTGGCCATAGTGGTTTCTCAGGTGCTTGACTCAGATGTGGTCCTAACGTAATTCCTTAGACAGCTGGTAAGTGAGTGCCCGCTGCTGGGGCTCAGTTTTAGAAGGTAGGCTTGGATAGTGACTGTCAGAGGCACTGGCTCTGTGCAAGCCCTACCCTTCAGGGCTCTGGCCTCCAGGTAGCGGTGGACTTCTGGGCTGTCTTTTGAAAGGGCGGTTAGCCAAGTAAGCAGTGATGATTACTGCTATCCTGTGTCTACAGTCCTTAAAGGTCAGGTCTCTCTCCTCTAAGACGGCCAGTCAAATGGCTGCTGTCTGGAATGCGAGCCCATCATGGCAGCAGCCCTCACCAGAGCAGCGGTGTCCTCCTACATAGGCCCTCGGGTTGCTCAGACCAAACATAAAGCCTAGCAGGCAGGGGGATTTCGTATTACTATTAACATTAAAGGTTTTGGTAAATAGCCTAGTGGCTTCGTGCTTTCATTGGTAAATCCTTTTTCTTGGCTTTCACTAAGAAGTATTTCTTTAAAGATCTTGACTACTACTGATTGTGGTTGGTATAGTCAGACCGGCAGCTCTTGTTAGGAGGCTTTGGTGATTCAGTGGGCTTTCATTTCTTATGCTATATTTGGCTGTAAAGTTTAGTTGGGAGCATTTAAGAACTCAGTGTTTTATATTTGTGACATTGAAATTTGATCGAGTGAATTTTCTGTATGTTATCTAGCTTTAGAGATTTTAAAAGTCGTTTATGAACTGAAGCTGGTTGTGCTCAGGTTATGAAGAATTAGAATTACTCCTTTAAATCAACAACATTACTCTCTTTCTACTCAGATACAAATTGAATTTTTCCAGTTTTTTCAGCTCAGCAATTCAGATAATTTAACAGCCTCTGTTTTTATGATTGAAACTCATCCCAAGTTATTTAAGACGTTTAGATCTTTCAATAGTAATAGTAAGAGGAAGGTGGTATCTATAGAAAAATGGTCTTTTCTTCTTAGTAACAGATACATTTCTTTATAGACAAGAAAATCAAAGCTGAAGAGACTTTTTCCTCCCTCTGAGGAAATGGCTTTTGAAACCAGAAAATCCTTCCCGACCTCTGTTCCTTCCTTGTTACAGCTAAGCATTACTTAGCTCTTCTAGCCAATAGCATCACTACATCTTTATTGCTTCTCTTTGCAGTCACTTCATTCATGTCTGTTGTTTTATAACAAGACTCAAAAAGTAACAGGGAGAATTTTGGAGTCATTTTGTGAGTCTTGAAGGAATATTCTTCCTTTTTTATTTCCCACTGCTCCCAGTAAAGAAATTCCAATGTATCATTATTTCATCCCAAATAATAATGTCTTGCATTTATATAGCACTTTTCAGCTGACTGAGTGCTTTCACAGATACTCTTTTAAAGTACACATGAGTGAAGGGGGGCCGTGGGAAGATCGAAGCCCCCTGGACATGACTCCAGGCAGGGAGGTGAATTATATACTGCCACTAAAGGTGTTTTTCTGTGCTATGCCCTTTCCTGCCAGGCAGCAAGGTGGGCTGACTGGGGATTATGTCTCCCTGCCAGGCTACACAGAAACTAAGCAAAGGGTAAGACAAGATCACCCACCTCTGACTCCCCTCCCACCCTCAGCTGCCTTTCTTCCCCCAACTGATTCCCTTTCCCTCTGCTTTGGACACTCTTACAATTCCCAAGTTCCACTGTTGTGTTCCAAAATTCTGACCTTTATTTCTTACCTTTATTACTGTAGATTCCACCAGGATACCCTTGGCTTCCTCGATCCTCTTTCCTTTGCTTCCTTTATACCTTCCACTGTCTATCCCAACCCTCTCCATCTTATTTCACTTTTTTCCTTCAATTAAAAAGTTTAAATGTACTCATCAAAAAAAAAGAAAATTACTAAACCCAAAACAATGATTTTTACTCCATTTAGTGGTGTTTGCATATTCCTTAAGTCATTATCTTAAGGCCTCCTAGCTCAGTGCCTGGCAGCCTTTCAGTAAATGTTGTTCCCTTCCTGTTACTTCTTCCCCTTCACTCTACGAGGATACTAAAATCGTGACTTAACCATAGTTGAGTGACCTCTATTTGCCAAAACACGTAACTGAAAGTAAAAGTAGCAGGATGTCCTCAGTACAGTCTCACAGTGATATGGTTAGCACAGGAAGAAATACTTTTTTAAAAATGTTCTCCCGTATAAAAATGTTTACTTTGATTCTAGATAAATGGTTAGGTATAGAAAAACAAGACAGATGAGCAAGGGGGGATGTTCAGCTTTGAGAAGAGAGAACTCAAGCAAGAATTTGAAAGCTTTCTTCAGATACTGAGAGGATTGTTATAGAGAAGGTTTATTCAGCTTACTTTTTATGTCTCCTAAGAAGTTATGGGAAGGCAAGTTTCAGTATGATAAATCAAATGAACTTCAGTGAGAACAGCCTGAACTAGAATGCACTGCCTCCTGAGTTCCGCATCGCTGGAAATACTAGGATACTAACTAGTCATTTAACAAAAATGAGTAAGAGGAATTTAGGCATAGATTTGCAGGCCAAACAAGTTGACCTCTAAGGCTTCATCTAATGTTAAAAGGCTAGTTTGGGCATAACATTTAACTCCTATTTATGAAATGGGCTCCATTATTAGACATTATCAGATATGTTCATTTCAGTTGTTCACCATCATCTTTTGCCCCTTTTGTGAGTGGAGAAGAGTAATTGAAATTTTTCTTGTAACTTAGCAACATAATGTCATAGATAATGATGGAATCAGTGATATCTGTCCTGTTTCCTAAACTTTAGAAAGGCCATATCAGAAGTACTTTTTAAATTCCAATTTGTTTTTTCTTTGAATTTTATTTGATAGTGAGCTACCTTCAAAGTATAACTTTGAGTGTTAAATAAAAATATTCTAACTATAATTGACTTAATTGGTCATAATTATACTTTTTGGTATACCTAATTATTTGCTAAAGGGCTTATATTTATATCCTAAGGTTTGTAATCCTTTTGGAAGGTATCAGTTTTAGACTTAAGCCTTTGCGTTTTAATCCCCATCATTTTGTAACTTAATATTTTAGCGGAAATATTCTAGCTGGTCTCGCAAATAGTTGGCCTTTAATACATACCTTATTTCTCTGATTCTAAGATGCTAGTGATTGCGACGTGCATCACAAATTTAATAAGTTTATAAAGAAGTGAAAAATAAACTACGTTTTACTTTTATCATTCGTTTAGATTCACATTTAGAGTTTCAGTCTCAGTTTCCTTTTGACCAGTATGTACAGCTTCACTGCGGCACACTGCTTTTCATTATCGATAATAGTGTTTTTGACCTCTTTGAAATCTTTTAAGATTGTATAATTTTGAGGCATATTGAAGAATACGGAGGTTTGTGTCCTTGTTCTTTCTCGTAAAACTCAGGCTACTTTAAATTACTTCTCTGGAATTAGGTATAACTTTGGACAGAGGCATTCAGTGCTGAGTGATACAGCCCTTCACAGGGTATGAGTCTGTCAAACCAAATTCCCCTGGCTGAAAAATGCTGTAGTTTGTGACCACTGTCAGTTTTCTTTGCTTTTAATTGAATTGGCGGATATGACAGCCTAGTCACTTTTACCTGATAGCATAATCTTTTTGGTAGCATTTAAGTAACAAATCAGTGATCTAAATTTTAAGTTGAAAAGCCTTCCTTGTTTGGTGTTACCTATACCAAGTAATAAATAAAATGGCAGGTAGATTTGTATATACTCAGGTAAGGATAGCTATAACAAAACTCCTATGCCTAGTGGCTAGTAAGTTTCTTTTGACATAATTGTAAGAAATGTCAGTTTCAAAACTGTTGAAATTTATAAAACCTGTATCTTAGAATCCAGGAAATAATGGTATTTGCTGATTGGCTAATCCCTAGGAAAGCCAGTATGGTTTTGGCAATAACTTTCACATTTACATATTCAGTAGTAGATGGTGTTTTTCTACAAAAGACATAAAAAGTGTTTTTCCGCCCCATAAGGGTCTTCATTTTACAGAAGGATTTGAAGAAGCTGGAAGGCTTTAAAAAAAAAAAAAAGAAACACGACAAAATGTAGCCTTTAAAATAAATGCTGTGTTTAAATAAAATTTGATATTCTTACAAATTTTATGAAATCTCATAGTTCGAACATGCTATTTGTTAAAAAGCAATTCTTACAAAGATGAACATCAGACTTTTCACATAGGTACTATGAAAATCTGGATTGTCCTGTACCAGTTTCAGAAATAATACATTTGAAAGTGTTTTGAAAAACATAAAGCATAAGTGTAAAGTGGCTGTAATACGTAATTACTAAAAATAGAATTATCTTACAAAACTTTTAACTAGGAAATACAAGCAGATCATGAATATTTTCTTTAATATTTAGACCACTATCAGTATCTTGATCATATCATTGGTGTCTTAATCACCTAATTAAAGACAACTATATTTTTATACCATTTTACTTCTTAGCCAGTTCAGTCTTATTCAAGTTAAACTTTTGCCATCAGTTTATTTTATTATGTCAACATGCCTAGCAGCCTGTGCTACTTAATCTATCCTCTGAAGTTGCTAATTCCTTGTTGTCTGTTTTTTGCTGATGTACCCCTGTACATTTGCTGTCACTTCACATCCGCTCCTGTTTGCAGTTCTTGACCTTAGGAATAATTGCATGCAGAATAAGAAGTGGAAGACTGAATTACAAATGCATGGAGATGAACTCTAAATGAGCAGTGTGAGGAGAAAAAGAATAGAATGTATAACAATGAAGCCTAATTGACTTGGAAATTTTTTATAGCTAATAATTTTGTCTGCCATTTATTTCTAAATTTAATTAATGTAACTTCTTTTTAACTCTAGTCATCTCAACTTAATAATCCCCAATTTGTATGGGTGGTACCAGCTTTGCGTCAGCTCCATGAAATCACCCGCTCATTCATAAAACAAACCTATCAAAAGCAAGACAAGGTAAGAATATAGCTATATTTGATTATTCTACAATTACTTCTAAAACCTTTTATAAAAACAAAACATGAATAAAATTGCTGAGTCTTGTAGTCAGTCTGTTACATTTTTATAGTTATTAATGTAATTCATTTGTGTTATATAATCTTGAGTTTAAAAATCCTTTTGCTTTCATTTCTCTGGAGCTTTTCTTTTGATATAGCTAGCTTATTTCTTTTTTGTTTCCTTAATTTATTGAAATAAGTAAACCAATTTTAAAAGTTAGAATGGTATTTTAGAAATTTGTTTGAAAAGATTTGAAAGAGTTCTTTTTTAAAACATATCCCTTTTAGAAGCAAAATTTAGCAGAGGTTAATTCCCTTGTAAAAGTACATAACCAGATTGATTTTATTTAATTCTATGTAGAAAATATGAATGAAGAAACCGTTATGTTTACGATCACTCACCTAGGACTGCATGTTAACATAGAAGTATTAAACTGACAAAAAAAAAGTGTAAATTCTCATACCATTTTTCTTTTTGTTGTTTTTACCAAGAGCATTATTCAAGACTTGAAGAAAAATTTTGAAATAGTAAAATTGGTAACGGGAAGTTTGATAGCTTGTCATCGACTTGCAGCAGCTATGGCGGGACCTGGAGGCTTAACTGGTTCAACACTGGTGGATGGTCGATACACTTACCGGGAGGTATGGGCACTATGCTTTTGTTTCATGATTTACAACATGCATTGGGACTTCCTGCACTTGAACTCTAAAAATAATATTTGTTGGATGTAACTCGAAAGAGGTAGCATGACTTATGTTTGGGGAGATGGAACAATTTTATGTCTTGATTATAATTATTTCAAAACAAAAGTTTAGAAAGTTGGTATTTGTGGGTAAATCAGTAAACCACCTAAGAACTGCATATGATGAAGTAATAAAAAATAAACATCTTTTTTTTATCTTTGATATGAAATACTAATTGTCAATTCTGTGGATAATGGCTTTTGTTTTCAATCGATTAGTACTATTATTTTTTTAAAATAGGAAGTAACCTTAATTCACTAGTTGTGAGTTTTTGGTGTTTTACTTTGAAATTGCTGAAATTATACTTTATTGGCATCTAAAGTCAACTGAATTTGTAAGAGGCTTGAAGTAACTTCTACTACGTTGTACTGTCAACTTATGAACAGATTTTTCACATTTACTTTACCCTAAATTCTCTGAAAAAGCATTAGATAAAACTTTTTTATTTTAAAGTACTTTCTAATTTTTCTTTTAGGTAGAAATGTGCGGAGTTAAATAATTGTCATTTCTTTTTGCAGTATTTAGAGGCCCATCTAAAATTTCTGGCATTTTTCTTGCAAGAAGCTACTCTGTATCTGGGTTGGAATCGTGCCAAAGAAATCTGGGAATGTCTTGTGACCGGCCAGGATGTTTGTGAATTAGATAGAGAGGTAAGAAGTTGGTATAGTGGATAAAGTAAGGCAGAAGTGGGACTTAATATTTCACTTTTTGTGTGTGTCCCACATCTTTAGTTCTAAGCACTTTTCAATTTACTAAGCATAGGTTTGTACTAGAAGGCCAGGAACTATAAGTGGTGGGCAAATATTTTATATAATGTGATATAAATAAATGTGTGAGTACTTTTGATACCATTGTATATAAAACCAAATTAAACTATGTAAGTACAGCTAAGGAATTCTCAATATATCTTTTAGTTCTCTTTGCCAGCACGTGAAACTAGTTTTAAGTTACCAAGAGAAAACTGAGTTCCTGCAATGATGTTGTACCCCAGAAACACCAAAGAGGAATGAATGCCTAAACAGATTTTTAGAACTATAATTAAACAGCTGAAAATAGATTAAACCAATAGCACAACACCTGTTTTGATGTTTTCTAACAGTAAATTGCTGTTTCCTCCTCTCATTTTACAGAATAATATTAACTACTTCATAGGTTTGTTGAAAGGACTAAATATGTAACAGTACCTGGCACACAGTAAGGCTTATTAATAAATGTTTGTGGAAAAACCCAAGTATAAAATTCAAAGCAAAGTATGAGTATATATTTTCATTATCAGTGGGAAAGATTGCTAGTAACTTACTGCTTTATTTAGTTCAGAGTTCTAACAATTTCAGTTTTGAGTGGTATTTTGGCAATATATAATAAATTTTTGGAGAATTAAAAATAATTTAACTGTCCCAATTCGGAATATATAAATACATATATTTATTCATATATATATATATATATATATATATATATATATATTTATATATTTATTTATTCATATATATATATATATATATATGAAATGGATTTTAGTTATAGAGTAATAATTGGTCTTGATCCACAGATGTGTTTTGAATGGTTTACAAAAGGGCAACATGATCTCGAGAGTGATGTGCAGCAGCAGCTCTTCAAGGAGAAAATTCTAAAGTTGGAGTCATATGAAATCACTATGAATGGTAGGAAAGAAATATAAAATCTTTTTTTTTTAGTCTTTGAAACATTTTATTCTTTCCTTTTCTTCTAAGCCAGAGTTGTCCAAACATTTTTCAACGTTTTTTACCAAGGGCCATATGTGGTAAAATACACAAACAGCCAGGCCACTCACTCGAGGTGAAGTACGTATTGCCTCACCTGGTTTATTTAAATAAACTAAATATATTTTTGGAATTTGCTGCGGGCCAATTAAAAATGGACTGTGGGCCGCAGTTTGGACACCCCTGTTCTAAGCCAACTTCTCAGAAGCAACCAGTTGGGAATATCTTTCAGGTCTTTTCCTTATGCATATAAAGATGTTTATATATACGGATAAATTCCTTTCTATATAAATGGTATCTTATAATTAACTTTTATGCCTGATAACTCAAGTTGCCAAACTGTCTTTTCATGAAGTTACTTAGTACAAAAAGGATTCATTTTAAGATAAATATGTGTTAAAGTATAGAAATCTCCCTTTTAGGTATTTCTTTTCATTGAAATATTTTTTTCTTGAGCTATGATTCACAAACCATTAAATTAACTTTTTAAAAGTATATAATTTAGGATATTCACAAAGTTGTGCAACTTTCACCCAGAACATTTCATCATCCCAAAAAGAAATCCTGTACGTATTAGCAGTCACTCCCTATTCTCCCTACCTTCAGTCTCTAATCTATTTTTTGTCTTTATGGATTACCCTAATCCAGGCATTTCATATAAATGCAATTATACAATATGTTGCCTTTTGTATCTGGCTTTTTTCATTATGCTAAGGAATGATGTTTTCAGGGTTCTCTCAGGTTGTAGTATGTATCAGTACTTCATTTCATTTAGGCCGAATAATATTCCATTGTAAAGATAGTTTATCCATTCATCAGTTGATGAACATTTGGGTTGTTACCACTTTTGGGCTATTATTAATCATGGTGCTATAAACATTCTTGTACAAGTTTTTGTGTGGACATAGGTTTTCATTTCTCTTGGGCATATACCTAGGAGTAGAATTGCTGTATTATATAATTAACATTTGAGAAACTGCCAAATAGTGCAGTATAGCTGCACTATTTTATAATCCCACCAGCAGTATGAGGGTTCCAGTTTCTCCACATCCTCACTAGTACTTTTTATTGTCTGTCTTTTTTATTTTAGCCATCCTAGTAGGTGTGAAGTAGTATCATGTGGTATTGATTTGCATTTCCCTGAAGACTAATGATACTGAGGGTCTTTTCATGTGCTTATCGGCCATTTGTATATATTCTTTAGGGAAATACCTGTTCAAATCTTTTGCCCATTTTTAGCTAGGTTTTATGTCTTTTTACTGTTGAGTTTTGAGAGTGTTTTTGTGTATTTTGCATACAAGCTCTTTATCTGATACATACATGATTTGCAAATATTTTGTCTCATTCTGTGGGTTGTCTTCTCACTTGCGTGATAGTCCCTTGAAGCACAAAAGTTTTTAATTTTGATGAAGTCCAATTTATTTTTTTCTTTTGCTGCTCGTGCTTTTGGCACCATATCTAAGACACCATTACCTAATCCAAGTTCTTAAAGATTTACACCCATGTTTTATACTAACCATTTTATAGTTTTAGCTCTTGATATGCTTTGAGTCTTTTCATTGATTATCTTTGTTACTTAGAGTATATGAATTTATCTGACATTCTGTAATTTCAGGTTTTAACTTATTTAAGACTTTTTTTGAAAATGTGAATCTCTGTGATCATCGATTGAAAAGACAAGGAGCTCAGTTGGTAAGTACATTATTCTCAAATCTAGATAATTTGGATAACCTAGTAAAACTTGATATACAGCAAAAAACGTGTTATAATTGAGATAAAACGAATTTTATTTATTTTTTTTGAATGGATATCCCCTTGCCTGCTGTTTTCTGCATTGATTACAGCTTCTCTTACAGTGTACTAGAGGCCCCCTTTCCAGCAAAACTGACTTCTCAAATCCCTCTGTGCTTCTTGCTGATCTGGGGCAGCCAGTGGCCTCCTGTGCCTAAGTGAATGCAGACTAAGATAGTTTCATCTAAGCTACCAACTCCTTAGATCCATCAATCCACACGTTCCTATAAAAACGAAAATCTTCAATTCTGGGATTTCAGTGGTAGGGATTTGGGTAGAAAAATTTAGGAGCAGACAATGATGCATGAAAATAAGGATCTATAGAAGGTATACAGATGATGTTTATATTTACATGTACACCTTAAAAAAGAAAGGCAAAACACAGCTCTTTTTTCTAAGACTGTTCCATTCATGACCTAGCTTCCTGGGTGGTAAGAATTTTTACAAGATTTTTTAAGCCCTTGGTAAGACTGAATTGAGCCCCAAGGATTAGTAACTACCTCTAGCTTGACTCCATCTCCTTTTGAAGAAAGCTCCTGAAGATGGTAGCCATCTCACTCCTGTGCTATTTCTGCATCAATAGCTCATCTGGGTAGACGTCTAGTTTAGATATAAGGGTATCTAGAGAAAAATTTCCATATCTATGCAAATTCCCTTGAACGTTGCCCAGTGTTTCTGTGGTTGGTTGTTTTTTGTTTTAAAGTTCCATATTGGTTCAGTAGTGTTCTCATATAGCTTGGTTTTTGTAGCCTTAATTCATATTGAACTGAAGAGGTATAGACTTACAGTGTAATGGAAAATAATTGCAATTTTGTGACCTTGGTGTGCTATACAATTTTTTTTTTTCTTTTGAACAGTACGTAGAAAAGCTGGAATTGATAGGAATGGATTTCATTTGGAAAATAGCCATGGAATCACCTGATGAAGAAATTGCAAATGAAGCTATTCAGTTAATCATAAACTATAGTTACATTAATCTAAATCCTAGGTTAAAAAAGGTGGGTATCCAAGGGAAGAAGACACTCATATACACAAAATGGCAGAAAATTATATATTTTTTATTTGTAAGTTGGCATTCCTGAAGATAGGCTTCTTTATTTTGACATTTTGTCCTTAATGATTACAGCTAAATGCCAGACTAATTTTACTTCCCATATACCTCTTATTTTTAGGATTCTGTATCATTACATAAGAAATTCATTGCTGATTGCTACACAAGATTAGAAGTGAGTAGCAGATTTTATTTAACCTGTTTTTGAAATAAATGCTTTGGTTTTTTCCTTTTATAATTTTATATTTTGAGATCATGTGTAATGTTGATATTTGTAGCTGGATCCTAGTGAAGAATTTGTGAAGCGTATCATATTGTACCAATTTATGAACAGACATTTGCCTTGATTCCCCCAATAAAGAAGTACACTTCGTAGGAAATTGTTCCTTCTCCTCCACCACAGCTCTTGCCTGTTTTACCTATCCCCCCTTGGAGGGTATGGAAACTATCTTCAGAAAACAGGTCTACTTTACATTCCATATTTCCAGTAAATTCTTTTTCTCCTTTTTATATATTGGTCCAGGAATTTTATACAGGCACTTGCTTCTTTTCCCATCCTTCCCCGTGTTTCCATACAGTTTATATTATAAATGCTATTAAAGGCCACAGCAGGACACTCAGTAGTAAGTGGTGTTGCTTTTCTTTGTCCGTTAGACGCCTACTGTGTAATACTATCTCACATATATTTCCAATGCCTTATTTCCAGCCTAATGTTTAAAGTATTAAGCATTCACTTACTTTCTTAATGTGTGCTTACTTGTTTTACATCTAACAAAAATTATTCCAAAAACATAAAATGCTACTGCCCCCAAATGTCAGTATAGTAAACATTTTGGTGATGAATATGTGCTAGAATCCGTACAGGGTTTCCTAAGTCATGACTTCCATCCAAATCAGTCATCATAAAAACATTTAAAGTATGTAAGTGCCCCGAAATCAAGTACCATGGAAGTATGAACATATGTAGAACAGTAGTTCTCAACTGGAACTGATTTCTCCTCCCACGATTATTTGGCAGTGTCTTGGAGACCTTTTAGGTTGTCACAAGTAGAGGGGTCCTACTATGGGCAGGTTGTAAGTAGAGGGTAGGTTGTGAGTAGAGGTCACATGCTGTTAAACATCCTACAATGCCTAGAACACTCCTCCACAACAAAAAAGTTTCCAGCCCCAAATGTCAGTAGAGCTGAGGTTAAGAAGCCCTGATTTAGAATGATTATTTCTTATTTTTATAGGCAGCCAGTTCAGCACTTGGTGGCCCCACCCTAACGCATGCAGTGACCAGAGCAACAAAAATGCTTACAGCCACTGCCATGCCAACTGTAGCAACATCAGTTCAGTCTCCATATAGGTAAGTGATTACAGAAGTTACAACACATCCACAATGCATGAATATGTATCAGTTTAAACAAATAATAGGCACCCTTTTCCCTATGGAGATCTCTCACTTGTTTATTTCCTCATTTTATTTCACAACTTTTGCAAACAGTCATATCCTGGGAAGTTACATGTTCCCTATTATATGTCCCTAAATTTGCATCTCTTAAGGATTTGTAGGTCATCTTCATAACCACCCAAGTATTGCTCTGCTCGGACCCCTCTATCTAATAGACAAGTTTTGTTGTTTTTTTAATTCATTTTATTTTTAATCTGTTTAATGAGTAACCTTTTCTATTATGATGGGATAAAGATATATTCGTTGTATAAAGAGTAATTTTTTTTCTTTCAAGTTTGAAATATTTACTTAGACGACTTATAGCTTTTCTCCTTGAATAGTCAAATCCACGGCATTAACAGCATAAGCAAAATAAAGGGAAAGATGATAAGTAATTATAATATAATAGTCAGTTAAAATATTATTTACTTAAAATTATTTTTCAAAATAATTTTTAATGAGAACTTTATCCCCAAATATTTGTGATAAATCTTTGAACTGATATTCTCTTAATTAACATTGCTGTGTTTAGTGTTTTTGAATATTTCCAGTGAAATCTGAGTTCAGTACTTGATATAGTTCTTTGATATAGTAAAGAGAATAGGTCATTAGTGAGAAACTTCAGATTGAAATAACTAAAACACTTTTGTGAGGTTTTATGTACCTTTCATTACTGGTAAGCAGCCCCAAATCACAGGTACACAAGAGAAGGGCTCACTGTCTGCTCGTCACTCTGCTGCCCTCTAGTGATGGGCACTCATATAGTCTTTTTCAACAGAAATAACTAGGTGTATATGTATTTTTTATTCACAGTTGGAGATATTCCTTTTCTTTTTAAAGCCTCCCTGTAGAAAAAGGAATCAATATCCTCGCGTGCATTGTCCTTTTCTTTCTTCATTTTTTTTTATTTTTTTTTTTCCATTAGAGTTGACATTCAATATTCTGTCTCAGGTGTGCAACATAGTGCTTAGACACTTACATATTTATCTTCTTTTTTAAAAATGAGTTCAGTACTGTGTAGTGATAACTTTATTAACGTGAAAGAAGCCAATAAAACTCTACCCTCTAGACTTCTTTTTAAAATGGAAGAAAGTGATTATAGATTGAACTAATGGTAAGAACACTAACATGACTTTTACATTCCCACATTCTCAGAAGTATATCTCAGATAGACTTTCATGAAGAATGTGTATTAAGAATTCCGTATTACATGTTTATAAGATGTAGCCCATCTCTATAACCTAGGTCCTTAATGATTCATTTGTCTGACAAACCAGAATAGAAATGTATTTGTGAACTATTGAATTGGGATTTCCAAACTACTATGTCTTTAAATAAGTGTGCTTTTTGTGTTTTTTTTTTACTAAGTGCTTTTTATGTGAATCATTTCCTATTTGACTACAGAGCAAAACCACAATATAGTTTTTAAATATTCTCAGTATAAACTCTAAACAGAGTTAATGAGGATGTATAATGTCAAAGTTGCATTTGAACCAGGACATTGTTTTTATCTTATTTTACTAGTTTTGAAAGAACTTTTCAGTGACCATAATTGTTCCAACATATGAGGGAGGAGTTATTCTCTCATCTGTACAGTGTTTTGCAATACTGTCTGGGGTTTAATTTATTTTTGAGGTGTAATTAAAACAGTGCACTCAACAAATCACTTATTATAGCGCTTAGATATTTTCTAAAGATTTTCCATCTGAATATCAAATTCGGACTCCTGCTTATAGACTGAAAAAATTTAGAACTCTGTTAAATGTATTTAACAAAACTGTTAAAATGTGTTTAACCAACTCTTTTTTAAGTACTGCTAATGCTAATCAGCTTACCAGACCAATGGTTAGAAATTGGTAGTACCTTTTTCAGTTTTAGAAATACACTTATTTGAAATACCTAGACTTTTTGGAATACCAAATGTTTAAAGGCATTTGGATTTTCATCTCCCATGTTAACCCATGCAGCGTTCTCTTTAATAAAGCATAGAGCTGTGACTACGTGCTGCGAACGTTGGAGTCCTATTACAGTCCTCCCTTTGTGTTCGAGGGGGTTGGTTCCAGGACACACGCACACACACACAGTCTACCCCTCTCCACCCCACTCTACCCCGCTGTGGATACCAAAATCCAGGGATGCTTAAGTCCCTTATATAGAATGGCATAGTATTTGCATATAGGCTATAGCAGGGTATGCCTACCCACCACTTCATTCGTGTGGATTCAGTATAGTACTTGGCGCATGGCAAATTCAAATTTTGCTTTTTGGATATTCCTGGGTTTTTGGTTTTTTGTGGTTTTTTTCCGAATATTTTTGATCCACAGTTGGTTGAATCCGTGCATGCGAAACCCACAGATGTAGAGGGCTGACTATATTTCAAATGATAAGTAAGATTTTATAAGACTAACCAAAAGAGACCTCAGGTCTCGTTTTTAGTCTATCAGAGCTCCACACTCCCTTGCTGTGTGTTTCCTGCCCCAGAGATGTTTGTCTCCTAATGTGTGTTGAGTTTTTAAGTGCTTTGAAAACCCTTAGCGTAACAAATTCTTGTATTTTAAGTTTAACTAGGCAGAATGTTCACTTAAACCAGATCAACAATTGTTTGTCTTTCCCTTTGTCCTCATTCTTAACCTAATTGAAACAAATAGCAACTCTTATTTGTGGAATATTTCCTGGCTTGCATTTGTCTTCTAATTTTCAGGCGATTTAGAACTTTGTCAGAGTCCATGTGTTTACAGAATTATGTGGCATATTTTAGTTGTAAGATTATGAAAATCAAGCACACTTGATGGATTAATGGACAAATGGGCCTGGAGACCCCGGTCCTCCATTTATGGAACAAGTGTTTTAAAAAGAAAAAGAAAAAAGAACAGCAAAGGCAATGTGGGGAAGGGCAGGCTTCTCCTCCCTATTCCATCTATGTGCTACAGCTGATGAAAGGGAAGGGTAGTCTTTGTCCTTGACCAGTGAGTGCTAACTGTGTGGTTTGGTGAAACAGACTAGAACTGAGCTCAAGTCAGCATTCATTTCAAATATGTTTAAAAAAAATTTTTTTAACCCATAGATCGACTAAACTTGTAATAATTGAGAGATTGCTACTTCTGGCAGAACGCTATGTGATCACTATAGAGGTAAGCCTCTCTTCTTTTTAAAGCAACTGAATCTTCCTGTTACTAGACTTAATGTGTTCAGTATGTATTTTTGAGACGTTTAACAGTGGCTCTCTGTATCTGACCTGTTTGACTTAATGTCTTTTTCAAGGATTTTTATTCTGTTCCGCGAACTATTCTACCTCATGGTGCCTCATTTCATGGACATCTTTTAACTCTTAATATTACTTATGAGTCTACCAAAGATACCTTTACTGTAGAGGTAGGTTCACATTAAGCTCTACAGCCATTTCATAAGAACATGTTGATTAAGATATCTGCATGAGGGACTTATTCTAAAAGCTGTTTGGTAAACAAATACAGAATAGAGACCCGAAATGAAAGGAAATGATGGGGTATTATAAAGCAGACATGTAAGTAAATACATGATATACTATCAGGTGGTGGTGAATGTTATAAAGAGTAAATAAAATACAGCAGGATAAGTTGGTAGAGAGTGATAGGTATACATGAAATACCATTTTAGATAAAGATGGACAGGGAAGATCTCTCTGAAGTAGTGGTGTTTGAACAAAGACTTGAATGAAGTGACAAAGTAAGCCATTTCTGGGAAAGGACATTCTGAGCAAAGGGAGCAGAAAGGCAAAGGCCCTGAGGTAGGAGTTCGCTTGGCTTGCTCGTGACAAGCAAGGTGGCTGATGTGACAGTGAGGAAGGCAAAGAATGGAAGACCTGCAGTGGGCGAAGGACTTGCGATTTTATTCCATGCATGAGTAGGGGGAATTGGAGTAGGAAATAGAATGTTTACTTACAGCAGAAGGGAAGCCTCGCAAGGGCAGGGATTCTTGTCTTTGTGTTTTGCTGTGTTCTCAGCTTCTAGAACAGTGCCTGATAACACAATACATGCTCCCTAACAGTTGTTTAAGTGAATGAATAAACGAATTACTCACAACAATGTCTAATTTTATGTTACAGGCTCACAGTAATGAAACCATAGGGAGTGTCCGGTGGAAGATAGCCAAGCAGTTGTGCTGTCCTGTGGATAATATACAGATATTTACAAATGATAGCCTGGTGGGTTTAAATAAAAATTCGTGGCACATTAGCCTGATAGGAATACTTTCCTCTTCCTTTCCCTCTTATTAATTAAGAAACCACTTTTTGCAGCTGACAGTGAATAAAGATCAAAAGCTACTGCACCAGCTGGGCTTTTCTGATGAACAAATCCTTACAGTGAAGACTTCTGGCAGTGGGACCCCCTCTGGGAGCTCAGCAGATTCCTCTACCAGCTCAAGCAGCAGCAGCAGTGGGGTTTTTAGTTCATCATATGCCATGGAGCAGGTATTGAATGCTGAATTTCAGTTTTAAAACAAAAATTTAATATCTTTTTGCCTTCAGCTCATAGAGATTTGGATGATTTTGTCCTTTTCTCTCAGGCAAATCCTTCAGACTGTATCACTGAAAAATGCTGAGCTTCTATGGGTAAAAAGATGTAGAATTTATCAATCTTCTGACCCATAGAATCTTGAGTCCCTGAATCATTCTGCCTGGCCACTGCTTGCTACTCCTCTTATACATCTCTCTTCATTGATTCATCATTTTTCCCTTTAGTGGGTCATTCTCATTAGCATTCACACGTGCTGTGTTATTTCTTCCATCTTTTAAAAAGCCTTCTCTCTTCACCCCAATTCCACCTTCAGTTCTTGTCCCCTTCTTTCCATCCGAGATCAGCAAAACTCCTTGAAAGAGTTGTCGAAACTCTATTGCAATTATCTTTTCAGGCTCTTTTCAAGGTTATCTGTGTCACTTCCACCTCTCAATCCTCATGTTCTGGATATTTCAGCAAAGTCGATACATGTGATCACTTCCCCTTGAAATACTTTCATCACTTGGCTTTCAGATCTTTGCGTGACTGTGTTTTTTTATCTTAGAACAACCTTGCTATGGATATCAAAGAACTCTTTAGGGTTAGTATTAGTATTGTGGGTTTTTTTAAAATAACTATACAGTACTTAAATATAGCAAGAATTTAGGAAAGAAATCCCATTCAGAGTGGTATTATAACAGTTAATTAGCAACAGAAACAGTATACAGAGGGTGCCAAAAAAATGTATACACATTTTAAGAAAGGAAAAAACTGTATTAAAATTGTAATACAATGAATGATGCTGCATTCATTTGATTAACGCCATCTTTTGAATGAACGTCATACTACACATTGCTACCATAATTCAATTCAACTTTGAAAACTAATACATAGATAGCATCTCTTAAAATGTATACATTTTTTTGGCACCCCCAGTATATAGTATCTTCAAGTTTAACATTTTTACATTTTCATACTTACTTTTCATATATATTCATTAAAAATTTTCCCCTATATAATAATTCTATAGTAATGTCTAGTTTCTTTTTCCTCATAACCAGAAAATGTACTTTAATCATATCAGAATCTCTTTTCTCACCTTTGAAAAAACAAGGTGAGAACTTTGTTTTTCTCGACTTCAATTACATATATACGTATGTATTGTGCATAAGTGTATGTACATATATATACCGTGTTTCCCCAAAAATAAGACCTAGCCAGACAATCAGCTCTAATGCGTCTTTTGGAGCAAAAATTAATATAAGACCCGGTCTTATATTATATTGCATTATATTAAATTATATATTATATTGGACCTGGTATTGTATTGTATTGTATTATATCATATCGTATATATTATATAAGACCTCATCTTATAATAAAATAAGAGCAGGTCTTATATTAATTTTTGCTCCAGAAGACGCGTTAGAGCTGATTGTCCAGCTAGGTCTTATTTTCAGGAAAACACGATACTACTATAATTTTGCTTTTATGTTACTCATTGCCTTGTTTGCTCCTCACGAGCTCTGGTCAGCTTTCAGTGGTGCCCACACTCCATGTTAGTAATTACACCTGCCCTTTGTTTTACCTCTCTTCTTCTGCCTGTCTTTTGGCGCCTTTAGCCTCCTCACCAGCAGATGGGTAGGAGAAGAGAGCCCAGGTAATAAGCACACTAGAAGGTGTGAGATCCCTGACTCTGTGTTCCCATGTGTTCTTTAATGCAGGTGAGCACTATGCTCCCCTCGAGTTTTACAGTGATCAGTCTTCCAGAACTAACACTTTTAGTGTTGGTATGTTTGATTAAAAAGGGGGGAAATTCTTTTGTAAATTTGTGTTTATTTTGTGTGTTTTTTCCCTCAGGAGAAATCCCTTCCTGGTGTCGTGATGGCACTTGTATGTAATGTATTTGACATGCTGTACCAGCTTGCCAATCTAGAGGAGCCAAGGTAAATATAAATATTTACAAAGCTTGGAAGAAGTTACTAAGGGAACCAAGTAACTTCTCATTTGAATGTATTTTACTTTACATCTCACAGTAAATGACTGTTACTGAAACTGGCTTGTGTGAAAAAAAAATTTAATTTGAAAAATTTCAGGATAACTCTACGAGTTCGAAAGCTTCTGCTCTTGATACCCACTGATCCAGCCATTCAGGAAGCCCTTGATCAACTTGATTCTTTAGGAAGAAAGGTATGTGTGTCTTGGATAGTTATTTAACTGGGATGGAATTTTGTATTATGATTCAGTGAAAATACAACTCAAAATCACATTAAGGTTATTTGATATCAACTTTCCCATAATAATTTTTCTTCTTTTGAAAAGTGCCGTCTCTATAAATGGAAATCAGAACTTCATATTGGCTTTTAAAGTATCTAGATAGATTTAAAAACTATGTCAAATTTTAAAACTAGAAGAGCCTTTAATATCAATCTACTTCTACCTCCTTCATGTTATATATTGGGAAACCAAAACCCAGAGAGGTGAAGTGTCTGTATCTTGTCCAGGATCAGACTGTAGCTCTGATACTTCTATTATGGTGCCTCTCTGATTGTGATTATTGCATATGTTTGAGTTGCTTACATAAATGAATTTATCTTTTGATTTTTTTTTCACTGTTAATACATAAAATTCATTTTATTTAATTTTTCATATATTGTTCCTTTATGTATATATTGAAATAGAGTGTTTTATCTATAATGTTTATGTTTTCAGAATAAATTAATTTAGAAAAAAGTTGTTAGAATTAAGTTAATGAATTTTATATTTCAGTGGTTGAAGTCTAGATCAGCTCAGTCTTGTGGTATACGGCTTATATATTAATTTGAGAGAGAAGAGAACTAATGTAGTTATAAAATATACCATTAGCATTAGTTCAAAAATTCTTAAAACTACCACTTTCGCAATCTTATAATTTCATTATCAGTACTTAGAAGTACAGATTTTGAAAATACAGAAACAAATTAAGATGACCGTGCTAGTGTTGCTTAGAACACATTCTCAGTGGCATTCATGTAGGATTGTAATACTGTTGAGCATTTACAGTTTGTGTGATGGAGTTTGATGTCTTGTTAATAATTACAGAGTGATGTATTTTTCATTTTTTTTAAACTTAGAAAACATTGCTGTCTGAAACAAGTTCTCAGTCTTCAAAATCTCCATCCCTTTCTTCAAAGCAACAGCATCAGCCAAGCGCCAGTTCAATTTTAGAAAGTCTGTTTCGATCTTTTGCTCCAGGAATGTCTACCTTCAGAGTGCTCTACAACTTAGAAGTAAGAAACCTAATTTATTTTTGTTTCGGTTTGCAGAATCATGCTTTCAGATGACAGAAATAAATGGACTTGATCTGTTAAAAATTAGTTTTTAAAAAAAGTATAAAATAAAATATAAACTGAGACATTTGTTTTTTGCCTTTGTGAACGCTCAATTTTTTTCAATTTATACCTATGTACATTGTTATACTTGCAAAATAGCATCTAAATAATTAATTAGGAAGCCTTGTCTATTAAAATGTGTCGTTACCTTCTTCTAGAAATTTTGCAGATATGTATTATCAATGACTAATCCCAAGCCTTCTTGTTATTAAAGGCATCTTAATTTTTTCAAAGCTATTGTAACTTGTTGACATTAATAAAGCTTTATGAGGAATTTATCAGAAGACAGGTTAACATTATTTCAAGATTTAAAAAAAAAAACACTGGAAGAATTTGAGCAAAAGAATATTTTTATTACCTTCCTCTCCCAAAGTAGCTTTAAACTAGTAGATTTAGTTCAGTAAACATTTACTAATTGTTTAGCATCTATAAGTCATTGTGGTAGTTAAAGGATCAAAGATGAAAAGACAAGACCTGTGCTTCAAGATCTTACGAGTAAGACATAGGAGAGGCTGGATATACTGAGTCTTGAAAGCAAAGCAATATGGGAGAGTGACCAGGTAGAAACAGTCCTGCTCTTGGAGGGTCAGGGGTCAGACTTTTGTGCCACATTAGGTCTGGAGAAAATAAAGCCCTGGATGATTTTGCTTTGACCTAGGAAGTTATATCCTGTAAGTTATTTATTAAAGAATCAAGATCAATGCGTAAGCAGCCTTAATTACCAAATTGTCATTTATCTCGACTATACTTTGATTCATAATTAAGATTATAATTGCTAAAGGGTGCCTGCTTGGGCATTTTTTTCTAAATTTTATTTCATCTGACTATAATTTGGAGTATGTAATTATATTCATTCATTTTTATGCTCTACTTGTTGCTTATATGTTCTAACTGTGATAACATTTCATATTTGCCTTAAAATAATTATTCTTGTCAAAAAATATGTTGGATTCAAAGGTAGAAAATATTTAGCATAATTTTTAGAGTAAAGTATGTCCTTATCTAATGTGGACATTTAAAATGCATGCTATCCCAAAACAGAATATTGCCTAGAAAGTTTTGGCCAGTTTAAGCTTATAAATTTTGAACCTTCCATTGCTGTCAGACTTGTCATTTTCTTTTGAATGATTGTCTCAAAAAAAGTTACAGTATAAATCTTAACACCCACATTTGAGAGCACCTAGAAAAACAGAATGGTCCAACAATGGCTCTAGCATTAGGACTTCTGTTCACTGGGAATTCCTTTGGTAGGTTGTCTTTTGCTTTAGACAACACAAACATTTGGAAACCCTAACACTCCCAGAAGCACTTGTTTTTACTGTTACCTGAAAGCTTAAATTCCTTAACATTTTGATCTTTGACTTATGTTTGCCTGCTAGGAACTTCAAAGTGGATATTCCAAATACCGATTCCTTTGAAGAAACATTCCATCTTAACTAAACTGTTGTCCATTAAGCGGGGGGAGTATGTGCATATGGCTGTCGACGCTCAAGAAGGATTAGAATTACTGAGGATTCCCATTTTCCTGTGTAATGCTCACAATCCGGGGCTAACAGACCTGTTACCCAGAAAACAATTTAGGAAAAAAGCATCTTTAAAAAAAAATCCTACACTAAAATTCTAAAATAAGCTCATAAAACCTCCATAGGTTCATAGAAGCAGATCTTTTAAAATCAAAACAACTAAATAAGCAATTGTTTACTCGGTACTTATTTTATGCCCGTGCTATACTGAGCACCTTAAGCTTGTGTTAATCTCATTTAATCCAAACAATCCTCTGGTAAAGATAATTTATCCTCAGCTAGCTGATGAGAAAACTGAGGCAAAAGGGAAACCTACGTGCCCGAGATCTGTCAGAGATCATAGAAGGTAAAAAAACCGGGCGTCCGCATGGCTCAGTTGGTTAGAGCTCGAGCTCTGAATAACAGGGTTGCCAGATTGATTCCCACATAGGCCAGTGAGCTGTACCCTCCACAACTAGACTCAAGACAATGAGCTGCCGCTGAGCTTCCAGAGGGGCGGCCAGAAGGCTCAGTTGGGTAGAGCACGAGCTCTAAACAACAAGGTTGCTGGTTCAATTCCCTCCATGGGATGGTGGGCTGTGCCCCCTGCAAGTAAAGATTGAAAACGGCAACTGGACGTGGAGCTGAGCTGCACCCTCCACAACTAGATTGAAGGACAACTACTTGGAGCTGATGTGCACTGGAGAAACACACTGTACCCCAGTGTTCCCCAATAAAAATTTTTTAAAAAGGCAAAAAACTAAAACATGAACTAGACTTTTGTAGTTTCAAATATATAGTTTAATCATTTATGTGAAATAATTCTCTGCCATACCAAAATATTCAGTTAAGCTTTCCTTAGGTAGGTATTGCAGTGTTATAAAAGGGCATGAATATTAAGAGTGAGACACATCTGGATTTGGATTCTAACCATGTGACCTTGAATGGAAGGTTATTAAACTCCTGGGGTCACAGTCTTTACCTGTAAAGTACAATACAGATGCCATGCATAGTGAGATGAAGAGATAATGTATGTTAAGCACCTCATCTTATGCCTAGTGCATCATTACATGCTCAATGAATAGAAGTTAGAATCATTACTAGGGAGCTTATCTAGCATTTTTAGTAAATGGGCTGTTTTATAAAACTCAGTGTATATACTTTTTCAAGAAAATAGCTAGCATATCACGTAGAATATCTGCTCTTATCTAAGCCTGAGAGCCTTTGACATTCACGTTTGCTGGTTTCATGAAAAGAATTCATTAGCTTTCTTCAAAACAAAGGTTTTTCTTGCTAAGTAACTAGAACTTGGAAAATGTGATTATTTTAATTGTGAAACATCAGCCTCTGTATAATTTTTGGGGAAAACAGCATGCAGCATTTAAAGAGATTCTGACTTGAGTCGTCTGATTGTTTTACTAAGTAAAGGAGTAATTTCTGCTGGAAGTGTTGGGATGATTAATTGTGCTTATGTATTTCCAAGGTTCTAAGCTCCAAACTCATGCCAACTGCTGATGATGACATGGCAAGAAACTGTGCGAAATCCTTCTGTGAGAACTTCCTCAAAGCAGGAGGTTTGAGGTTAGAGTTTCAGTATGTTACATGAATTGCAGAAAATGAATATATTTTAATTAATTTCTCTTGCCAAGCCTTGCTTATTCTACAAGGTATTATGTGAAGCATTGTGAGAGTTTTAATGAGAAGGAATGATGTTTCAGTCTTTGGAATATTTTAATTCATTTTTTGACTTTTCATTATTTGGAAAACTTGGAGAAGCAAGTAGTGGGAGAAGTTCTCGGGAAGAGTAGAGAGGAGGCTGTATCTGTTTCTGCTGATCCCCACATCAGCTTGTGATAAGGTGAATTTGCTTCCCAGCAGTCCATGTTGTGCAAAGCGTTAGTTCTGTGGCTGCAAAGATCAATTGGGTATTACCCCTGCCCTTGAGAGGCTCACGGTTTAACACAGAATGACAAACAGTTATTACAGGTATCAAAACAGAGGCTTATAAAAAGTGCTTTGGGGCAATAGAGGTTAAGGAAGAAAGTGGTTAAATTAGTTCAGTTTGGTTGGGGTCAAAGATTAGAAAATGCTTCACAGAAAATGACATTTGAGCTGTGAAATGAATAGTCATTCCCTAGGTAAATGAGGAGGGACAGGGGACTCTCAGCCAGAGGTGCGGCGAGGGATGAGTAAAGCATGAAGGTGCATGGCCTCTCTTGGGAACGACAGTTGCCTGGTAAGGCTAGAGCAAAGGATAAAGGGAACAAGTATGTAAATAAGGGTCACGGTGAGGATTTTCAACATTATCTTATAGAACATGGGAAAACAGGAGGTTTGTAAGCCAGGAATTACCTAGAACAATTAACTCTGGCTGCAGTGGAGAAGAATAGAAGTGGGAGAGACCGGAGGCAGGGAGAACTATTAAGAGCTGACAGTTATCCAAAGAAGAGATAACCAGCTCTAAATTTAGGGCAGTGGTAGAATGACACTTATGAGGTAAAATAGGCAAGTCTTTATGACTAGATAAAGGGTAGGAACGTTTATAAAATGGCCTGATGATTTCTACCTTGGAAGAGTGGGGAGATGATGAATCTTAGTCCTTACGAGGAATAAACATGGAGAGAGATGGAGGACAGAGAGGAAGTCAAGAGAAATGAATCTGATTGTATAAGAGGTTCCTGTGAGTCACATGAAGTGGATGGTTTGGATATGATGCTCTCCAGAGGAGTGGAGAATGGTGTTAGAGATTTGGGAAGGCATCAGAGTATAAGTACAGCCGTTAGGGCATAAGCAGCTGGCAGAACTGAGCGGCAAGTGTAAGAATGGGAAGTAGAATCAGTAAGCAGAAGTCTGCTTTCCAATGAGTGAAAAAAGGGGGGTGACAGTACTTTGATGGGAAGACTAACTGAGGGAAAAGTTTGCTTTTCTATTTGATTTTAACTTGTAGAGGTTTGATTCTCTAGGCTGACTGAAAGGGGCCGATGAAAAAGGAAAGTAGTAAAGAGCAAAGAAAGAGGGATGATCGATCAGTGGGGCTGAGTTCTACCGCAGTGTAAAGGAGATTTACTCTAGGCAGAAGTACACATGCCATTTCCTCTAGGAGTGAAAACCAGCTTCAAGTTTGCGCAGAGGGTAGTTGCAGGAATTCCTATTTGGAGGCCTGAGGGGAAGAGAAGTTGAGTGGGACCGTGAAGGGATAAAGAGGATGAGAAACACAGAGATGGAGCTAACAGAATTCCCAACCACGTGGAAGGAAAGCCTAGTGCACATATAGTTTCATTCTTTGTTCAACATTGTGGGGATGTGCCTTTGTCACAACTCACTTCAGTTGACTCAGGCAATTACAGAGCTGTGGTAATAAAGGCATTTTACTTCTGGCTTCTTTTTGTATGTCAGTTAATTTGCATGCCAGGCATTGTTCTAAGCACTGGGAACAGAGCAGTGAATAGATTATTCAAAAACCTGTCTTTGTGAAGGTCACAGTCCTGTGGGGGAGACAAATAAAAAAGGAAGAAGTAAAGGTAAGAGTGTTTGTCAGGTGATTGATAAGAGCTGTAGAGAAAAATAAGACGAGGAGGGGATGGAAAGGGTTGCAATTTTCAGTAGAATGGTCAGGGAAAGCGTCACTGATGGGGTGACATTTACAGAGAGCTGAAGGTGTGGGAGTGAGACCTTGAGATTCTTGCAGAAAGCTGTCCACAGGAGGCCAGTGTAGTTGGGACAGAGTGAGGAAGGTAGGGGAGGGGACATGAGGTTACAGGCATACCAGAGTTCGGGTTCTGTAGGATCTTACAGGCTACTGTGAAGACTGCCTTTTTTCTCTGTAGGAAATAGGAAGCCATTAGAGAAGTTTGTGTAGAGATGGAGTGCCATGATCTGACTTACATTTTTAAAGGATCGCTCTGGTTGATTGATTGAGACTCGATTTTGGAGGTGGAGCATCAAGAGTGAAAGCAGGAAGAACAGTTGAGAAGCTTTTGCAGTAATAGAGGTTATAGTGGCTGTGAAAAACAAGCTTTATTGAATACATCAGTTGTGGTTATATTTTTGAGTCGATCATTGTACTAGTACCAAGATCACTGAACTCAAACCAGTTAGAAGGAGAACTAGCCAAACACTGTACTGGGTATCTTTTTTTGGCTAAGCAAGGAGTCTAATTCTGAGTGAACCAGGAGGGTTGTAGGTATCATAAGAAATCATTGCGATAGAAATATGTATGGTCCCTTTATAAGTATGTAAGAATCTTATAGAAATTTTAAGTTATTGATAACATTTATTACTAATTAAATTACTTACAGAAAATTTCCTGTGAAAGATATAGAAGTCTTTAATATCCTGCCTTTTTTTCTTTTCTCTTTTTTGAAGTTTGGTTGTAAATGTCATGCAGAGGGACTCCATCCCATCAGAAGTCGACTATGAAACAAGGCAGGGAGTTTATTCGATCTGTCTACAACTCGCAAGGTATGTTAATATATTGCATTAGTCTCACAAGGCAATGCTGACTTTACTATTCTCACCAATCCCATCATTTTAAATAGTATCAAATGAGCTTGAATAAGTCTACCTTTATCTTTTTAAGATTTTTACTTGTCGGACAAACAATGCCCACATTATTAGATGAAGACCTCACCAAGGATGGCATAGAAGCACTTTCTTCTCGCCCATTCCGAAATGTCAGCCGGCAGACCAGCAGGCAGATGTCCTTATGTGGTACCCCAGAAAAGTCATCCTACCGACAGTTATCAGTGTCTGATAGGTCTTCTATTAGGGTTGAGGAAATCATCCCTGCTGCACGAGTTGCAATACAAGTAAGTGGTTTGTGTATTCAAGAATTACTAAGTACCTCCCATTTAGAAGGCACTGGTTGCAGGAAGGGGCCGTGAGGATATAAAAATGATTCACATGAATATTGCCTTCAAGGAACTTAGGTGAGTCAGAATGAGACCACTAGTGCAGACAAAAAAACTATAATTCAATGTGGAAAATATCAAGTGTTATAAGAGAACTACAAAAGGCAAACATTCTACGGGCCTTCAGAGGAAGTGGAATAATTACCTTCACTTGTGACTATCATGGATGGTTTCATGCAGGAGGTGGCATTTGAGGTCGCCCTTGAAGAACAACAGATAGGGATTAGATATACAGAGATAAGTATGGAGAGTTGGAGAGAGGAGAGTTGTTCAAGAAAAAGGGAGGGCGTGAGCAATTAGAGAAAACCAAAGCCTATGGAGGTCACATGGTAATTCGTCCAGGCCAAAATACAATGTGGGGCAGACGGGAAACAGTAGAAACCAAATTGGTGGCAGATAACTTAAAGCCAGAGCATGGAGATCAGAGTCTTTGTTTTACAAGTAGCAAAGAGCTATTGAGAGTCTTGGAATAATAGTACAGAAGCATATAAAAAGCCATCCTTCTGGATGACCTTGGAGAAAAGAGTCTCACAAAACTGAGACCAGTAGGAAAGTTATAGAAGTCAATGAGATGTGTTCCAATACTAGGGGTACGTTTTCTCATAACACTCTTTCCATACTTCTGTAGACAATGGAAGTAAATGACTTCACTTCTACTGTGGCTTGTTTCATGAGACTGTCATGGGCTGCAGCTGCAGGACGACTTGACCTCGTTGGGAGTAGCCAGCCAATTAAAGAAAGTAATTCTCTCTTTCCTGCTGGAATTCGAAACAGACTCAGCAGTTCAGGTACTGATTAGAATGCCTAAGGTAATTAGAGCATTGGGCAAGAAATATTATAGCTGTAAGAATTGTCTGTGTATACGTTGCTCAGAGTCACAAAAGGAAGAAGCCTTTTCTCTTGCTTTTGAGCATGAATTCATCATGCTATACACTTAAGATCTGTGCACATTACTGTATGTATGTCATGCTTCAGAAATAAAAAGCTTTTATAAACACATAGTGAGAAAATCAAATCAGAATTTTTAGCTTGCTGAGTGTAAACTGTTATGAGACCAATAACTGTGGCTATAATTAAAATTCATCTAGAATTCCTACTTGGAAAAGTCATTTTCTTGGTTTGGCCATGTATTTTCTATTAGGCCTTTACAAGTAGCTTTACTTTTCAGCTTCATTTGCTTTCCCTGCTCAATCTATGTGTATGTATATACCTCAATAATAAAGAAGTTATCCAAATATATGACATGCATAAAGCACAGACATGTTAAATGTACAGAATTGTTACATATGTGTAACCACATCTAGATCAAGATAAGGAACATTTCTAATAGCCTAAGAAGACTATCATATGCCTCCAAAATTTCACTGTTCTTCTGTCACGCGAAATTAGTTTGCCTCATGAACCTTTTGAGTGCCTCCAAGTATATTTTAAGTACAAAGCAGTCGAGGTCAAATAAAGTGATTGTCCCTTGTTCCTTCCTAAAGTGTCTTGAACTATTTAATTTCACTTGAGATGCTAGAATGCATTACAAGGGTGTTAGAATATCTTGCTGGTCCTGTGGGGTCTGCAGTAACCTTCTTCTTGCCTGTTTCCAGGAAGCAATTGCAGCTCTGGAAGTGAAGGAGACCCGGTCGCCCTGCATGCTGGCATCTGTGTGCGGCAGCAGTCTGTGTCCACCAAAGACTCACTTATTGCAGGGGAGGCTTTGTCTCTTCTCGTTACCTGCCTGCAGCTCCGGAGCCAGCAACTGGGTATGCAGCAGGCTTGCTTGTGATCCATCTCTGTTAGGGAAAGGCCAGGTTTCTGTTGGGACATATTTACATTCCTTCATCGATAAGGTCATATTAATAGAAATGAAAAAAAGGGAAAAGTTGCCATGTGGAGTAGGTAAGAACAGTGCTACAATAATTAAATTCTGAATGAATATACTCGTATATTGAGCACCTTCTGTATACAAGGGTTCACAGTAGGTATTATAAAGGCAGTATGTCTGCCCTCTAGAAGTTTACTATCTAGTTGAGGAATTACAATAACTCAAATTTATAGTTCCTAAAGTATTGAATTAGAATTCTATATCAATTGCTAAACTGATGATGACTCCACTGTTAAAATTATGAAGCTTAAGATTTACCCTTTTATCTTTATTGTTGGCTTCAGCAAACGGGGGCTATTATTAATCATGCTTTTAATATTAGGACACCCCAGGGCTCCGTCCCTCGTCACTGTTTTGTCTCTGTCTACACTCATTGGTCTCAGCGATCTCATCTGCTCTCACAGCCTTAAATTCCCTCTATGTGCTACTGGTAACACCTAAATTTGGATCTACAGCCTGGACTACTCCCCTGACATCTCCACTTGGATGTCAATCAAATAGACTTCTCAAACTTCATGTGCCTAGAACTGAACTACAGATCTGACCCATGTCACCCGAGAGTTTTCCCAACTTAATTATTAGAAGTTTTGCTCCGGCGGAAAACCTCGGAGTCATCCTCGATTTCCTTTTTTTATACCCCACTTCTAATCTGTCAGCACATCCTCCTTCAAACCATATCTAGGTTCTACCCCTTCACTGTTATTACCCTCTGATCTGCCATCATCTCTTACTTGGATTATAGCAAGTGCCCTAACTAATCTCCCTGTTTCTACCCTTGTAGTTTATTCTCCACACAGTAACCAGAGTGCACCTTCTTAAATGTAAGTCAGATCCTATCACTCCCCTGTTTAAAACCTTGCAGTGGCTTCTCAGTTCACGCTGAGTAAAAGTCAAATCTCTGCTGAGGCCTTCAAGGCCCGACACAATCTACCCCCTTGATATGAGTACCTCTGTGCCTTCACCTTCTCCTCCTCTCCCGCTCAGTCACTGTGCTTCAGCCACCCTGGTCTCCTTGCTATTCCCCGATATGCCAGGCACATTCCTGCCCCAGGGCCCTTGCACTGGCTGCTCCCTTTTCCTGGTATGTCCTGCCCCCATCTATCTACATGGCTCTCTTGTCCTCATTTCCTACAAGTCTTTCTTAATGTCACCTTCTGAGTGAGACATTCTCTGACCACCTTTTTAAAGAAAACAACACTTCCCCACCCCGGCACTACCTAAACCCCTCACCTTATTTTTTGCTATATCAGTTATCACTTAATAGCATAAAATGTAATTTGTTTACTGTCATGTTTATTGTCATCATCCCCTCTGCAATTAGACAGTAAGCGCCATAAGACAGACACTTTTGTGCATTCTGTTCCTTTCTAAATCTCCAGCACCCAAACACTGCCCACTGCATAGTAAGTCCTCAGTAAATTTTTATTCGGTAATGAAGTCTTAACAGCTTCACTTTCAAAATTGTACCAACACATAGGAGTTCTATTCTTCATTGTTGTGTTACCAGTTCAGGCTGCCTGTTATGTAGAGTCAGTGATCATTGCGTGTTTAGTGTAACTTCTAAATTCACTATATAAGATAAATCAAGATAAACATATAGAAAAAGTTAGACAATTATGGCACATCAAAATAGTATTCAGAATTATTTACTTGGAGCAAGAGTGCCTTTGAAAGTTTATATGTGAGAAGTGTAAGTCATGAAATGCTTTTGGACATATGCCATACTCTTAGTTCAATTTTCCTACAATTGTTTAATTTTAGAGATATTTTGAAATAAAGATGGAAAAAATCATAACTTCCCTTTTCAAGCTTTTTTATCATTTGTAAGCTTGTGGTAGGGTCTATTTTATAGTTCACAAGTATTGATAGTTTATCACGGCAGGACATAATTTATTCTGTAACTGGTATGTGCGAGGCATTGTGCCAAAATGTGGAGGTACAAAGATGACCAGACATGGTCCTACTCTTGAGCACCTTAGAAACTCCCAGACGTGGAGTCAGTTGTCGAAGGTCCTGAATTCAATTCCATGTAAAAGAAGAGGTGAATTCCTGCTATCGTTAAGCTTAAGAAATTACTGAAAATTTTTGAAATTTTAAAAATGCATTTTCTAACTTAATTCCTCCCCATACACCCCCAATTCTCTTTATTCTTATCATTAGCATCTTTCTATAACTTGCCCTGTGTTGCTGATTTTATCATTGATATTCTGCTTGGATCACCAAGTTCTGAGGTAAGGATTGTTTACATTACTTTATGAAAAACCCCTTTGGTCCTATTCTGTCGTGGGCTCTCTGGATACCTGTGACGTTGTGGGGAGTACAGAAGGAATGACATTCAGTCCTCTCGGAGCCATAACACAGGGGCTGCCAACCACTCTGAATCAAAGTGACCATTTGGACTCTGCCCTGCTTTCTATTCCATATTCCACCAGAAGTTAAGAGACGAGCGCTACGATTAATTTGTGTTTATAACCAATAAAATGTTAGAGCCAGTGTTCAACATCCATAGCTGGCAAAGGGCAGCTGGCATTAGCGTCAGCATGTTGGTCAAAATCATGAAAGACCAACTTCAAGCCATGAACTTTCATTAGATTTTATCACTCTGATTTTCTTACATGAACTTGAAAATAACTTTGAAACACTCAAAGATTTTTCTTATTTTCATTTATATTAAATGATTTGATTAGATTTAGGAAATCTACAGACCACACTTGTTTTTAATTAGCCCTAATTTATTCAGTGTAACTACCATTAATGACTGAAACACTCACCCTTATAATATCCTTCAAAGTATAGACTTCAAAGGAAAATCAATTTTGAAGAAATCTCTAAGTGTTGGTTGATGTTCATTTTTTGCCACTAATGATGTAATTTCAGATTCGCCGTGTTGCCTGTGATCAACTGTATACTCTTAGTCAGACAGATACTTCAGCTTATCCAGATGTACAGAAGCCGAATCAATTTCTCCTAGGTGTGATTCTCACAGCTCAGCTGCCTCTCTGGTCCCCAACTAGTATTATGAGAGGAGTCAATCAGAGGTACGTAATAAAGATGGAAAAGCTCACGTGGTACAGAAAGAGAATAATGATTTGTATACTGTTCCCTAAAGTCCTCTGTGCATTATCAAGTTGACAGAAGAATTTCACCTCTCCTCTTCCAACATTTGTGTCCTGAAAGAGGTCATTTCGTGTTTCACCCCTTTCAGGACAGGAAAGTTAGAACAATACCAGGCTTTCTTCCCTTCAGTCACCCCCAACTCCCACCACCACCCCACCTGGTCTGCCTACCCAAAAGAGAAAGAGGAGCTCACCTGGTTGGTGAGAGCCTGACATTATTCCAGATCACTGTGTAGAGGTCACCTGCTCATGTCCTCTTGTTCTTGTACGTCACTTCCTCACCTCAGCATACTTCATAACTCCACATCTGGATGTCGCTGTGGTATCCATCTAGCATTCTTTCTTGGTTTTATACATGCCTCGGCATGTAAGAAGGCTTGTGATCCAGGCTCAGAGAATGACTTAAGTAAATCCATTCTGCCTCCCCATCTCATCTTTGTGTGCTAGCCTTCTTGCATGGGTGCCCCAGGCCAGACTGAGATTGGGAGATCACACCCCGACCTCAAGTGTAAGCCACTTTCTCCAACTTACTGCTCTCAGGGAGCTCCTGCTGTAGGGTTTATAAGGTACCACAGAAATCTGTGAAATTTATATCCACTTTGCTTATTTATATACTTTATAAATTAGAGCCCTTGAAGGGAAGAAATGTTAAAGCTAGTCCAAACCCCTAACATATAAGCATCCAAATTTGGTTGTTTTGTTTTAATGTGGTGAAATACGCGTAACAAAATTTAACATTTTAACCGTTGTTAAGTGTATAGTCAGTAGTATTAAGTATATTCACATTGTCGTGCAACCGTCTTCACCATCCATCTTTAGAATTTTTTCATCATCTTAAACTGAAACTCTATACCCATTAAGAAGTCATTAAATAAAAAAACATAAAATTCAACCCCATAAAAATTAAAATTTTCTATGTGGAAAAAAATAATATAAAATCAGTTAACACACTGTCTAAATAGATTTGTAACATGTGACAGCAAGCTAATTTTGTTTATATATATATATATATATAGAGAGAGAGAGAGAGAGAGAGAGAGAGAGAGAGAGCGATATATAGATATATATACACACACACACATCTAAAACTCATAAATCATTAAACAATGGAGTTTTTTTAGATTTGTTAGACTTTTTTTTTTACTGTGGCAAAATATACATAACATAAACTTTACCATTTTAACCATTTTAGGTATATAATTCATTAAGTACATACACATTATTGTGCCGCCATCACCACTGTCCATTTCCAGAACTTTTTCATCATCCCAAACTGAGACCGTGCCCACTAAACAATAACTCCATTCTCCCCGCCTCTCAACCCCTGGCAACCACCATTCTACTTTCTCTATGAATTTGATTATTCTAGGTACTCCATATAAGTGGAATCATACAATATGTGTCCTTTTGTGTCTAGCTTATTTCACTTAGCATATGTTTTCAAGATTCATCCATGATGTAACATGTGTCAGGGTTTCATTTCTGTTTGAAACTGAATAATATTTTCTTGTATATGTCGTATTTTGTTTATCCATTTATCTGTAGATGGACATTTGGCTTGTTTCCACCTTTTGGCTATTATGAATAATGCTGCTATGAACATAGGTATACAAATATCAATTTTAGTTCCTGCTTTCAGTTCTTTGGGGTATGTGCTCAGAAGTGGAAATACTAGATCATGTGGTAATTCTCTATTTGATTTCTTGAAACCATATTTGTTTTCCACAATGGCTGTACCATTTTACTTTCCCACCAGCATTGCATAAGGGTTTCATATTCTCCACATCCTTGCTAACATTTGTTGGTTTCTGTTTGTTTTTTGTATTTGTATGTTTTTGATAGTAACCAGCCTAATGGGTGTGAAGTGGCATCTTGTGGTTTTATTTGCGTTTCCCTAATGATTAATAATGTTGAGTATCTCATTATGTGCTTATTGGCCATTTGTATATCTTCTTTGGAGAAATGTCTATTCAAGTCCTTTTCCCATTTTTATATTAAGTTGTCTGGGGGTTTTTTTGTTGTTGTTGGGTTATAGGAGTTCTTTATTCTAAATATTAATCCTTTATTGGATACGTGATTTGCAAAATTTTCTCCCATTCTGTGGGGTTTCTTTCACTTTCTTGATAGTGTCCTGTGATACACAAAAGTTTTTAATTTTAATGAAGTCCAGTTTATGTTTTTTTCTTTTGTTGCCTGTGCTTTTGGTGTTATATCCAAAAAATCATTCCCAAATCCAATGTCATGAAGTTTTTACCCTGTGTTTTCTTCTAAGGTTTTTACATTTTAGCTCTTAAATTTAGGTCTTTGGTCCATTTAAAGTTTTGTATATGATGTAAAGTAAGGGTTTAACGTCATTCTTTTTTGTGTAAATATCCAATTGTCCCAGTATTATTTAAAAAAACAAAGAAAAAGACTGTTCTTCCCCGATTGAATGACTTTGACACCCCTATTGAAAATAATTTTTTAAATATTTATATATTCATTTATTTGCTCTTTTTTTCTGCCCCGTTGACTTGTATGGCTGTCTTTATCCCAGTACCACACTGTTTTGATTACTGTAGCATTTTAGTAAGTTTGAAATCAGGAAGTATGAGTCCTCCAGCTTTGTTGTTTCTCACGATTGTTTAGGCTGCTTGGGGATCCCGTTGAGTATCCATATGAATTTCAGGATGGGTTTTTCTATTTTTGCAAAAAAATTGGGATTTTAAGGGGGATTACATTGACTCTGTAGATCACTTGTGTATTATCAGTGTCTTACCAAGATTTAGTCTTCCAGTACATGAACATGAGATAGCTTTCCATGTATTTATGTCTTTTTAAATTTCTTTCAGCATTGTTTATAGTTATCACTGGACAAGGCTTTTGCTTCCTTGGTTAAGTTAGTTCCTAAGTTCCTATTTTATTCTTTTTGATGCTATTGTAAATGGAATTGTTTTCTTACTTTCTCAAACTGTAGTGTATAGAAACGAACTTGTATTTTGTGTATTGGTTTTGTATCCTGCAATCTTGCTGAATTTACTTAGTAGTTCTAACAGGTTTTGTGTGTATGTATGTGTATGTGTGGATTCTTCAGCGTTTTCCACATGTAAGATCATGTCATCTGCCAGCAGAGATAATTTTACTCCATCGTTTCCAATGTGGATGTCTTTCATTTGTTTTTCTTGACTAATTACTCTGTCTAGAACTTCCAATACTGTGTAAAATAGAAGTAGTAAAAGCAATGCATCCTTGTTCCTCATTTTAGGGGGAAACTTTTCAGTCTTTCACCATTGAGTATGATGTTAGCTGTAGGTTTTTTCTAGATGGCCTTCATTATGCTAAGATAGTTTTCTTATGTTCCTGGTTTGTTCAGTGTGTTTTTCATTAAAGCGCATTAAATTTTGTCATTTTTTTTCTGTATCAATGAGGTGATCATTGGGGTTTTTTTTCCTTCATTTGGTTAATGTAGTATATCATATAGATTGATTTTTTTCATATTTTGAACCATCCTTGAATTACAGGTATCAGTCCCATTCATTCATGATATACAGTCCTTTAAATATACTGCTAAATTAGGTTTGCTAGTACTTTGTTGAGGATTTTTACATCAGTATTTATGAGGTATATTGGTCTGTAGTTTCCTTGTAGTTCTTTGTTGGGCTTTGGTATCAGTTAATGCTGGCCTCATAGAATGAGTGTTAACCTTCTCATCATTTTTTTAGAAAGAGTTTGAGAAGGGTTGGTATTGATTTAAATGTTTGGCACATTTCACAAATGAGGCCATCCAGTCCAGAGCTTTTCTTTGTTGGGAGGTTTTTGATTACTGATTTAATTTCCTTACTAGTGATAGATCTATTCAGATTTTCTGTTTTTTTCTGATTCAGTCTTGGTAAATGTTACATTTCTAGGACTTTTTCTATTTCATCTAGGTTATCAGATGTATAATTGCTCACAGTACTGTCTTTATAATCCGTTCTACAAAATTGGTAGTAATGTCCTCATTTTCTTTTCTAATTTTAATAATTTGAGTCTTCTTTTTTTCTTAGTCATATAATTGTTCATTTCAAAGACTTAACTTGTGGTTTTGTTGATTTTGTGACTGTTTTTCTATTGTGTATTTGTGTAATCTTTATTATTTCTTCACTTTTACTAGCTTTGGATTTAGTTTGTTCTTTTTCTAGTTCTTTAAAGTACAGAGTTAGGTTGTTGATTTGAGATTGTTCTTTTCAATGAAAGCATTTACAGGTCTAAATTTTCCTCTTAACACTGTTTTCGAAAGCTGTATTCCGTAACTTTTGGTATGTTTTTGTTTTCATTTGTCACAAGATTTTCTAATTTCCCTTGTGATTTCTTCTCACATCCATCTCTGAGTTTTTTTAATATATATTTTTTCTAGTTATAAGATATATAATCATCAGAATGTCCTTGAGTTGAGTTATATTTTTATAGATTTCCAAGTCTTCATGACAGGATTAAGTGTGTGTATCAACCTTTGTTATGTTCTCATGCACTCTCTCACATATGGAGATTCCTGGCCCACATATCTAAGTCTCAACTTAAATATTATTTTGAAGCATTTAACGTTCTATTTTAACAATCTAAATTTATAAATAAGGGAGAAGTCAGGATTTTGGTTTCTGAGATAAGATCACTGTGATTTTTAAAAGTTAAAAATTTAGCCAAAACTTACAATTATGTTACAGTTGACCATCAAGATTTAACCTGAATTAGATGTTAACTGTGTATTACTGGTAATGAAAAGTAATATTTTAGTGGTGTAAAACCAAATTTCAGAAAATGATTTTTTTCCTGGTAAAGACATCTGGATTAAAAGCTACAGAAATTTTTTTGCCCTTGTACATTTTTACTTTAGAATCCCAACTTTTCCTAGTTAAAATTTTCCTAAAATCAGATGATCCTTTTATTGTCTTGTAAAATCAGTGACTCTAGTTGTAATATACCGTGTTTCCCCGAAAATAAGACCTAGCCAGACAATCAGCTCCAATGCGTCTTTTGAAGCAAAAATTAATATAAGACCCGGTATTATATTATATTATATTATATTATATTATATTATATTATATTATATATTACATTATATTATACTGTGTTATATTATATTATATTCCCAGTCTTATAGTAAAATAAGACTGGGTCTTATATTAATTTTTGCTCCAAAAGACACACTAGAACTGATTGTCCACTTAGGTATTATTTTCGGGGAAACAGGGTATAAGCCATTTTTTAAAACATAAGTTATTGTGCTTAAACTTTGTATGTTTTTATAATTTGGAAAATTGTGTTTCACAACTTTTTTGATGCCCAAGTTTAGCATGTACTAAACTTTTTCCCTAATAGTAATAGTAGTGATGATAATAGCAGTTACCATGGACTGACTGTGTGCCATACAGCGTGTTAAATTCTTTGCATAGATTTATCATTTAAGTCTCACAATGGCCAAATGTGTTTGGCAGTTTTATTATCCCTACTTTTTTCAATAATCATAAATCTTGGTTTAGTACCTATTCTCATCATCAGTGCATCCTTGAGCCTTTTATGTATGTTTCTGTGTATATGTGCATTTTTATTTTTAATACCCTAATAAGCATCTTCGAAATTAGAAAACCGAAGGAACTGAAATCGTCCCTGAACATCCAGCTATAAGTAGTAGAGCTAGGATTAAAACCAAGGTCCACCTGACATTAAAACCTGTGCTCTTCACTACTATAATTACAGAAAAAACTTCACTGATCATCTTAAATAAAAGAATGGACTTTTTCTTTACTTACTCTGCTTTATTTTTCTTCTTAGCGCTTATCACCAGTTGACATATGTGTGTATTGTTTTATTTGTTGTCTGTCCCCTTTGTTCACTGTTCCTCTAAAATATGTACAAGCATAGTCCTCAGTAAGTATTGGTTGATTTTTGAATGAATGAATGTAATTGGTGCATTATATATGCAATCAGTATGTATGTCATTACAAACTGTAATAGATTTAGTAAGTTTCCTCTATTTACACTATTATTCCTATACTTTATCAGTACTAATAAAATCATTAGTATGCCTCTTGCTAAAATATTGAACTCATATTAATGTAAAAGCAGTTATTTTATGCTTAGGAAAATGCTCTTATTCAGTTGTTTTGTGAACTTCTTAATATAAGGAAAATGCTTTTTATTTTCACATCAGCCTCTCTTTTAATAACTGAAATCTATCCTTTTTTAGACTATTATCTCAATGTATGGAGTATTTTGATCTGAGGTGCCAATTATTAGATGATCTGACAAGTAAGTAAATGTCTAACTTTGATTTGTGTAGGGGGAAGGGGTGAGAAGGAGTAGAAAAGAAAGCCAAATGGACATTTCTAAGTCTGACTTAATGTATCTCAGCTATAAGTGAGATTATAATGATTATTTGAAGTTGAATTTTATTTTCCTGAAAATAGCATGTAAACCCATGTGCCAGTTATCTGTTCTCCTGTTATATACCCAACTATTAATGTGTAGAGATTTATTGATTTTAGAAGTTGTCAAAGGCTCATGTATCGTTACACTGATACCAAACTATCAGGAAGAGTCTTTCTCTCTAGTATAGTCAATTCTGACAATTTTAAAGGTTGCTCATTAAAGGAAAGAGGGAATTTCTATTGAGGTGTTTTGATAGTAGTACAAGTGAGTGATAGAAGTCAGTTAGTTAGTGTTAGATGATTGAAATATTGTTAGAAATTCTGTTGTTAAAGTGTTTAGATTTTAATCATCTGTACTTTCTCTTATATAATGCAAATGTATGTTGTAGTGCTCTGTGTAAATTTTAGTTGTTCAAGAGTTTGTTAGTTTATTTCCCACCCTTTATCCAAAAGATTTGCTTTCGCTTACGAGGAAATAAATAAAATAAAAATGAGAATCAACAAAAATATTAATTGGAAAAGAACGTGAAGGCCAGAAGGGGGAAAAAATGCCTTGCATATATGTGGGCTATAAAGCTGCCCACAGTCAGAATTTGGATGTGAGATTTTTGGAGGACAGACATATAAAGGAAACAGTGTATGGTTGGTTGTTCTCAGTACCCTAGAAGAAGAAACAGAATGGTTTCTCAAAAGAAGCAAATATTTTTGCCAGCACTTAGACCTAAAAGAAACTTCATCCAAAGGTCCAGATATAATGGACACATGAAGACACAGTGACGAGTAAGCCTCAGCAGCATCTCCAAGGCAAATGCCTGTATCGGTTTCCTAAGTGTCTCCTGAAGGCTGAGGACACAATGCTCTGAGCAGCGCAGTGACATTGGTTTTGCTGGAGCCTAAGATAGCGTAGTCTGAGTGTATGTCCTGACACAAGGATAAGACCTGTTGTGTCTAGAGAAGTGGATGGACTACATGTCCGTCTAACAGTCTAGCCTAATACTGCATTTTCCAACCAGGCTTCCAGGGAAAATTGGGCAGCAGCCAGCAAGGTTTTGCTCTCTGGCTTGGACTTGGAGAGGGTATTCTGCTTTGCTTCTTGAGGACTAGACTTGAGTTGGTATACACATACTTCAGAATGCGTGAACAAGTTATTAATGTAGAGCTTCCCTGTGTCATTGAGTATCAAATGAGGGACCCAGGATCCCTTATTGGGATGTTGAAAACAGGGTGGGAATATGTCTTGAAACAAGCAGTATTTGCCATTTTGGAGTATTTTCTATGTCCCAGTGCCTATGCTAAGTACTTTACACATAGCAACCGACAGTGCAGATGTTAGCTTTGTTTACAAATAAGGAGACAAGGACACACAGTGAGTAAGTGATAGAGACAGGATTCATATCCGGTGCCAGTCCAGCTCTGGCTGACCCTGAAGTATCCCCTTTGTACCTAACCATCCGGGACCCCGCTTACTCGTGGCTGTAGTGCAGTGGCAGTAGTGCACAATCCTCCTCCTCTCCTCCCCAATTCCAATTCCCAATATGAAATCTTGTTTTAATCTTTGTTTGGAGGGAAGTGAAATACTTCTTACAAAAGGTCAGACTAATTCCCAGAGTTTAGCTCATTGTTTGGAAACCTGCTGCTCTGCTGTTGACCTCTCTCCTTTGCAGAAGTCCACCTCTCTGGGCTTGGGTTACACTGCGGGAGCGCTGGCTCGCCTCACCCCTCCATTCCTTCCTTCTCTAGAAGGGTTTGTTCCTGGGACATCTGCTAACACCCACCAAACCAGGAGCTTCTCTGGAACAAGGATTGTCTCCCTTACCTTTTATCCCCAGCATATTGCACAGTGACCCGCACAGAGGAGGCACTCAACATATGTGTGGTTTATGACCGAGAGTGGGTGAGGGAAGGAATAAATATGCATGAGCTTCACAGTCCTGTGGGCAGCAGCCACAGCCTGCTATTTATTGATGAGGGTATTTTTGAGATTTGTGAAGTGAAAGATTGGGACTTGACTGCTTACCTTACTCTGACTCTTATGAAGGGAAATCATTCTTTCTTAGAAATGGATTTTTTTCCTTCTTAGCTTCAGAAATGGATCAGTTAAGAATCAGCCCAGCTACCATGCTCGAGGACGAGATCACTTGGCTGGAGAACTTTGAACCTAATCGCACAGCTGAATGTGAGACCAGTGAAGCAGACAACATCTTATTGGCAGGGCACTTACGGCTCATAAAGACCCTTCTTTCACTCTGCGGGACAGAAAAGGAAATGCTTGGTAATTATTGCTTTATTTTACCATGTGACAGAATACCTCATTCTCAGCTATTGCCATAGTATTGTGTGTAATTGGGAAAATGGGATAGGTGCTCAGTGTTCCATAGAAAATTGACAATAGAAAGTTGTCTGAAATGTTAGTGGCTCACACATTTAAGGTGTATTTTACCTATGTCATTAAACTGCATAGAGAATTTTATAGTGTTCAAAACAGTTGAATCACAGAACTTCTTAATACCAAGTAAAAATTATAATTCAAAGTAGGTTTTTCTCTTTCTGCCATTATATACTTTATAAAATACAATCTGTTGTATATCTTACTTCTTTTAAGGGTAATTTTTATCTGGGGAGGTAGCCCCCAATCACCACCCCTGGATGATGTACATATGAGTCTCCTGGGGTACACATGTAATTTGTAAAAGCATATTCAGTATTATAAGGATAGTCAGAAAACAAATCAAAACATTAATTATCACTTTTATCACACAAACTAAGCTCTATAAAAATTTATTTCTATAAAAATGTTCCTGGAGATACATAGAAAAGAGTGATTCTAAACCAGGGTGAGAAGGGCAAATCATTTTTACTTAAAGAAGGCAAGATTTTAAAATTTTCAAAACCCTTACATGGACTCCCCCATGCCCAAATTAAGAATTAGTTATCCACTGAAACCATTCTGCCTTGTGGTATTCTTGGCATTTGTGTTTCTAAAGTGAAACTTGGACTCCTTTTACTCTTGTAAACTCATACAGGATGGTACCCTCACTTGTCGATCTTTGTATCCTGTCCCCTGACTCTGCCACCCATCCCCACACTTCTGCTCCAAGTGCTTAAAAATGTAGCATCAAATTAAATGGAATGCCCTGCCATTGGGTGGCCTTGGGTGCCTTTGCTGCTCTGGTACGAAAGTGCAAGACAGGGTCTTTGAATTAAAATATGTGTTCATCCTCAACATGAATATTATGCTCTATTCCAGGTTCATCACTCATTAAACCATTGTTAGATGACTTCCTTTTCCGAGCTTCTAGAATTATTTTAAATAGTCATTCTCCAGCTGGCAGTGCCGCCATCAGTCAACAGGACTTTCATCCAAAGTATGGAAAATGCACGTTGTGTTCAGTTTTGGTAAAAATTCTAATTCGAAACTTTAGTCCCAAAAGATTTTCTTAACTTGGAGTTTGTCTTCCATCTTGTGAGTGTGCATAGCTTATAAGATATTATCCACTATATAAAGAAATGCATGTAAAGAGTCCTAGGATAAAGTCTGCCTGGCACATAGTAAGTGCTGAGCAAGTATGCTGGAACCATTCTTATCATCAGAATAGAAGAGTAAGTAATAACATGGTTAACTTGGTCAGTAACAAATTCCAGGATAAACTGAGCTTGTAAAAATTATGTCCAAAGTGAAAGTAAATAGACTCGGAGTCTTGGAGGTTCCTTCTAAGAGAAAAGCGTACATGCTTTAGTGCATGAATCTTGTGATTTGCTGAGTATTGACTGTGTCATTGTTAGTGATTGATTACGGTGGTAATTTTAGAATCGAATTTTGTATCAGTTTCTGTAGGTGGAATTTTGGAAGATCCTTTTGTAATGCTGACCCCACTTGGGTGATGTTTATACTCTTGGAAATAGAAGGAAGCAGCTACCAGCTGCCATTGTATTTGCTCTGAATCTAACTTACTTTGTTCTTTTCTCATGAAAACTAAAGTTAATTGAGTAATCCTGAAGAAACTGAGGATTTCATATTTAACCAGTGAAAAAAATGTCCCCCTACTTTCAGTGGTTAATGAAATATAATAAGCAATATTTTATGAAATCTTAAGAGGTGTCTTATGTATGACTATAGCTCTATTTAGAGAATTCTTATTAGCAAAATCTGTTTTAGGTAATAAACCTTCATTAATCCTCTTAGGGTGTACCTCAGGCTTCCATCCTCACCCCTGCCCCAGTATTGTTCTGGAAGCTTTGGTGCTAGCTCCGTGGGAGTCTTTTATTATTAAAGCAGTAGAAATACATGAGTATTTCAATTTTCAGTGAACAGAAAAAATAAATCTTCAGTTCTACTGAAATTTTTATTGATGAATCCTTCCTTTATATTTATTAAAAGTAATACTTCCATCCACAAGAAGTTGTTTTTTAATCATGTACAATGCCTTGGATGGAAAAAGAAACATTTTGTTTCTTCTATCCCCAGTAGACTGAATGGTGTCCATTTAGCTCAGTGACTCCCAGCCTTTTCCCACCTAAACTAAACCCTAAAGCCAGAAAGAGATTTAAACTACACAGAAGCTCTTTGTACAAGAAATATATTCTTCTATCACACTAACAAGAGAACATGTTAATGTTTAGCCTGTGTGTATGGTACCTCCTGTTCTTTACCTATCCTTTGCAACCCAGAAGTCCCGATAAGAAGCAAAGGACAGTGCACACTCTATGGCCATTGTCCTCTGCCTCACACAGTGCTGACGTAGGAGCTCCACAGCCCCCTCTTGAACACAGCTCCAGCGCTCCATACGTGTCTCTCTCAGAGGTTGGATGTCCTCTTTTCTGTGTATCCTTCCTAACCTGTGATCTCAGTATTGCAAGGTTGGCATAGGTGACAGTGAGAAATTACTGTTTATCCCCAAAATGATTTCTGTTAAAGGTGAGCAGTGTAAGAAACCTCTAAGTTTCCTGCAGAATGCTTGCTAGTTATTGTTTGTCGTCATTTCAAACAAATTGGGCAAACTGTGTATTTATCTCCATCTTATCAGCAAAATGGAAAGTTAATTAGTCCTTGAAGAATTTTTTTATCCACAGGCACGTATAAGATGTTTACAGGCATCTATCCTTATTTGTATCGCTTTCTTTTTCTGCCATTTAGATATTTGAATTTCAGGGTGATATCTACAAAACCCATTATTGCTACCAACTTTAATTGAAAGACAGTTATTCCCATGTTGTGGTTTTGGTAAAATTTTCAGACTCTATTTTTCTATCCTCCATTTTTGCTGATCCATCCCTTAGATAAGGAAACTCCAGAATCATATGTGAAATATTTTGCTACCATGAGGCCAGGAAGATAGCTAGCTCCAAACCATGTTAATCTCCACTATTCATGGCCTCTTCCTGTGTTAAGTAAGCACTGCCCACTAGATGTACTAGAGCTCTGCCTTCAGACCTGACTTAACTTTGTTTGAGGAATTGCAGCTCTGATACTTTCATTTCAAATGTTGGTTTAGATTAATGATCAATTTAAGTAGATTATTCACTGTTGAATTGACTTACGGTTTTTGTTTTTAGGTGTAGTACAGTGAATAGCCGATTGGCAGCCTATGAAGTCCTTGTAATGTTGGCTGATAGCTCACCTTCAAATCTCCAAATTATTACAAAAGAACTACTTTCTATGCATCATCAACCTGACCCTGCTCTTACCAAGGAGTTTGATGTAAGTTTCTAGACCCTGCTGCGCTTAATTTTTTCAGAATGATCTCTTAAACATACAGTTTTAAAACTATGTTTGCATTATCCTAATCACAGATAAAGTCTATATTACTCTTTTGCTTATTGTGTTGACATACTCAAATCAACTATAATCTACAGTGTATTATACTAGTACACTGTAGTATCTTACTAAATGGTATCCTTTTAATTAATTAAAGGGGAGACCTTTTCAAGTTGGTTGGTAATTACTGTCAATGAAAAGTAGCATTTTAACCATTTTTTTGTTTTGTTTTGTTTTTACTAAGTTTATACTTGCCACAGTGCAAACTCAAACATTGGCTCTGTCACAGTCAGGGGTCCAGGCGGGAATTCCCGCCTGTTCTCAGGAATTTTTTTCGCTTTCCCATTACTGAATCCCAAGAAAAGCTGGTAAAGAAATCGGGAAAATCGGCTCCTTGAACCCACGTGTTTGGTAGTATTGGCCTCGGCTGTCCAGCTGGTTAGGATTCTTCATAGTAAACACTTCATATAACCCTGTTGTTTTTTATTTTTTCAGACTTCCACCTCAATTTGTAAATATATTAGTATATTTACTTAATAAATGCCTGTCTACCTTACCAGATTGTAAGCTCCTTGTGATCAGGGACCAAGTACATTTCTGTTCTCTCGTGTATCTCTGGCACAGTTTTTGGCACATATAGGCTCTTATTAAATATTTATTGAGTGATAATCAAGTGACTGAATGCATGAGTACATAATGAATAAACAAATACCTACTATATGTTGAGTACTTCATGAATTAAAAAGAAGCATTGAGACAATAGTCATTTATAATTGTATGAGCATCTGAAGAGGTAATTCATGAACGTAGGTTTTGCTACAATGACTCATAAAACACTGGATGGGTAAATGTGTGAGTATATCCTTTCCGTCTCAGACGTCTCATATAGCTCTGAGGAGGTGTGTTGGTGGCAGAGATACTAATTCTCTCTTTCCTGTTTCTCCCCCTCTCCTTCCTAGTACCTTCCCCCAGTGGACAGCAGGTCCAGTGCAGGGTTTGTGGGGCTGAGGAATGGTGGCGCTACTTGCTACATGAACGCAGTCTTCCAGCAGCTGTATATGCAGCCTGGTCTCCCTGAGGTGATTCCCTTTCTCTTTCCTGTTTCGTGTGATAAATAATGTGTACATTGCCTGAAAATTGTTCCACATTCATGTAGTGCATTTGGGGGTTTACTAAAACTAGACATACTTAGGGATACTTTAGTGGCTTCTGAAATATGTATAGACAATATTTGTTTATAGTCACACATTTTTATAAATCTACTGAGGTAATAGGCTGCCTGTTTGACAAATGGATTTGACCTAATGTGATTTTTGAACTCCTAAGTTATTCTCAAATTCTATTTCATAAAATTACTAATATTTTTAGTATGTTAGAAATATTTAGGCTCTATCATCAGCACTTTATAATAATATAGTAGTAGCTTGTGATCAAGCAGTAAATAGTTTTGAGAGTATTCTATGTGTTATTATGTCACACTTACCTCTTATAGAGATCCTAGTATTACTAGTTCCAGGTTTTCATAATCCAGCAGAGGCTCAAAGATAATTTGCTCATGATTACACCAGCTGAAAAATACTGACACTAAATAGACGCAGTTACAGTTGCATTTAAACATACATAGCATTCTAAAAGAACAATATGTATACTCAGTGCATGTACATCAAAGTGTGCTGTAAAGCAGGTACATATTTCTAACTTAATACTTTTTGTTTCTTTTTAGGCATTACTTTCAGTGGATGATGATATGGACAATCCGGATGACAGTGTATTCTATCAAGTGCAGTCTCTCTTTGGGCATTTGATGGAGAGCAAGCTGCAGTATTACGTACCTGAGAACTTCTGGAAGGTATTTTATTCAGTAACTCTGCAGGTTTAAAGATGTTAGATATTTGGAGTTTGGCTACATTCTTTCTCTAGTGATAATTGTCTCTTGTCTTTAATTCTACACTAATCCCATTGCCAAGAACCTATAAAAAAATTGTTTATACCATTCTTATTGAAATTGTTCCTTGATTTCAAATTATTACAATGTTGAAAATAGTCATTTATAATTTCTAGGGAATTGCTAATCTTAATTATTTTGAATATTTTTCATGATTATTACTTTTGCTATTTGAAATATTTGTTCAGATCATTCCTCTGTACCTATGCCAGTTTCATGAATGCCTCTAAATAAAGAACATTCTTTTTTAACATTGCTTTACTATGTTTCACAGGAGGAGTAGTACCTTGTGTTTTCCCCTTCATGGCCTTAGGTCTCACCCCGTATGGTTTCAGACTTGTGATTACAAAGGGACCATGGAAAAGCATAGATGGCAGAACATAACGCTCATCTTACTTCAGTAAAAACTTCTACATCCTAATAGCAGACTTGGTTTTTAGAAAGATTAAGTGCTCCTTCACATTCTTTTTCTACTATATTCAGAAATTGCTACTTTTCCTTTACCAACATATTTAATTCTTGTTACATAGATTTTCAAGATGTGGAACAAAGAACTTTATGTGAGAGAACAACAGGACGCGTATGAGTTCTTCACTAGTCTCATTGATCAGATGGATGAATATCTTAAGGTAGAAAAAGTTTCATTTTCACTCTAACCCAAACCCATCAGACTCTGTAGTATGAGAACAGTGGTTTCGCATTTGGGATCACTGTAAAACTGACTAGTCAGAAATTGATCATCTTCAATACCATAACTATATATCATTTCTTCTGGGTTTGAACATCAAAATAAATGCAGATCTCTAAAATTAAAGATTTCTTAATTCATCTAATCCTTGATAAAGTATGTAATTATTAGTCTGTACTCCATAATAACAACCATTTGTATCTACATACTCTCACTTATATGCGTTGAAGTAACCTGGCCTGTAATCACTGATAAGTAAGGGCTGTAATCACTGATAAACTGACGGCCCCGTGCAGAGCAGTCTTGCTTTGTCAAAGAGGACAAAAGGAACAGATTAAAAAGATGTAATGTTTAAATCCAAAGCTTTCTACCTCTACACAGTAAAACATGTGACAAACTACCTAAATGGTATTGCCTTCTAAGTTACAGACAGCCTCCCATCACAGACAACATGTGCCTCTCCTCTCATCAGTAGGTACAATGTATCCACTTCTTTTTTAAAATAACTTATATAATATCATTTCTACAAGAAAAAAGAGAAAAGATTATGGAGAGTCGCTACTAACTTGGTAATTGTAGCATGAGGAGAGGGATTCAGAATTATCACAGAGAAGGCTGTCATTGTGATCAGCTGTGACTGACGCTTTCTCCTCTTCTGGTTATTTGCATTACTCTGACAGTGAGTCTAAGGGGTTATCATCCTTCCATTATTTCCCAGGTTAAACTACCAAAATGACTCATTTTATTTTGGTGGTGAAATTGACATCTGTGCTTTAGCATGGGTCTAAATAAAACTCTGTATTAAACAACCTATAAATTCTAGGGAGATCAACTAAAATTTAAACTTTTTATTCCAACAGAAATTGGGGAGAGACCAAATTTTTAAGAATACTTTTCAGGGCATCTATTCTGATCAGAAGATCTGTAAAGACTGTCCTCACAGGTTAGTGAAGATACCAGTGATATAAACAAACAATTATCATTATTGTTAAATGATTCTTCTAGTCAGCTGTGAATTTTGTGTTTGTTGAGAGACTTACACCTACAGATATATCAGTGGATCTATAAATGTTTATTGAAATACATTTTTTTGCTTTCAATTTCTAAAATTTGTTGAAATTCATCATTTTAAGCAACTCTGAATTGTCAAAAGTTGGTATTTTTATTTGGTTGTGTACTTTTTAAAAGATGAAGAAAGGTATTGTTAATTTCACTGGTTGTGAATATTGTTCTCTGTTAATCTTGGGTATTGTGATAATTTCAAAGTTTTTAAATTTCATTGTTGATCATTGTTTTTTCATTATTTCCTAATCAGATATGAACGAGAGGAAGCTTTCATGGCTCTCAATCTAGGAGTTACTTCTTGTCAGAGTTTGGAAATTTCTTTGGACCAGTTTGTTAGAGGAGAAGTTCTAGAGGGAAGTAATGCATATTACTGTGAAAAGTGCAAAGAAAAGGTATTACATTTGCCCTTGTTAAAAAACAAAATTAATTTGTCATTCATAGCCTTTGTCTTTAGATTTAATGTAAGATCAACACTAAGCTCCTGTTGTTACTTCTGTTAGACTATGTCATTACTTATATTCTCGTGGATGGGAAGGCCTCTAGAAATCTATGACCTTTGTATTAATTACATGACTGCTTTATTTTTTCCAAGGAGATAATTTGGTTTTGCTTTTCTTTAGAGAATAACAGTGAAAAGGACATGTATTAAGTCTTTGCCTAGTGTCTTGGTCATTCACCTAATGAGATTTGGATTTGACTGGGAGAGTGGACGCTCCATTAAATACGATGAACAGATAAGGGTAATTTCTTTTTCCTAAAAGTTCTATAATTATTACTACCTTAGTCCCTTCTCACTGTTTCCTTTTCATATTTTCCGATTTCATTTAAACTATGAAAGGCTATGATGTCAGCATTCTGAGGAGTTCGCAGCCCGTTGTCTTAAGCAGCTATTACTTGTGGAACTATATAGTGTTACCAGTAAACAATAACCCTCCTTTCTAGAAGGCATGCTAATGTTAGCTGTGACATAAAATGCTTTCCTTAATGTTCAAACAAGAGGTTTCTTATACTTTCCCAGACTTGTGAGCCACCCTGAGATTTTGTATTTAAGTTGGAGAGGTGACAGTCCCCGCTTAAATTAATTGGGTGTGGCAGTAAGTGTTACTGATTCACATCAATGTGTTCTTTTTGCTTTCAAATAGTTTCCCTGGATGTTGAACATGGAGCCTTACACAGTTTCAGGAATGGCTCGCCAAGATTCGTCTGCTGAAGTTGGTGAAAATGGGCGAAGTATGGATCAGGGAGGTGGAGGATCCCCACGAAAAAAAGTTGCCCTCACAGAAAACTATGAACTTGTCGGCGTCATTGTACACAGTGGGCAGGCACACGCGGGCCACTACTATTCCTTTATCAAGGATAGGCGGTAAGGGCTTCTCTCCCCAGACCCTCACTCTGCCCCCCCCCCCAGTAGTCTCTCCTCTGCTCCCCCTGCCCCACCTTATCACCCACACTTATTATGGTGTAAAGAAGCTTTTGCATTGCTCTCTGATCTTATTTCATATTGGATTTTTAAAACTTATTGTAACTGTTTTTACCCCTTCAATTTGAAAAGTTGTTTTAGAAATTAAAATAACTGTTACTAAATTTTTCCTAGGTGTTCTCAAATGTAATCACCTGCTGTATTTGTAGACAATACAAAGAGAGAAATGCTGGGGATGGGGATGTTTGTTTTTTAACCTTAAAATTGTTGTTTCATCTCTGGGCTCTAGGGGATGTGGAAAAGGAAAGTGGTATAAATTTAATGACACAGTTATAGAAGAATTTGACCTAAATGATGAGACCCTGGAGTATGAATGCTTTGGAGGAGAATATAGACCAAAAGTTTATGATCAAAGTAAGTATTTACAAATGGCTATTTTCCATGATTTTCTTTTTTTTTAATTTATAATTTTCTATCAAATTGGAAGCAGTATTCTTTGCATAAAAATAGAATGAATTTTATTCTTTTTACATACTGCTGCTCTAGCTATGTATAGACCCATGAACTCTGATAGCCAGAGTGAAAATGTGCAAGCTGATTACACAAATTTTTTTAAATAATTCCTTACAACAGCCTAGGGTAAGGGAACAGGGTTGGGAGTAAGTTAAGTGGAAGAAATGAAAATCAAAGAGAAACTAATGAAAGCAAAATTTCAACCTTAAAAAAAGTTCAAAAGAGGTAGTTGGCCACTAAAATTTTCAAATTTCCTTTTCACTTATATAGAGGTTGATTAATTAGAGAAGACATTTCTAGCACCTGTGTTTTTAAAACCATATTTATTACTCAGTGTGGCAAACGAAGGAATTTTTCCAAAACCCCCACCCCCAAGAGACAAAAATATGAGAAAAAATACATCACAAAACCCATCCAGAATTTGCTATTTGAAGAACAAACATTTCACAGAGACCTTAGCATTTCTGAAACCTGATTTTGAAATATTCTGGGGGCATTTTAAAATTTCTCGCTATATTAGATTCACTGTATTTTGATACCATATCATGGTAGTCATGCATCTAATGGTAGTAACCTTTAATGGTTGAATATAGTATCATTGCCAAAATTGACCTAGATTTGGCTGTTCTATCCAGAAATGGGTAAGTGAGGCCAAGTAGAATCACATCCTGTGCCACAGAGATTATTTTGAAACGCTACTTGCCTTTTGATTATATTTAGACTTGCCTAGGAATATTTACCTTCTTGCCTTTACCCTGTTACTGGCAAACTCCCTTACTCCCTGCCCATCTATATCACCTTATGAGTACTTCTGTGCAGTGCTTTAAAAAGACACACAGTTTACTTACATCCTGCATTTAACAAATTTAATAAGTAGTTACTTGCTGAATTTATGGGTCCTTTGTTTTAGATTGTCAAGACAAGAAAACTTTTTGTTTACAAAGACTTCTTTCTTAATGTCTTGTTATAAAGCAAACCCATATACTGATGTTCGCCGAAGATACTGGAATGCCTATATGCTCTTCTACCAAAGAGTATCTGATCAGAACTCCCCAGTGTTACCAAAGAAAAGTCGAGTCAGCGTTGTTCGGCAGGAAGCTGAGGATCTCTCTCTGTGAGTTTCTTTTCTGTGTAATTTGCTGTGCGATTTCAGTAGGTGATATTGTAATCTATACTCTTTGGGATTTAAAGGTAATTCGCTAAGATAAAGAGAGTCTAAAAAGAAAATAAGTCAATCACTCTATCCTTTTCCTTTTATTACTACTTGGTCATTATTTCTTGGCAAGAAGTTATTTTGTATTTAGAAAAAGCCATATAAGTTATTTCATTCTAGAACTGAATTTTTTTTAATCTGAGCATTTATTGAATATACCTTATGTTCAAAGTACAGTGAGTACTATGCCAGCACTGTCAGAAAGTGTTTTTTAATCCTATTCTCTGTGAATTTGCATTTAATATATTGAATCAGGAAAGTATGCAATCTATTTTTAAGTCTAGTACCCTGTTTATGTAGGTATGTAAGGTTATAGCAACAACTGAAACAGCAGCCACTTTATACGAGACAGATAGTTTTCTGATTCTGTCTCTTAGGTCAGCACCATCTTCACCAGAAATTTCACCTCAGTCATCACCTCGGCCCCATAGACCTAACAATGACCGGCTCTCTATTCTAACCAAGCTGGTTAAAAAAGGCGAGAAGAAAGGACTGTTTGTGGAAAAAATGCCTGTTCGAATATACCAGGTAAGAAATGTATAAAAAATTCTAAGGAAGAAATCCATATAAGTGTCAGACTCTATCTTGCACATCCAGAAGTACTGCCGCCAGCCTTCCTGTGGACTTAGCCATACCTCTAGTGCCACATCGTCTTACCCGCCTTGTGGCATGAATCTTTCACGTACCGCGTCACAGATATGGCTGCAGACTCAAGATTGAGCAGCACCGTCACTGACCTGCTGTGTGACTGTGACAGCTGCAGAGAAACAGGGAAGGGAGTGGGCAGGAAAGGAGCACACTGCTGAAATTAACTTACTGTACTTGGAGAGAAAAATAAGTTAAGGTTCATAACCTGGGGCTAAACTAATATGGTAATGATGACCATTCATTATTGAACACCTATTTTGTGCTGCATGCTTTACACAAATCTCTAATTCTTAAAACACTCATGTGAAGTAGCAGGTTTTATTTCCATTTTCAGATGGAAAAAAAATGAGACTCAGAGAAGCAGAAATGACCTGCCTATGTCACAGAGCCAGGATTTAAATTCAAACTGTCTGACTACCCAGTCCAGACTTTATACATTAATCAAAAGCTGAATAACCAGAACCAGAGAATTTAAGAAAAATGTGGAACCTTTCATTAAGAGAAAGAAAATGAAGCCATCTGGTACAAGGAAAGCGTGGAGTTAGTTGTACTTAGAAAGGTCTGTCTGTCCCTTCCTAGCCAAAATAATAGGTTAAAATTCAGTTGTCCTTCACATGGTAGTTTTCCTAAATTTCCCAAAAGTGTTTGCTTTAATGAATAATAATTCACCTTTTTACAGCGTCTTATATTTGAAAGGAAGATTTTCTTCTCTCCTTTTTAAAAATTCAAAGTTTGAGAGCGGGTTTCTATAAACCCTTTTTACCTAAGGTGTCACTAAAATGTCTTCCACATGTTAAATGTTTTACCCCTTTTTAAAAAATAATTATTAATTTTCTCTTGTAGATGGTGAGAGATGAAAACCTCAAGTTTATGAAGAATAGAGATGTGTACAGTAGTGATTATTTCAGTTTTGTTTTATCTCTAGCTTCATTGAATGCTGTAAGTGCTAACTGAATTATTACTAAAGAAATAAGAAAGAATTATAGTTAAATATCACTCAGCTAAACATTCAGTGACTCATGCTCACTCTCAATTAACATTTAGATTAGATGGAAAAAGAAAATTTCCACAAATGTGTCACTTATTGGCTGATAATAAAATTCAGGCAGTGTTCAGAATGTATGATGCAGATTGTGAATGGGTGTGGGTTTCCACGTACTGGCTTTTTTAAGTGCTCTTGTTTAAATTTGGTAACAAATCTACGAGTAGCCATGAAGTGATGTCAGTGCATATTGGGCTTTGTGGAGATTAATTTTTTCCTAATTTGTAATCAGACATTACCAGACTCAAGATTAACTTCCAAGTATTTCTCTTTCTTGTCTACCATGATTATAATCTGCTAAGGGGAAAATTTTCTTAATCTATTAATAGATTACTTAACATCCTGTGGTTTAAAGACTCAACTTTGAGAGGGCTTCATAAAAGAAATGAAGAATATGGCTTTATTAACCTTTTCTAAAGTTTAACTAGAACATTTTCTATAATGAACTGGCTGGACTTTTCTTATTAGTATTTTGTCATAACAATGTGTAATAATCAATAAAACTTCTATGAAAAATATCCTCTCTTTTTTTTTCCTCTCTCTCAGACTAAATTAAAGCATCCATACTATCCTTGCATGGCAAAAGTGAGCTTACAACTTGCCATTCAATTCCTTTTTCAAACTTATCTGCGGACAAAGAAAAAACTCAGGTAAGAAGTGATATGTTTTGATTGTTGTGGCAAAAAGCACTGATTAATTCAGTTAAAGTTGGATTTATAAATTTAGCTTTTCAAGACATTTTTTTAGGTAGTTGATGACAACTACCTAATATTTTCAGATGATTAAGACATGGCTCCTATCTTTAAGGAATTTCTAATCCAGTAGGAGAGAGAGATTAAACAAAGCAGTAATGGGATGCAAGGCATAAATGCTGTACATCTTTGGAAAATCGTATCCAGATATGGGGATTGAGTAGGCATTAAAGACATCCATATTCTCAGAGGACTTGGAAAGGCAAAAGTAGAGAAACAGGTATTCTGTGTGGAAGGGAAAAGCTTGAGTAATGGGCAAGGCTTGCCTAAGGAACCGTAAAGGACTACTGTTTTATTTGTACATTTAAGGAACTCACTTGAGCTGAGACTGAATGTTGGGTTTGGATGAGATCACTGAGTGCCGTGAGTGCCAGGGAAGGGAGTTTGGGCTTTGTTCAGTGGGAGATCATGGAGGGTTTTTGAACAGGGGGGCTGTATGTTCAGAGTGATGCCATAGAAACTCTCCACTTTGATTGCATATTATTCATCATTGGTTTTTACCTGGAAAGGTGCTTGACACATTTATAGGCTCTGGGTAAATAGCTGTTCTATGATGAATAAGTGAGTGAAGAGTGAAGATGGTTGTGCGTGGGTTTGTAGGATATACCTGAAGCAAGGGAGACTCAGGGTAAGGAGACCAGTTACAGTTAGAAGCCCAGGAAATTCTCAGTCTTTTCTCTCTCACTAGCAGTGAGCTTCTCCAAGTATGGAGAGGTTTTTGGAAAGATTTTGCAATGAAGAAACCTGAGATGAAAACAAATATAATGTCATTTCATTTTTATATGTAATAATCAAAGATATATTAAGTGATATCAGTCTTTATTAATTGATTGAAAAAGAAGAAATAATGTGTTTCTTGTAATGTCTAGCATAGGATTGACTAAGGAAATTTATTTGGTTATTTTTTAATTGTGAAATTTGCTCAAGCTGTCCACACACTGCACACACTATTTCAATTTTGTTTATATTTACTGTTTTGGGGAGAGAGGGACTAGAAGGGGTGGTATAAAGGCATGGATAGTATAGTCATTGAACCTTTTTTCTGTCCAAATATTTTTATTCCATAAAACAGCATATTAATAATTGTAACAATAAAGTATGGAAGTATTGAAAGTAGGCATTTTGTGAATGAAAATTAAGCAAAACAAAATGTTCAGGCGTTTTTTGCAATTGAAGTTTTTTGAAGAAGCTATAGAAGATAGAAGTTCAAGTCTAAGACTTAAGTTTGTTTACAGGGGGACGGGAGGATGAGTCACACCACACGGACGGGCGAATGCAAAGCCCTGGCTTCTGGGTGTGTGGAGCCATGGGCGTCAGCAGCACTGAACACTTAACTTACCTTCCACACACCCCCAAATGAAAATTTCTTAACTGGATCGATGCTCCATGGGGTTAATTGCTGGGGTCCTACTCCTAACATCATTTTCTTTGCTGTTTTTAAAGGGTTGACACTGAAGAATGGATTGCCACTATTGAAGCATTACTTTCAAAAAGTTTTGATGCTTGTCAGTGGCTAGTTGAATATTTTATTAGTTCTGAAGGACGAGAATTGATAAAGTAAGTGTCAAGATCTTTTAATTAAAAGAAATTTGTGTCTCTTCTAGTGATTTGGAACTCAAGTTTCTTGTAGCTCTTCTTATTTCAGCTTGAAATTATTTTTCTGATTGGAATCAATTTTAAACTGTCTTCACTAAGGAAGCAGTAACGAAATTATTCAGGTCACATCAAAATCATTTCCAAAACCATGTCTGTTGGATTAGATTCAGACAGGGTGTTCATTGAATGTAAGGAGAGCATGTGTGCAGATAACCAAGTGGTCACAGGCAAGCATGTCCTGAAACCCTGCTGTGACTCAGGAGATTCCAAACAGAAGTCTCTTCCCTCAGGGACTCACAGTCTGGTGGCAAGGTCAAGAGGTCAATAATCCTAGGTTACTACACAGTAATACCACCATATTGTCCAACTGTGTTTGGATTCTGGCTAAAGTATTTTCAAAAAGATGATAGTATAATATCTACAAGAGTATGTTTCCTATGTACCTATAATTTTTTAAAAATTTTGCTTTTTAGATTTGAGATGCTCCAATCACTGTGAATGTTTTTACATCTTACTCCCAGTCATTCTCTATCCTCAGGGAGTTCAGCGTTCATATGGAGGCCCCGACAAGCGCCTCGATCTCTCTGGCCAGTCTCCTTTATCCACAGTGGGCTCTTCCTTCTCCCTGCCTCAGCTGTACCTTCTCACTCTTCAGACATGCCAGGCCCGCTTACCCCACTTCTAGCTAATGACCTTGCCTCAGACTTCGCTGAGAAAGTAAGATTAACAGATGAGCAGACCCCATCCCCCATCACAAATTGCACACCTACCAGACGCTGTTTCGTCTTCTCCATTCCTTCCTTATCATGGAGGAACTGTCTTCTCTCAAAATGAATCTTTCTACATGAGCAAACCTTCTCAAGGAAGTTGGCCCTTTAATTATCAACTCTCATTCCTGCATCATTACTTTCCAGAATTTTCTACTGGGTCCCTTCTGTGAGCGTACAGATATACTTTGGTATCTGTCACCTTAAAACAGACAATAATAGGGAATTCAGAAATGCAAGTTCCTTCCCATGGGGAGATCCAGAGTCTTGTGGCAACTTAGAAATGTCACTGAAGCTCTTGATCCAATATCCCCTTCACCTCTAGGTCCAAGCTTCAGACATTTGTTTATTTGCCTGCGTGGTATCTCTACCTCTCCTTCCTCTACTTCATACAGCAACAAAAGTGTTCTTTTTAAAACAAATCAGATCATGTTACTTCTCTGCTTTAAAATTCTTCAGTGGATTCCCATCGCATTCATCATAAAATCCAAAATCCTCACCATAACCCACAAGGCCTTGCTTGAATATGATCTTTGTCTGTCCTTCCAGATTTCCCTTGTTTCGCTTTCCTGCATGCTTATCATTCACTGGCTTGTTGATTCCTTCAACACACTAAGCTTTTTTCCTGCCTAAAACCCTTGAGCCTGATATTCCCTCTAGCTGGAACATTCTCCCTTCCACTCTTTGCGTAGCCTTCTCATCCTTCAGCTGTCAGAGAGGCTGTTCACTCCTAATCACCCAGGCTGCCCTGTTCATCTGCTCTGTTGTTTTACCCATCTCCCTCACTAAATTTCAGCTTCTTGAAGGCAGAAGCTATGTCAGTTTTGTTCCCTACTGTGCACGGAGATCCTGGCAAACAGTAAGACTCCAGTGTTTGTGCATACATGCAGGTAGTTCAGAAAGAGAGAACATAAACATTGCCTGTCCCTGCAGAGTTTGCATTAAAGATAACCTTTTACCCATTTTTCCAGCTGAATTCCAAAATATCTTCCCATTGGAAGGACTCCTGAGTATTGTGTTAGGCAGTAGAATGTCATAGAATCATCCAATTTGGAGGAACATGGCAAATATTTAGTTCATTCCGTTACATCCAAATGGGCTTGCTTTTAAATATCCTCAGAGAAGCTCAGTAACTTCTTTGGTATTAGCAATAGTATTTTTGATTTCTTAGAATTCCTGATGGTAAGGAATCCCAATGAATCACCTAATCTAAATTTTTCCTGGTAGAGTTCATTATATTCAGTCTTTATAAAGCTCAATCACTCATCAGTATCAAGTCCTACGATTTCGTATTCTTCAGGAATTAATATTCTTTGTCTTATTACTTCTTTAGGACTTTTAAGATAGATTATCATTGTTACAGCTAAACAATAAACATATACTGTACTAATATTTTAGTAGCTGTAAATGTGAAGAGCGTGTTGCCTCTCAGGCCAGCCCCTCAGTGTCATCCTTTTTTTAGGCAATTTTTAAAGGTAATTATAATAGTAAAAAATTAAATTAGTAAATATTGCTTGCAAGTTGATCTAAAGGAATTAAAATTACTAACATAAAGGGTACTTTTAAAAATCTTTCTTTGTGGAAATTTTTAAACATACACCAAAGTAGACAGAATAATGAACCACTGTACCAATTCTCCAGCTCAGGTTGTCCACACATGGCCAATCTTGTGTGTCTGTCCCAACTCCCACACACATAATCACATGCGTGCTTTGTTTTACTCTGAAGTATCTACTCTGAAAGAGTAGATTTCAGACATCATATAATTTCACTACAAAATTTTCAGCATGTGTCTCTAACAGGTAAAGTTTTTTTAAAAAATAACTTAAGCACCATTGTCACACTAAACAAAAATAATAATTCCTTCATACCATCCTATACCCAGTTTATATTCATTTTCCTCAAAAATGTTACTTTATGTGTTTGCATAAAAAATGTTTGTACAAATCAGGATCCAAACAAGCTCCACATATAGCATTCTATAATCCTTCCTTTTCCCCACCACCTCCTTTTTTGGAATCTTGGTAGATTTTGAACACAGTCTTATCTGTCTGGTTCAGATTAGGTAGTTAAAACATAGCATTCACACTGACATGGAGTGAGCAGGAATGAAGCGACCTCAGAAAGCTCCACTTTCTTCTTTCTACACTTGATCTTAGCCAAAAGACCGAGAAGCGATCCACTTTATTCTTTCTATTGAGAGAAAGAGGACAGTTACCGGCATACTCTTGGGAGCAGAGGAAGGAAATGCAAATACTGCACTCAGAGACCAGAGCCACTTTCACTGCTGTCATCTAAAGGAAGACTTGGGTCCTCAAAATTATGTTGTATTTATATCCTCATGGAATAATAAGAATGTCCTATAAAGAAATAGATACCTCAACTTACATTAGGGTTATGTCACAACAGCCCCAGAGAGCAGATATTTCTGCCTGACCATGCCCTCCCCCACATCTGAGGCTGCCTGTTCTACCCACTGGTTGTGTAAAGGATTGATTTACATGATGCATTTGTAGTACATAGTGTAGTATCTGACTGTAACATTAGAAATGCCAGATATAATGGAAGTGCCTGATAAACCTTAACTGCTGTAACCATCGTCATCATAGAAAGGAAGGAAGCAAGACCTTTTCAGCCTCCAAAGCTTCTATGAGGACTAAGTAATAAGGGTTGAGGAAAGGAAAGTAAAAAGATAGAAATATAGATGCACAGGGCAATTAGGAGGTGCTATCTTGACTCAGAACTTTAATTAATACCTTATTCTGAGAAATTGAAGGGGTGCTAGGGAGAGCTGCTCCTGAGTGAACAGAATTTATAAAATTCTAGGTTCTTTGCTTTCATGTCTCTTTAAGTCCAAATTTATACAGATACTCATTTTAGAGAAAGAAGAAGGAAAAAAACTCCATTTTTCAGTGTTTAGGGGTCTTGTTTTCCTGTTTGGCCTTCCTTCTTCATGGTGGCCTGTGAGGTGGCTATGCTCTCAGTAAACTTAAACTAAACATCTGGAGTCATCTTGTTTCTTGCATAGCAGGTGGGACCCATGTTGGGAAGGTTGACTTATAGAAATCTGTCCTGCTTTTTTACACCACACTTTTCTATTTTAGGATATTCTTGTTGGAGTGCAATGTGAGAGAAGTACGAATTGCTGTGGCCACCATTCTGGAGAAAACCCTAGACAGTGCCTTGTTTTATCAGGATAAGGTCAGTCTCATTTTTAAATTTTTATTTATACATTCTGTTTTTACTAACTGTTTTAAATTGCACATAATAAGAAAGAGAGCCTATGGTTGGAATCTGGTAATTTTGCCACATAAAATGCACTTTCTGTGAACCAGCTTTCTGATAAATGCCCGGGTAGAAGGCATTCTGACTTTTCTTCCTCATATCCCAGAAACCACCAAGGTAGGCCAGGAATTCAGGTCTGCTTTGGTCTGCTTCAGAATTTCCTCTCTAAAACCATCCCTTTTCAAAGTCTTCTCTCAAGAATTTGTATTAGCTCTCCCTGAACTGAGACTAACCTGGGCCTAGAGACTCTAAATCTAGATCCACAGACATTTTGAGCCACCCCTGGCTTTGTCTCTTTCCTCATGAGTTATTTTTATGACATAAACCTTCAGTTGTCAACCAGACCAAAGAATGTCAGTCACCCAAGGGCGTTGCCCAAAACAGTTCCTTCATTGGTCTCCATTATTCACTAACCTGTTCCTGCTCCTCTGAATTTCTTTTTCTCCTAATCTTATTTTCTATAACATATTTTCTGGTTCACAATTTCACATACACCAAAACAAATCATGGTATTTATTACCATCCTCAATCCCCAAAGATTTTAAGACTCAGGGAAATAATTGACATATATTGTAAGTCTGATTATTCAATGTGTTTTTAAGTGCTAGAAAATATAGCAGTTATTTCCCACCTTTGCTGTTTTAAACAGCTGACACTACATGGAAAACTTTGAAAAATGTTATTTATTTTCAGAACTAATTGGCTCCTTATAAACATTGGCTGGAGGCATTGCGTCTCAATAAACTAAATGCAAATTCTAGGAATTGCTGCTTCAAATTCAGTTGTTGACTTTGGAATGCAACCTTGAGCAAGTCCTTTAAAGGAGATGTTTAATCCGGATATAGCATTTGCACCCGAGCATTTTGTTCCTTCCACATGGCCTGAGTCAGGTGCATCGCTAGACCAGAAAGCCTCAGGAGCTCTGCTCAGGCCAGAAGGAACAGGAGGTAGCCTGTGACCCATAGGAAGGACCTAGAAGAAAACTGCCTTGTCAATTTCAGGAATCATAAAGAAGCTGAGGTTTACTCTATGGCCATGGTTTTTAATCAGCTTAAACTGCAGAACCATTTTCCAAACGAAACCTTATCTGGATGCAGAAGAAGATATAAAATAGGTCATTGGGAGCTGCTTAGGACAGTTTGGATACCGTTGCTCTGAAATACCCCTGTGGAAGTTTCCTGAGATATTTAACTTGAGGACCTTCTTCTTCTCCTCCTTCCTCCCATGTACCAACCCAGACAAAAAAAGGCTGAATGAGTGCAGTCTCCCTACTCCCGAGGCAGCATACAGGTGATGGAAAGGGAAGATGTGGAGGACGCAATTTGCCTCAGTAAATTCTACTTTCTTGTCAGTTTTGCCCCCATAATGGAAATGGTGCCTCTTGTCACCCACTTTGTATTGTAAAGTACTTTGAAAATGAAGTGCTGTATAAATGTTAGATTTTACTGTATTTATAATGGGTGTGACAGGCTGAATGGGAGTATTTTAAAAGCCTATAAACACCATCTCTGGAAGAAATAAACTAACAAGAGTAGTAAGCCTGCTCTTAATTTTCAGATCATCACAGGTGAATTTCTAGGGACTTGTCCAAAAACAGTTGGGGTGGGAGGGAAAGAAGAAGCAATGTGATAACCAAAATGGTTTCTAAACAAATAAAATGTTTTTCAAAGCTTTCCATGAGGCGTCAGCGGGCTTTCAAGTAAGTTCACAGTTGAGTCGATATTGCCGTTGTCATTCTGTCAGGCTGTTGCTCTCCATTTGCTCCATTGGCTTGATTTCTAGCCCCTATGCCTGTGTCTGTGTTTTTTATTCTTTGCATCTGTGACTATGTGAAGAAGTAGCATAGTGGAGGGAGGGGTTCAGAAATATGTTCCCTCTAACCCCCCGCCCCCGCTTTTTTTTTTAAGAGACAGAGAAATTGGCTCTGCAGAAAATGTGCTCAGTAGGCAGTAGACTCATGCCCTTGACTCTGAAATCTAGGAAACAAAACCAGGCTTTCCTTTTAATTATTTCTATAGTACCAGTCTTCCCTCGAAGGTAAAATTGATCATTGTTTTTGCTCTCCAAAGCATAAATCCATCTGAATCTAAGACTGGATTGTGTGTGAACCAGACTTTCTTTTTGTTCTTATGGTGACATACTTCAAATTAATCCTGTTACAAATGTCTGTCTTACATTTTTCTTTATGTAATTTCATTTTTCCTCTAACCAGTTAAAAAGCCTTCACCAGTTACTGGAGGTACTACTTGTTCTGTTGGATAAAGATGTCCCAGAAAATTGTAAAAACTGTGCTCAGTACTTTTTCCTGTTCAACACTTTTGTACAAAAGGTAAATGATTTTTTTAAAATATCTTTTCCTAATACAGCAGATTGATAGTCTAAAGGAATTTTGTACATGGAAAGAATATAGACTGGTCAATATAGGATCTATAGGATATGGTTTTATGACTGTTTCTTCTTAAAAACCTTGATTTATGGATCATATTACTTACAAGAATTCGGATACAGGTCATTGTACTTACTTATTGACAGCAGAAGTCTGCATTAAAACTAGTGTGTAATTCCATGTTTTGTAGCCATTATGAAGCAGTGGGAGGCTGTTGGAACTCAAGAGTTTTTTTAATTTGATTTTTAACAGATACTTTCTATATGTAAATTATAGCATTTAAAAACTTACTGACTCCTTAAAACTTCTCATGTAACTGTGTTTTTAAAACTAATTTTTGTCTGGATAGGAATATAATTTGTCATTCTCAATATCTTGTGACAGCAAGGTCTTAGGGCGGGAGACCTTCTTCTGAGGCATTCAGCTCTGCGACACATGATCAGCTTTCTGCTGGGGGCCAATCGGCAGAACAATCAGGTAATGCCTACTCTGGCAGCCAGTGAATGGCCATGGTTTTCATAGCCACTTTGTTTCTCTGTGGGTGAGACGTATTTTTCATTTCATTGTAGTCCAGGTACTGGTACTATGTAGACTTTAAAATTCTTTATAGTTCAATTATTTTTACAGCTTTCTTGTAGTATTTCCTAGTAATAACCCATGGAAATAACTTACTGGAGTATCAGTCAAAATGTGAAGTGTCATAGGAAAGATGGGCTCTGACAGGGCAGATTCGAACACCTGCAAGGAATGGTGGCATTGAGTCTTCCACTTGCTCTCTGGGACTGTGAGCAAAGCTGTTTGGGTGATGGTTACTTCTGGGGTGCTGATAACAAGCCCAGATTCAACTGGGCAATTGTACTGTTACACACTGAAGGATGTTGCTGCAGATACACTACTATTCATATTCAGAAAATGAAAGGGAAGTTGTTTTGTAATAATAGTATGGTTAGATATATGAAAATGACTCTCCTGTTTCAAGTGTCTATGTTGGTGTGTTTCTCCCATCCATTACACGTACATTTCTTTTGTTTGATAGATTTAAAATACACAAAAGGTGAATATGCAATAATCATAAATACTATTTATGGAGTGGAGTGCCTGTTGTGTGCCAGACACAACTGGTCACTGTATGCTATACCTCTGATACTCACAATTCAGTAAAATAGGCAGTTTCATCCCCATTCTGAGTTACAGCACAGAGAAGTTAAGTGACTTACTTGTTCAAGGTCACAAGCTGAAGCATGGAACCAGGATTCAGAACCAGCTCTGGTTTCCCTTGTATGTGATGCATCACACAGGAAAATTTTTCCTTTGTTAGGGGAAACAGACTTGCTGCTCAGGCCTCCTCTCAGCTTCCTGCCGACCACCATGCTGCGAGGACTTTTCAGAGTTAAAAAGCAAGGACTGACACCGTGGCCTGCTCTGTGTAGGGATATTATGTGGAGATTTACAATATCCATTGTTCACTTCAAGCTCTTCCACCTCAGGGACTCCATTGACAATGACGATTGATTTAAATTCACTAATTCAGCTTCACACATAATCAGTATTGTTTTGCATTTATGGAGCATATAGCATTGCGAACATTTTCACTTGTAAGTTGGCATTTGGTCCTCACAACCTCACAGCGGGCAGCACAGGTAGGTTGTGGCTGCCGTTATGCAAGGCGGTCCGGCAGTGTTACAGGAAAGAACTCGCCCACATCCACACAGCACAGTGAGCGGCAGGGCAGGGCCAGGCCCCCACTTCTCCGGCCGCATGGGTTTTCCCCATTACACTGACGTACAGGGAGATTACCTGACACGTGCTAAGAACTCACTACCTGAACTCAATACATGAATGGATTTGTTTTAGAATCGGAGTTAATAGTCTAAGGGGAAAAACTCTCTTAAGGTAGCTTAAAACCTGTGGCTTTTTATACTTTGACCTCTTTTACTGTCAAACATTGAGAAGTAATTGTGGCCCAAAATATCATGAATCAGCACATCCTTTCACTTCGTCTTGATGTTATTTCTAAGTAAAACACAAACGTCCACTTTATGTTCTTTGACAACAGATACGTCGATGGAGTTCGGCACAAGCACGAGAATTTGGGAATCTTCATAATACAGTGGCTTTACTTGTTTTGCATTCAGATGTCTCTTCCCAAAGGAATGTTGGTAAGCTTTAGCATACCATTAATACAGAAAAATGAAGAGATACCGAACTTGTCAATAATGCACGAGAGTAATGTTAGCAATTTTAAGGATATTACTTATTTCTCATTTGGCTGTTTGATATTTGAGGAGCACTTAACATTTTTGTTTTAATTCATGTGAAATTTCACCTTATTTTACTAGCTTATCTCAAAAGAAAGGCATTTACTTGAAGGAGGGGTAGTAAGTGTTTGGAAAAAAAAACACTCTATAATTAAGGCTAATTTGGGCTTCATTCATTACCATAATTGACACAACTGATCTAATGGTAAAATACCCAAGGGGTGGGAGTCTCCTAGCTGTGAACTTGACCAAGCGACCTGACCTTTCTGATCCTCAATACAAAATGGGAGTTTTAAAAACATAACCCCCCAGGTACACTGAAGATTAAGGTTAAAGTACTTTGTAAAAACAGAGGGGATTCAGATGTAAATTAAGACATTGAAATGTATTTGAATATTAGATGTAGTTGGTAGCATTTCCTACTTTGTCACCTAGAACCAATAGTTCGGTCCTCATTTAATATAACAAAAACACAAACTGTCCTTTATTGTTATTCACTGTTCTAACCTGTGTGTGTGCTGTGTTTTTGGGTGTTTGTTTTTGTGTATGTTATGTTTTTATACTGTTTCTAGGCCTGGTCATGACGTCACCAACAATTGCAATAATAATACAACAAAGCAACTGAAAAGTATTGAGTGTTTTCTGTGTTCTGTGCCTTTCCGTGGTGCTTTAAGTTTATTCATTGTGTTTATAATCCCCTCAACAAACCTAAGAGGGGGATATTAGACCCTTCTATAAAAGAGGAAACTAAGAGAGAGGTTTAATAACTTCCACAAGCCTCACAGCTAGTAAGTGGCATAGCAACCAGTATGTGAAGGCAAGCCTCTGACCCCAGAGGCTGTAGTAGGTTTTAGTGTCCTCTGACCAGTGAGATCTGAATACAGGAAACTACATAAAAATCACTGCGCATCACTCTGATCTTGAAATGCTTATTGACTCTCTAAAGGGACATTGGGGGAGCACTTGGATGGTTGTGAGGTAGAGTTTGCTTCTAAATCTGAGTTCATTCATCTAAAAAGACAAAGCTACCTATTTCGTTTGTTCAGATACGTTCGTAAAAGAAAATTACAGGGGGCGGCTGGTTAGCTACATTTGTTAGAGCACCGTGCTCTTAACAAGGTTGCCGATTCGATCCCCACATGGGCCACTGTGATCTGTGCCCTCCACAACTAGATTGAAACAACTACTTGACTTAAAGCTGATGGGTCCTGGAAAATCACACTTAAAAAAAAAAAGAAGAAAGAAAATTACAGTATGAGTCTTCATTTTCCTAGCAAATGAGGTAACCCCTTCCATGTGGTTGATTCTGCTTAGCACATGTGGTGTTGGCCATTATTTGAGGACAGTTGTTTGAGGAACAAAAGTATCATGTTCAGTGTCTCTTCAGAGCCATAATGGACATTTTTCTTCACATATAATTTATATTTTTGCATTTTTGAAAGATTGTCTTGGGTGGGGATCACTAGGAATCTAGAGATCTTAATAGTCAAACCTACAGCTTATGCAGACATTGAAAGAAATAGGTAAACAGTTTCTCCTTTCTACATGTCTGGCTTCCTCACTGGACTGTGAAGGAACAGGTTGTAATACTCAGCAGTTGTGTGTGTGAATCTTGAGAGAATCGCTTTAGCTTGTAGATGGCTATTTCATGAAATAACGTCAAGTGAGACAGGTTTCGTTTCTTTGGTCTCCTAAAGCTCCTGGTATATTTAAACAACGGCCACCTATTAGCATTGCTCCCTCAAGCCCTCTGCTGCCCCTCCATGAGGAAGTAGAAGCCTTGCTGTTCTTGTCTGAAGGGAAACCTTACCTGTTAGAGGTATGTATTTGTTCTTCTAAAACCATTTTATTTTTATTTCTCCTACTTGAGGAAAAACACCTTTTGTTATTAGTTACATTTTCTGATGAAGAAGAGTATTTTGAAGAGAAGAAATGATTCTTTCAAGTTAATTTTTCTTCCTATGTATGTGTCAGAAGGAATCAGTTGAAGAGAATCTTAGTCTTCTCTGCACCAAGAATTGGACCTCCATGTACAGCCCAGCTCATTGCCCCCTAGGTCCCAGGAAATAAATTGCACCTCACCAGTCACAGTTATTATCAGAGGGTTTTGCTCCCAATCTCTCTTGTGTGTCCCTGGTCCTGCAATACTACAGCTCTGAAGCACACGTGTTTTAAACTTCGGGAGTATGGGAGCCCTCACTGTGACACACGCTATGTGGCCTGTCTGCAATCCCGTTGCTTCCCATCTATCTAGAGCCACCCCTTCTTGAGAATTTAATCTTGCAATCCTATATGAGCAGTGTATCATACTGGTTTTTTAACAACATCAACAGTGCTATGCTGTATATCTCCTTTTTTTATGCTTAACATTATGTATTTTTTGGATCTATCAGTAATTATTTTAATTGGGGGGACATTTACCTTTGAAAATCTGATGAAAGTGACTCCCAAGAAAAATGCACATTTGCACAAAATTGTGTTAAATTTCAGACAGACCTAGACACCCTGAAATCTCTCCATAGGCCTTTAGCAGTTAAAAACCCCTATTTTGAGGCAATGTTGATGACAGTAAATCTGAGTAGATTTCAGTTAAAGCCAGAAACAACCTATCAACAACTGACAGGAGAAAAGCTTACTCCTTTTATACCCTCCCGCTAGGTAATGTTTGCTTTACGAGAGCTGACGGGCTCGCTCTTAGCACTCATTGAGATGGTGGTGTACTGCTGCTTCTGTAATGAACATTTTTCCTTCACTATGTTGCACTTCATTAAGGTAAGACCTCCCTTAAACCTAGTGATAGCCTGACAGCTGGCGCTTGAGACTCGGAAAGCAATCCTTTGCTCACAATTAATATGCTTCTTTTAATAACCTTAATTGTTTTTGCTAATCATAAAAATAATACAGCCTCCTTAAAAAAATGAAGACTAAAGAACTCAGAATCCCATCATTCATTGATAATCACCATGAACATTACGTTTCCCTTTTATTTTCTATGCATGTTATTTTAACATAATTGGGAATTTATTGTCTTTATGATTTGGTCTTTTTTCACTTGACATTATAAGTATTTCCCATATCATTAAAAGTTATCTGCAAGTATAATATTTCATCCTCTCGTGTACCATGATTTACCTAGCCACTCCCTTCCTAATGATACATGTTTGCATTTGGTTCAGTTTTTGACTGTTAAGAATACTTGGTAGTTCAAAATACTGTAGTCACCATTGTTGTGTAAAATGTTTTCCAATTAGAGATTATCACCCCCTGCAACATTTTAAAAATCAAAAGTAGGTTTTTATTACCTTCTGGAATAGTAATATAGTTCATTATGAAACTCTGATCAATATAGTAATTGCCACTACTTATGCTGTACTTACTGGATATCACACACTGTTCCAAGTATACTATGTATTTAACTCAATACTCAAGAAGTAGTCCTATGAGATAGATACCGTGTTTCGCTGAAAATAAGACCTCGCTGGACCATCAGCTCTAATGTGTCTTTTGGAGCAAAAATTAATACAAGACCCGGTAATATTATATTGTATTATGTTATATTATATATATTATATTATGTTATATATATTATACTATACCCAGTCTGATATTACATTAAAATAAGACGAGGTCTTACATTAATTTTTGCTCCAAAAGACGCATTAGAGCTGATGGTCCAGCTAGGTCTTATTTTCAGGGAAACACGGTACTATTATTATCACCATTTTACAGTTGAACACATTGAGGCCGAGACTAAATAACTTGCCCAGGGTCTTACTACACAACTTGTAACCAGCAGAGTGGGGATTTGAATGTGGGCCGTCTGACTACAGGGCTGTGCTCTTAACCATATTGTTTACTGCCTTTCCAGGGATTACTAGAAAATCCTATAAACCTACGCATACTATTTTTATTAGTTTTTAATCTTTAATTTTTAATGACTGCATTCTTTTTGTGACAAATTAAAACATACAAGTAAGGACAAAGTCCACTTTGACCATCACCAGCCACTCTTTGTCCCCTCTCCACCTTACCCTAGGGACCAATACTGTCACATTGGTATGTGTCCTTCCAGGCCTCTTTCTGTAAATACACCATATGTGTAGTTTCTACCCACAGAATTTCTGCCACACCCTCTTAGGTGCACCACAATTTATAACAGTGATACATGTAGTGCTAACAAGTAGCGGGTGATTGATGGATTGTCTCCCAGCTCTTATTAAAATGTGTTTTGCCCTCAGCCTTTTCGATACAGACCCGTATCAGAGGTGACTGAGTTCCTCTCTTTACTGTTTACTAATGATATGACCTCGGACAATTTCCTCCTCTGCAAAATGAGAGGAGGTATGACTTGACTTCACAGATTGTGAAGATTCAGTAAGGTGTGGTGTGTGAAGTGCTTACCTACTACCAGACCTGACACCTGGGAAGTGTGGTCTTGTAATGCAGTGTCCTTCTTAGTTCCCTACCCATCTATTCATAAGGTTGTTACCAAGCACAGAGCAGTGTGAGTTTTCAGAACCTTGCTTTCTTCACTTAGTGTATCTTGGCAGATTTTTCAATTCATAAGCTGACTTTTCTTATATATTATATTTCACTCATAGCATATTTATCTCAGGGTATTCTCATTTGCATTCTCATAGCTATACCAGCATATTCTGGAAAACAAAATAGGATGTACATAAATGAAATAGAAATATAAATCTGGGCCCATTTAGTGACTTAAAATTCTCTCCTTTTCTTTCTGCCCTTCCCCTTCTCTTCTTCCTAATTCCATAATAAAGCATCACAGAGTGTTGCAGCTGGGAGGACCACAGAGGTTGTTTGTTTCAGTTCCTAGATTTAGCATTTGGGGAAACTAAGGCCCAAAGAGAGGAATTGACCTCCCCAAGCTCAGCCAGATAGTGGTGGAACTAGGGCTTGAGTCCAGTATTGTTGACTGACGCTCCAAATGTGGTTTCCACTGAAGACTTAACTGGAATTGTTATGCTTTTTAAAAATATTTCAGAACCAACTAGAAACAGCTCCAGCCCATGAGTTAAAAAATACGTTCCATCTACTTCATGAGATATTGGTAAGTCATAAATATTCTGATTCATTTGTATTAGGTATGTATTAGTCAGCATTGTTTATAAATAAAAAGTTGTGTGTCCTTGTATTGTTTTTCTATTCATTTGATCTTTGCTTACTGAGTCCTCTTCATAGCAGTCATTTTTTGTGCACAACTGATTTAGAGGTGAGCAAGAATAAAACGCCACCTCATAGGGGCTCACAGTTTAGTGACGGAGCTAGACAGTGCACAAGCAATTGTGGTGCAGAGAGCAAGGGAGTAATGGATGGCCCTGCTATGGATAGGAAACTGCTAAGCACAAATATATCTTGTTTAAACCTCACAGTAACCATCAAAGGTAAATTGCTGGCTCTACAGATCATTGAAATCCTAAGGCACCATTGATTGGTTGATTGTCACCGTACTACTAAAAGGATTTTTTATGAGCCATGAAACTGAAATGTAACTGATGGTAGGATACGTCCCAGTTTTGGAAATACAAAGTGCAGGGCAGAGGGGAACTTCAGTTATAATCAGTGAAATACAGTATTACATTAGACACTGGAACTTAGAGAGGTGGAGTGATTTGCCCAAGGCCACTCTTCAATAAGTTACAAACGAGCACCTGAGCCAAGCAACTAGCCCCCTAGCCCATGCTCTCCACCTGGTTTGCTCAGTGAACTGTAAGTGCTATGAGTAGAAGGAGTAGGAACTGAATTAGGTTTGAGGACAGAAGTGCAGACCAGATCCGGAAGGGCTTCGGGTACCAATGCACGTGGACTTTTTCCTGTAGGCCAGAGGTTGCACACTGGTGCCTGGAAGCTAAGTTGTCTATATGCCTGTTTTATTTGGCCCAAACTGTTTTGTAACCTCTGCTTGTCAGTCAGTGCTGGGGAGCCATGGAAGGGTTTTAAGCAGGAGAGTTATGTGACCTCATTTATGTCTTAGAGAGATTGCCTGGCAATGATTTTGAAAGATGGACTAAAAGAAACAAGGTTGGAATTGGACGACCATGTAGAAGTCTGTGGCAGTAGTCTGAGTGCGAGAGCAACAAGGCCTGTACTGAGAAGAGACATAGCAGCAGGGGGCAAGGCACAGATCAAGAGGTGTTTGGGAAAGAGAATCAATAGAATTTGGTGACTGTTTGTGAGCTGATGAGAGACACTCGCATTAGATCCCTTTAATACACGCCTAGGCAAAGGGTAGACGTTTAATAAATACTTTTGAATAAGGGACTACATCATGGAAACCGTTTATAAAAAGCCTGTCTTTCTGATCCTTTACCTCCTTTTGGTCCTAGTGCTTTTACAAACTTTGGAAGGTTGTCGCTGCACAGCAGTAGGGCTGTGTGTTGTTCTGCTCGACAACAAAGCCGTTTAGTTTCCTGCTCAGTGCACAGTGGCTGATGGGCACTAGGAATACGGCGAGAGAACAACGTAGATCCCGCACTGCGTTAGGGAACAAGCCTCCACATCAGCCTGCAGAGCATGCATTGTAGCAAACCTTGGACGTTTCTGCTAAATAAGTGAGACCTCTAATCCTTGGGGCCATGAAATACGTGTTCTTATAACCCAGAGAACTGTAGGTGTTGTTGGTAAGAACACATCGCTGGGAAATAAATGGATCTTCAGACATTATTTAATAGTTTTTCATTGTAAGTTTAAAATTTAAGATATTGTTGAGATATATGGCAATGGCATTATATTTGTTTGTATTAGGTTTTGTTAAGTGAGAAACAAAATTAATCTCTTGAATTTTTTTTTTAAAGGTACCAGTGGCTATAACACAAGTTCCTTCTTTTATTGACCAGTCTTTGTTTCCTTCCTCTCAAAGGTCATTGAAGATCCCATACAAGTAGAGAGAGTCAAATTTGTGTTTGAGACAGAAAATGGATTACTAGGCAAGTACGCTCGGCCTTAGCAGTAAACGTTGCAGCTATAGCCTGTTGTCCTGTTGTCCGGTCTCCTCCCTGACAGGTCTGCCCCCTCCCTGGCGCACGGCAGTGCGCAGTCCCGCAGAAGTAGTGCCATTGGGCTCCCTCATCTCGTCGTAAGGATTAAAACCAGAGGACCTATTCGCCCTGGACACTCCTACTTTTAGTCAGTAAAGTGCAGCTTGAGGTCCTTTTACTGGATCAGATCAGATTCAGGGGTGCTGTGACTGTTTTCAACAAGCTAAAGGCTACTTTCTGATGCAGGAAGTCTCATTCCGTTCTGTAGCCCCTGGGAAGGAAGAAACTAAAACCTCAGACTCAGGATATTGTCAAGTTCATGAGATGTGATTTTTTTTTTTCCTGTGCTATAAATGCACCCAAATTTCTATTGTCTACTTGTAAAAGATTTTGAGCAGAATTTTGTTTTTCAGAAGGTTAAAGTGGCTTTAGTGAGCTATTTCTTAGAAAAAGTTTGGTTAGAAATAGTCTTATTTGGCTCCCACCATCCACATGTATTTCCACTTTATCTGAGCCATTTTAGATTAACCTACGTATCAAGAAAAGATTTAGGACCTCCTTTTATCGAAGAAAAGAAACAAGCTAAAAAGTTCTGTAGCTACCACATTCTAGGCCACCCCTTTGGAAACATGTGCTCTCCTCAGAGCAGCCCCAGGCTCTCTGGTGCTTACAGACCATACACTCCTGAAGAGCAGGGACCAAGTATTGTTTACCTTTAAATCCCCAAAGCCCAGAACAGGACGTATTTGTTGAACTGAACTAATAGCATAAATTTCCATTTATTGTACTAAAAGGGTTGTGACTACTCTTCTGTCAGCATGGTGGATGGAAAAGTTGGGAGGTCTCTAGGTGAATAATCAGCTAGTATAAATCTTAGTTCTCCTCAGTTCTCCTAAAAGTCAGACTTTCACCATCACATATGTTTCTTGAATACTGTTTAGTGTTTCTACCCATTAGAATTTGGGGGGGTCCTACCGTGTTTCCCTGAAAATAAGACCTAGCCGGACCATCAGCTCTAACGCGTCTTATTCTCGGGGAAACACGGTATTGATCAGCACACCATGCGTTTAATGAAGTTCCTCATCTGCTTGTCAAAGTAGCTTGTTGTAAGTTTTCAGGACAAGAGAGCTGATACTGCTTGGACCCACTCTCAGTGTCGTGCTTTATTGTTGACATTTCCTCTTCTCTTCCTTCAGCTCTGATGCACCACAGTAACCACGTGGACAGCAGTCGCTGCTACCAGTGTGTCAAATTTCTTGTAACTCTTGCTCAAAAGTAAGTACTGACTCAAAATGCAGGGAGGAAATGCAGGTGTTTTTAGTTACAAGTCAAATATGACCAGGAAAAAAAAAATCTGCCTTGTTTTAGTACCTAGAGAGTCTGACTCGGGGTATGCTTACTTGGCTGGTACAGAAAGTTACTGAAATGATCTCAAAGAGATGTGAAGGGGAAGTATTAAGAGTAACAGATCCTACGGAATCCAAGGAAAAGGCTAACCCACCAGGCTTTGTGCAGGAAGGGCAGGAACCAAGGCATACTTGGGAACCTTCACAGCGACAGCCCATGAACCTGCACTCGTGCTATCTTTCATTAATGTAAGTTAACTACCAACTCTTTCAGGTTCTGGGTCCCCACTTCCAAAACAGTCTCTCAAGAGACAAAATCATGTTACAGCTACTTACATTTATGAACCCAGGCACTGTGCTAAATATTTGCCTGTATTCTCATTTAATCTTTGCAACAACTGTGAGGTTAGGTACTACGATTAGTCCCACATCACAGGTAGCCGGAGTGACATGCCTGCGGTCAGAGCTAGGATGTGAGCACAGGCTGATTGATGGCAAGCAAAGGTTACTTTTTCTTTTTTATTTAATTATGGTAAAATATACATAACATAAAATTTACCATTTTAACCTGTTTTAGGTGTATCATTGTGCCATTAAGCACGTTCACATTGTTGTGCAGCCATCACCACCATTCTTCTCCAGAATTTTTTTCATCTTCCTCCCTGACAATCTGTACCCATTAAGCAATAACTCCCCATTCTTCCTCCCACCAGCCCCTGGCAGCCATCATTCTATTTCCTGTCTCTGAATTCGACTACTGGGTACCTCAAATGAGTGGACTCATACAGTATTTGTCCTTTTCTGACTGGTTTATTTCACTTAACCTGATGTCTTCAAGGTTTATCCGTGTTGTATCACATGTCAAAATTTCCTTCCTTGTTTAAGGCTGAATAATACTTCATTATATGGATAAACCATATTTTGCTTATCCATTCATCTGTTGATAGACACTTGGAAAGCAAAGGTTCTCAGTGTTAGAAGGAACCTCAGTGGTTTGCTGCTTTAGTGCCCCTATTTGCTACATGGGCAAACGAGACCAGAGTGACTGCATGATAACCCAGGGTTACTGAGCAGACTACACTGTCATCTCTGAGTCTTACACGGAGCCTTCTTTATAGCTTACTTTATTTTGTTCCAGATATTTGCTGAGTCTTAGGCATGGGTATTGCCATCCTTGGACTTGTATCAAAATAAGAATGAGAAATCAGTTGGGCTTAATCTGTTGCATTTGAGCATCTTAAACAGATATAAATGAGAGCCCCACTGAAATAATGCATGAACATGCGTTTTCCAGATGATACAACATTAGCATTGTGGACACCGATGGAGATCCTCCTGCCACAACTGTGGGTTCATTAATTAGGCTTGATATTGGCAGCGCATTAGCATAAGTACTTGCCTAAGAGTGGCATTTCCAAGTAGTGTTGGGGCCACAAAGTATGTCTGATGGCAGCAGACACGCAGTCCAGATAGCAGTGTCATTATATTAATATGTATTTCCATGTCCTTCACACGTACATGTTATACACACACGTGGTAATAGCACCATCAGTACTGTCTTCACATATGAAGGACAGCTTACTGGGTAGGCAAATAAAAATGGAAAGAGAAAGAGGGGCTCTGAGACCATGTTTACAAATAACACCGTTCTTATTCAAATCACAAAAATTAAAGACTAATTTGATTCTATCAAGAGATCATTTATTAAATGTACAATTGGTTGTGGGGGTTTTTGTTCTTTGTTTTTTGTTTCATTTTTCAACTTTGAATTTTAAATAGAATTGAACAGATGAATTAGAGATAGAAAAGAAACTTTGCACTTCATATTTACCTTTTACTGCCTTTTGAAGTTTAAACATGTGAACATACCCAAACAAAAAAAAATAATAATAATATAAACATAACTGAACTTTAATGAAAGGAGCATTTGTGTTTCAAAATAAAAAGGTGCTATCGGGGCAGCCAGGCAGCTCAGTTGGTTAGAGAGCGGTGCTCTTAACAACAAGGTTGCCACTTATAGCCCCACATGGGCCACTGAGCTGCACCCTCCACAACTAGATTGAACCAACTACTTGACTTGGAGTGATGTGTCCTGGAAAGACACACTTAAAATAAAAGTTTTTAAAAAAAAAGTGTTATCGATTAAACAAGTATATTTGCAAAGAAAGCATTTGGCCAATAAAAATCTCTTCGAATTGCCAGGTGTCCTGCTGCTAAAGAATATTTCAAGGAGAATTCCCACCACTGGAGTTGGGCTGTACAGTGGCTTCAGAAGAAGGTAATTGCATTTTGAACTTTTCTGGCTATAACAGGAATCAATAGCTGGATGTCTTATCAGGAAAGTTCTCAAACTTAATCTGAGACTGGCCTCAAAATATTTTCAGACTTCAGACTTTTTTGGTACAGTTGATACCTATTTTTATGCATTAAATTTGTGCCTTAACACATGTATCTTAACTTTATAGGTGAAAAAGTAGGGATGATTATATAAGAAGTAGCATTTTACTGAGCTTTTGAGAGTAGAAGTGAAACCTTCCTGGAAAGAATCTCCTGATGCGCTAGAAGGTCTGGGTAGATTTATCTGCTGCTTTAGATGCTTTTATACTCTACTACGTAATAGTAGAAGTTGTAGACTCCTGTGGGCTCATTTGTCATCCCTGATGGCCTTTTTGACCTTCCGTCTCAGATGTCGGAACATTATTGGACACCGCAGAGTAATGTCTCTAATGAAACATCAACAGGAAAAACCTTTCAGCGAACGATTTCAGCTCAGGTGAGACTTGTCTTTTTTGGTTTTGTGTGCTTTGAAATCCGTCAGGTAGGATTAGTGTTGCTCAGAAGCTGCAGCCTCAGAAAAGAGAGGTACAGGTTGAAAATGAGAAAGAGCAGAAGACATGATTGAATTTCTGTGGCAAAACACCAAGTTGGTGTACAGTTTGCAAATCACTTGCCTAGAAGAAAAGCGGTCAGTCAGGCCCCTGCGTGCCACCGAGGTTGAGGGGTGCTCTGGGCACTGCCCTGAGGGCACCACCCTCGAGGCTCCCTGCCCCTCCCAAGGTCAAGTAAAGAAAAGGTAGTCTTGTTGGAGCTGCTGCCACTGCGCACCACCTAACCTTCTCTTCTCATGTTTCCATCTCCCGCAGGACACATTAGCATATGCCACAGCTTTGCTGAATGAAAAAGAGCAATCAGGAAGCAGTAATGGGTCGGAGAGCAGTCCCGCAAACGAGAACGGAGAGAGGCACCTACAACAGGTATAAACTGTAGGGCATGGCCCTGTGTGAAAGGGCAGCACCTGCCCTGAACTTTTCCAAAAAGAATGTTCATAATCAAGAACCAAAGGAGACACCAGCTCCGCCCTCCAGTGATCTCTGCTCAGGACTCACTAACAGTTTGCTTACACAGTGGAACAGTGCTGCATGTAAAATTCATACAAGGCTTTGACCTCTGTGGCTGGCTATTCTAATCCACTTGGAATAGTCCTGATAAAGCCAGGCCACAGCTGTATTCGTTCCAGCTTGTTCACTTCATTCTGCCAGGCTATGAACAATCACCCCCTCCAGGTTTTGCTTTCACCAGCCTTCCTGAAAACATGGACCCTTGGAAAGAAGGGCTTCATGCCATGGAAATGTACCTACTTGTCAGGGGAGTCAAAGAATAATTTTAAGCTTACTTTAAAAAAAAAAAAAAAAAAACATTTTCAATACTAACCACTTTAGTAGAAAAAGGAGTGAAATATTTATTGAACACCTACTATGTGCAAAAAAAAAATGAAGCGATGTAAATGTAATAGCGTGTATGTGTCTTTCCTGTAGTCTGTAACATTCCGTAAGGGCAGTTTCCTCTGCAGCTCCATCACAGTGCTTGCCAGGGGCCTCATTAAATGAATCTTATTGATGTTGTGTGTGCCTTTTTTTCTAATCTTTTGGACCATGATAACTTCGTGAGAGCCCTGATTTTATAGGAGGGAAACTGAGGCTCACCTACTTTATTTGCAGAGAAAATAAAAGTTATCGAATGAGCGTTCCTTCAGCTACTGGCTCCTAGACTTATAGCCCCCAGCAAGCCCCCTGTCCTCATCTCGGCTAACACGGGGGGGGGGGGGGGGGGCGGGCTCACCCTTCCACTACCATCCTGTCACAAACCTTGTATTCGTTCTCTCTCTCTCTCTCTCTCTGGCTGTCTTTGGTATCTTGTACCTCTCCCTCCTACAGTGTTTCGATGTACTCAGTTCTCTTCCATCTTTTAATAAAAACTCTTCTTCCCTCTTATCTCTGCCGTTTCCTCTTCTTCACAGCCTAATGCCTCCAAAGAATTATCAAAACTTAACTATTTTCATTTTCTTCTCTCTCACTCATTCTTCAGTCTCTTCCAGGCTGGCTCCTTCCCTCCCTCCTCTCCAACTCAGCATCTGGGTGACAAGTAGCCTCATCTGAGGTGACCATTCAGCAGCATCTGACTACCCGCCACGACTTCCTTTTTGAAACGCTCTCCCCAGGGCTTCCCTGACGCCTTGCTCTTACAGCTTTCCCACCCCTCTGGTTGTCCTTCTCAGTCTCCTCTCCAGCTCTGCCCCTTTGAGGCCACGAGTAGATGTTCCTCCGTCTCTGTCCTGTGTCCTCTCTCCCCTTTCCCACAGCCCCAGCTTCCTCTGAGTGCCACACATGATCATCCAGCTCTCTTCCTGAAGTCTGCACTTGATGTGTCCCAAATGCACCTCACCAGCATGGCCAGCCCCGCCCCACACCAAGGCTGGTCGTCCCTCAGTGTTCCCGACCTCACAGAGAGCACGCTGCTGCTGCTGCTGCTGCACATGGGGTGTCACCCTGGACAGCTCCCTCACACCCTGCAGTCAATTTCATCCGTCCTGTCACATTGATCTTTTAAACATCTCCCAGCTATCTGTTCCATCGTCACAAGCACCTTAATCTCCTGAATGTCTGTAAGAATCTCCCTGCCTCTACTCTTGTTTCTGTCTAGTTCATCTGTTTAAAACTTTCAACAGCTTTTCATTGCTATTAGGATAAAGGCCAGAATCCTCAACGCAATCCTGCTTGATTGTGCCGCAGCCTACATTTTCCCTCTCCGTTTCTGATGCTAGGTACTGCAGCCTTTAAATTTATCACATATACTTCGTTTCTTCCACCTCAGGCCCCTCCCACTCACTTTGCAGAGAGACTTTCCCTGCCCCTCTCCACCCCCGTCCCCAGCTAGATCAGTCCCAAGACACATGGTAGGCCTTCAAAACTATCAGTGCATAAAGCAAAGGCCACACAGTTGGTGACAGGCAGAATTCAGACCCAGGAATGACCCAGAGCCGCCTTCGGTGGTGTGGCACAGTTTCTGGCACAAAGCAGATGTTGAGACGTCCAGTGCCTCCCTCTGCTTTATCATGTTGCCCCAGAGTTCTCATGAGAGCCACCTGCGTGGTTGCATGGTAGCATTGTGACTTAATGAGAACAGAGAAAGGAAAGTTTTGCGTAATCAGGAATTGCCAAATACAAGGTGTTATATTTTATTACCCTTTGGTAAACATTAACTTGTTAAATGAGGACATGTTTAAACTATAGAACATGAGTAAGTCAATTGGCATAGAGAAACCTTGGTCTCTAACTTGACTATGTGTGAATTTAACTTCCTCTTCTTTTCTCAAAGGGTTCAGAATCACCCATGATGATTGGCGAGTTAAGGAGTGACCTTGATGACGTCGATCCCTAGAGGAACATGTCCAGCAAAGGATGAGGAGTCAATTCACAGTTATTGGATGCTCAGCACCTTTTTGAAATCAGAATCTTGTCCTTGAACCCGTTAGAAGAGCCTGGAGATTGGACCGGGAGAGCCTGCCATGGCTCTGGAGGTGTGCGCGTTTGAAGAAAGCACTCTTTGGCCAGAGGTTTGGGAGCTATTTGGCAGTGGGAGAACTCCAGCCTGTGGGTCAGCTGTCCCAGGGCACAATCCATGTGTGGATTGACATTTCTGTGGCGAGTCCATGAAATCCAGCCAATGGCAGACTTTTTTGTTACATGAACATACAGGAGTGAGTGAGGGTAAAGCTGTTGCTTTCTCTATGATGCTACAGAAATAATTCCTTTGGTTTTTATATTTTAAAAAAAGCAAGCTGCCTTTAGATATGTGGGGACAAATTTTTAATCTTGAAGTAACATTGATTAGGGATATCCAATTTAAAATGCTGTAAAGATATGTGATAAAATTCCTTTTCGTTGTAAAATAGTAAAGAATTCAGTTTACACAGACCTTTGTATTTAATATGTCTCCCTATTTGTACAGAATTTTGGATGGGTCTGGATGAGAAGCCCTAGGCATAAACTTGGATCTTGATGAAATGTTACTAGGATCAAAAATTGGAAAATTATTAAGCTCTTTAAGGTATTTTTTCTGATATAATTGAGATTGAAAAGAGCAATAAAAATTTAAAAAAAATGCTGTGTTCTCCAGAAGTACAGGGTGCATTCTTTAACATCAGTCACTAAAGAAGTTATGAGTTTTTCCCAAAACAAATTTTAAAAACAGCAAAATAAAAAGCACTTTAAGGTATTTTATTGAGTTTGACTTCATAAAATTGTCTTTTTAATGCTTGGAGACATATTGAATAAACTGTAGTCTTAAATCATGTGATCTGCAATCGTTTGCTTTTGCTTAAACATAATTTCTGAAACCCTTGGTACTGGTTGTATATGAAGTTAAATATTTGAGTTGGGAGACACTGCTTTGTGAGTTTCTAGTGATTTTAATGCAGACAAGGAATTTGAGACTTTGTTTCTACTCAACATGAGTAAGTAATACTGAAAAGATAGGGACAGGGTTTATTTTCCCAGAAATAACTAGAAAGCAATTGAACAACCATCTATTTAGTTGTAATTCCCAAGTATAACACCACTCACTCATTCAGGTCAGATACCAGCTCCCCTTTTGTCAAGTGGAGATGGGGATATGCCAACGTATTTCATGTATTTTGTATTTTGCGTTGCTACACTCATTTTCAGTCCTGTTTTGTCTTTGTTTTGTGTTCTACCTTGTTTTCACTCACCATGCACAGAACTAGGGGAACCTTAGGAAGTGCCAGGTTGCCACTGTCAGATTTGCCAAGTCAAAGAGGTGCAGCCAGCCCCAAGTGCCTTTTTGGTGGCTTCTGCATTGTGTGGACATGTGACAGGTGACAGGACAGTCACGTCTTCGTGGTTGTGCACTGTCAATAACCCAGTCATTTCACTACTGAAGGTTGAAGTTACTGTGCAGCCAGTCTGCAGTGTATAATCGTGTTGACTTCCTACAGGCTAGTGATGGCTTTTGTCAAAGGCACTGAGTAGATGGAGGGACCCACAGGTACAAGCAGACCTGTGCCCTCAGAGAAATGGTCGGAGGCAGTTGGCAAATTTTTTATGGTTCTGATGTTCTTGCAATCTTGAATGTGGTGTTTTAAAATTGATTTTGAGTACGTAAATACTCCACGTCCTACTTTTTTCCTCTACCCCGCCCTCACCCTTCTCTCCATCACCATCCTCACCAAAAGATTGTGTGGGACATGACGTTGAAATGCCGGTGATGAGATATGTTGGGATATCATCGCTGGCAGCTGCACTCAGGAGCCCAAATTCAGGAGTGAAATTGCCACTTCTAGTCCCTTATTTCCTATGGAAACAACGCCTTCCACACCCCAGCACCTGCTGTCCTCCCTGGAAAGCTCCATCAGGACCGCCGTCACTATTATGTTCCTTTTGCTTACGTTGTTGCTACAGTGACCGTCCCCCTCACTTTGCCAGTAACCACTCGATTTCCAACGGCTGCAGTCGACCACCCTGCTGATGACTTTTTTTTAATGTAGTACAACAAAGTGACAATTGTGACAGGCTTACTCACCTGGGAAGAGTTGTCATTTTTACTGCCAATTTTTTGGATGAAGATTTTTTTATAAGTCTTTCAAAATGGTCTACACATCGAGTAGGAATTGCACAACTAACTCAATGCTGTGTGTTCTCAAGAAGCTCCCTTCGTGAGGCCCACCTCAGATGGCCGAGTCCGCGCGTTAGAGGCGTTCCGGGAAAGAAAGCAGTGAGCGTCCCAGCAGGCCTCACGCCCAAGACTTCCCCTGGAGTGCTCACACGGTCACTGACACTTAGGACGAATCGTAGGACCTAGAGCACCGCGTCGTCAGACTTACCCGTCTCGCCCACCCTCCCTGCTAACATTGACGTGTGTGCAGTTACCTTCTGAGCTTGGAACAAGCAGGCTGGAATTTTCCTCTGCTACCTCTTGTGTACAAAATCTTGTTTATAAAATTTCAAAAGGAAGTAGATAAACTAGGGAAGAATCTTAATTCTAAATTTGGTTCATGAGTGGCAGCATTCTTGGCTTCTAAGGGTATAAAATAAATTTTTCAAAAATGGAGAGTTGGAGTCTCACCAACACTTTTCTGCATGTATCAGAAAAAAGGCAGGGCGGGGGTGCCAAGGGCCTGTGGCCTGGTGTGAACCGGCGCTGTGACTCTTTTTGTGCTTTATACTGGGGTGTGAATAAGGTCCACTCTTTAGTCATGAGGAGGCGATGGGTCTTGGTCTTCTAAGCCTTTTGCTGTTCTTCCCCCTGGGTAGCATGACCGTTTGGGGATCCATTGGCAAAGCTTGTTGAAGGATGCCAAACGCAAGCTGACTGCCAGCTGGCTTCTCCCTCATAGCTTTCACATCTGCCAGGGGGTCCTGAGCAGAAATCACATCCCTGGTCAAGCTGGGTTTCTTGCTAGACCCCACGCGTCTCAGCCTCACTCCTCATGTCCCGCATTTGCACACATGGTTCCCCTTCCCTGGGATGTTTGCTGCCCCAGTCCTCCCAGTCCTCCCCCACTCCCAGGGACCAACTGCCAACATCTGCAAGAACTAAGCTGTTCTCTCGAGTCATGGGCTGCCGGGTGTGGCTATCCAACGAACTGACACTTGATTCTGGGCCATCTTGGGAGGGGAGGGGTTCTCGCATGGCACAGCAGGCAGAGGTGCCATAGATACTTCATTGTTTCTGGCATTCAGGCCATTTCCATCTGGCAGCTCTTGAACGTTTTCCATGACACTAAATTGTCAGAAAATAGAGTTTGGGAGGATTTTTGCTTTTGCAGGCAGATTCTCTTATTTATGATATGGGCTGTTCAGAGACAGGCTTTGCTGAAGACAGCTACTCACCAACCTCTCCGTGGGGGGCTGGGAGGTCCCACGTTGAATGGGATAATTATACTTTGCAAACTGGAAATTCTGAGACTGTTCTTAATTTCAAATCATGCAAAGTGATCATGAACGTAGTATGACTTGTTACAGGAGCATTGGACACTCACACAACTAACTTAGTCCATGAACACTTAGTGCATGAATCCGCCAGGCCCTGTGCCAGGTACTGGGGAGACGAGAATTAAAAGAACACAGCGATCCCAGGGCTTGGTGGTGGACACAGACAACAGAGCGTCTAGAACGCTGTTGGGCACGTTCCCAAGGAGAGGGAACCCGACTACCTGGGGCGGCCTCAGGCCTGTGTCACCTCTCTCCTCTCTCCCTCCAATCTCCAAATTCCTCATCTGTTATTCTTTCCCTTCACCCCATAAGCTTTCTCAAGTCTTCCCCACTCTAAAAGTGTTCTTCAAAAAATTAAAAATAGAATCAAATTCCACTTGTGGGTATTTATCTGAAGGAAATGAAAACACTAGGTCAAAGAGATAGCTATGCCTCTGTGTTCATAGCAGCGGTACTTACAATGGCCAAGACATGAAAACAAGCTAAGTGTTCGTTGATGGATGAATGGATGAAGAAGATGTGAGATAATATACATATATATAATTCAGCCACAGAAAAGAAGAAATCCTGCCATTTGTGACAAATGGATGAACCTAGAGGGTATTATGCTAAACGAAATAAGTCAGACAGAGAAAGACAAATACACCGTGTGATCTCACTTATATGTGGAATAAAACAAAAAGGAAGTTGAGGGTATGAGCAAGGACAAGCCCCATCAGGAAGTCTCAGCTGAGTAGAGGTGGGACATGTGAGGCGGTGAGAACCAGAGGTGCAAAGTCTGCAGCATCCGTGAACAGTAGGTGTGGTAGGTGTTGACGAAGGATGAGGGAGTTGGGAGGGGGCTGGAAAAAGGGAAAGTAGTGATCAGAAAGTGGGTGTTTGAAATGGAGGTTCTAGAGGAGACAGAACTACAGGTGGCAACAAGGTCAAGAGTATAATGGTGGGAGTGGGGGGCTGACAGAAAGTGGAGGTGAGGTCTTTGGAGGTGGAGGAACTGAGAGTCCAGAGCGTGTTGGACTCACCCCAACAGGAGAAACTGACCGTGAGCTAAGCCTCCAATACATCAGGGGTATAATCTGATGACAGGAGCTTCAACGTTGAGCATTTAGGAAGGACAGTGATCTGGAAGAGGCAGTGAGGAGCAAGGAGGACCCTGCCACACCTCAGGCCCCAGGTACTGGCTGTGGGAGAGGAAGGTGAGGAAGCAGTGTGCTTTGCGGACAGGGGGCCTTTAGGCGGAGCAAGAAGGGGAAAGAATGTTCTGAGAGGTATTTGAGGACAAGGGGGTTGCTAGTGATGGACCAGGATTTTTTTTTTCTTTTTTTAAGATTTTACTGGGGAAGGGGAACAGGACTTTATTGGAGAACAGTGTATACTTCCGGGACTTTTTTCCAAGTCATGTTGTCCTTTCAATCTTAGTTGTGGAGGGTGCTGTTCAGATTCAAGTTGTTGTCCTTTCAGTCTTAGTTGTGGAGGGCGCAGCTCAGTTCCAGGTCAGGTTGCTGTTTCTAGTTGCAGGGGGCGCAGCCCACCATCCCTTGCGGGAGTCGAACTGGCAACCTTGTGGTTGAAAGGACGCGCTCCAACCAACTGAGCCATCCGGGAGCTCTGTGGCAGCTCAGCTCAAGGTGCCATGTTCAATTTTAGTTGCAGGGGGCGCTGCCCACCATCCCTTGTGGGACTCAGGAATCGAGCTGGCAACCTTGTGGTTGAGAGCCCACTGGCCCATGTGGGAATCAAACCGGCAGCCTTCGGAGTTAGGAGCATGGAGCTCTAACCACCTGAGCCACCAGGCCAGCCCTGGACCAGGATTTTGAGGGAACAGTGAAGGGTTTCAGGAAGGGAGGAGATGGGCCCAGGGGAACATGGCCTCTCCCAGAAGTTTGCAGCCCCTGGGGAACAGTGGCCATGCCCAGCTGGGCCAGCAGAGGGCGATCAATGCACGGTGTGAGGACCCAGGGCCTAATCAGCAGGGCCTGGTGCTCTGCTGTAGCCCCTGGGATAAATCAGACCCTGACCTGCCCTTGCAGAGCAGACACGGAGACAGGTAAGAGCACAAGCCTCTTAAATGAGAAGAGGAGACAGTCACACAAGGAAGGGACAGGGCTGGGTGGTATATGGAAGCCCAGTTGCTGGGCACTGCATCCAGGCAGGCTTCTGAGAGGAGACAATTTAGGATTTATGGTCTCCCCTCTAATGAGGGGACACGGCCAGGGAGCAGTGCATGGCTTAGCTGGGGATAGTAGCACAGGAAGCTGGTTTCGTTTTATTTTCATTTTGTTTTGTTTTAATATTGTTCATATATAGCTGCGGGGTGTTTTTAATATTAATTGCATAAATTCTTTTTTCTTTTAATTGGGGAATATTGGGGAACTGTGTTTTTCCAGGACCCATCAGCTCCATGACAAGTCGTTTTTCAACCCATTTGTGGGGGGGGCGCAGCTCACTGGCCCATGTGGGAATCGAACTGGCGACCTTGGTGTTACGAGCACCGCGCTCTAACCACTGAGCAAACCGACCGTCCACTGGCGGCTCAGCTCCAAGCTCAAGCCATTGTTTCTCACTGGCCCATGTGGCAATCAAACTGGTGACCCTGGTGCTATGAGCACTGCGCTCCAACCACTGAGCCAACCGGCTGGCCAGGAAGCTGGTTTTTACTGTCTCTTGAGGCTCCTTCCTGTGAGCGGCGGGGTTGGAAGGTGAGGTTCTGCACAAAAGGTGACATCCAGAGTGTCAGCCTCAGTAATGCTTTCACCAGCTCCCAAAAGGCCCACTTAGGAACTACACCAGTCCCACCACTCCCCACAAGCCTCCACCCCTCCCCTCTCTTCCCAGGGGGACCCTTGCCTGCCACTTCATGGAGAAAATGGAGTCCAGCGGCACCCACATCATGCACTGCCTCTCCACCATACACTGACTCTCTCATGCAGGCTTGGAAGGAGGAGATGTCCACAGGCCAAGGGGCCCCAGCCCTTCCCCCAGCCTTTCCCCCTGAGTTTCCAGGACTAATTCTCTGACATCCTGTCTCCATCTTGTACACACTAAAGCTTGCTGTCCCCTTTTTCTGCCAGCCTTTGAGCACACTCAGATGCCTTCTACCTGAAAATATAAATAAAAATAAAACAACAAAAGCCCCCCGATCACCTTCCACGTGCCAGGTACTCTTCTAGACACTGGGTTGCATCAGTGGGTTACATCAAGATAGACAAACTCCTGCCCTCATGTAGCCCTCACACTTGTGGTCCAGATAGCCCAATTCCACTCTGCATTCATCAGGCGTGTCCAAGCCTCCTCACATGCTATTTGCTTCTAGAGTGTCCTTCCCATCATTCTTCACCTGATGACTCCTACATATCCTTCAAGACCTCCCTCAGAGTCACCTCCTCCAGGCAGTACTCCCAGAATAGACAGGCCTGGGCAGCAGATGGAACGGGACCCAGGGATGGGATCCAGAACACAGTTCTAATTCCAGCTCTTCCACTAAACCCCTGCTGTGACCCTGGGCAAGTCACTGCCCTTCTCGAAGCCTCAGTTTACTCATCAGTGAAACAGTGACTCTAATTCTGACTTTTCCAAGGAGATATGAGGCCAAATGAGATGACAGTTCTGAAAATGCTTTATGTTCTCATAGCACAAGCAAAGGGGAGGGGACTCATCACATTAGACACACATGGAGGGAGAGGAAGGACAGTAAAGGGTCAGATGGCAGCCCCACTCCTCCACACAAACACCCAACTGTATCACCAGACTGGAAATTTGGTTCCAAAGACCCCAAGGGCATGCATCCAATTTGTGTCAAGTGCCCTGAGGTCTAGGGTACAAGGAAAGAAACTGCAACGGCCCCAAGCCCCAGGGCAAGTGGGGGTGGGGACCAGGAGGAACGTGCCTTTGGCAGCTTCTGGGGCCACCAGCCCTCACCCCCAGCCAGAATGTTTCCATCACCTCCTGGTCAGGGCGTTAATGGTGCAGGGAAAGCAACCATCTGAGCGTGGAAGAAGGGCCAGAAGCTCTGAAACCCAACGCAGCCAAAAGCACCTTAACCCCGCGCCCAGGACTCACAGCAGCCCTGTGAGGCAGGTAGGCAGGGCGGGGATCCCATTACAGGGGTGAGGAAACTGAGGCCAGGGAAGATCCCACAGGGATAAAGGAGTGGGGTCTGGACCCCCCCACACCCCACCCAGCAGAGAAGATCAAAGGTGCTCCTTGGGAAGAGGTGGCACCCTGTTAATTAGATCGGAAAACCGAGCTCAGGCAGAGAGCTCCAACATCATAATCCAGAGGGGAAGGAGGCAGAAGGGCGGAGGAGGCAGGAAAGGAAGAGAGACAAAACTGGAGTCCCTGGAGATAGCAGGCTGGGGATACCCCATTCTAAAGGAACATGAAGGGGGTGACGTACTGTGTTTCCCCGAAAATAAAACCAGGTCTTATATTAATTTTTGCTCCAAAAGACGCATTAGGGCTTATGTTCAGGGGACATCATCATGCTAGGGCTTCTTTTCTGGGAAACACGGTAGCTAATACCCAGCTTCCTCACAGGAGTGAGCTCTGATGCCCAGTCTCCCTACCCGTTAAGTGACCCTTGTCCTGGGTGCTTGTCTCTGCCCCTGCTCCTCCTCCAGGGCACTTGTCTCTGGTCCACCTCTGATGGCACTACCTCCCAGTGAAGATCAAACTAGCTAACACAGGGACATGGTTAAGAAGGGCACGCTGGCCACACAGAAGAATACCGGCGGTTGTTAGGAAAGCCTGTGTCCCCACACAGTGCAGTGGCCTCCCAGACGTTTGCCGCCCAGAGACACCGTTCCCTTAATGTATTTTCCCTTTCGTTTTCTGCTGGCATTTTTTCCTTCTTTCTCCCACTTCCCCCCAGGGTCACTTTCACAGAGATAATCCCAGGTTTGTTGTGAGAAGAGATGGCAACCATTGCTTGTTGTAAACTTGTTTTCAGCCAATACAGGTGCTGCCCAACCATCTGCTCCCCTGCAGACTCCACAGCTGCCCCATCTTCCTGGGCCCTCGGACCCAGACCCCAGCACTGCCTTTCTTCCTAGTTATCCAGTCACTCACGCTGGGGCTGACTGAGAACCCGCTGGGCAGGGCGGCCAGCCGGAGGAGGCCCGCGGGCCTATTCTCAGGGTGAGGGCTGACATGTCCTGTGGAAGCTGAGGGACGTGCCTAGGTCAGGAACAAGGGGTGTGACCTCAAAACCCAGAGGGAGTGGTGGGCCCTTCAGGGCTGCAGGAGGGCGTGGGAGTAAGAGGACACGAGGGTCACTGAGGGTGAGTCCTGGCCCCTCACAGCGCACTGGGGACCTTGCTGGGTTCACCTCTCCTCACAGAGCCTCAAGTTTTCCTGTTTCCCTGGATGTCCACCCACCTCCTTCATAAGGTTGGAATCACACATTGTTTTGGGTGGATCCTTTATAGGTCAAGTCCAACCTCACCACTTGAGTCTGTTCTCTAGCCCACAGGCAGTCAACGAGCTTTCCTCAGATTCCCTGATCCGATGGGAGTGAGCTACTTCCTGGGGGCCCAATATTTTGTGGTGGTTGTTTTCAAGTAGAACCAGCATCATTGTTTATTTTTGAATGCAAAAACGTTATTTCCTGATCATTTACATGCTCATTACAAAAATTGCATAAAGAAGAATCTCATCACCCAGAGAGATCTCTTTAATTTTTTTCTATTTATATTTGTGCATAGATATACATGTATAGGAGATCATATTCTATGTCTGTTGGGCATGAGTTCAGCAGCAAGCAGAGTAGCTTAATCAAATAGGGGCTAAATTTTCCTCTCATGGCTACAAGACCAGTGGTTGCTGGCTTTGGTTCACCATTTAATAGGTCCAAAATCTCTGATTTTCTTGGCATTTCCCCCATGGTTGCAAGACAACTGCAGCCCCAGCCACTGAATGTGAATTCAAGGCCAGCAAACCTAATCACATTTACCTTTTTATCAGGAGACTTTTTCAGTAGTGACCCCAACAAATTTCTTTTCGGGTCTGACTGGCCAGACTGGCAGTGGGAAACAGGCTTGTCATGACTGACTTTGGATCAATCAGAATTTATCATCTGGGAGTAGGTATATCATCCCTCCAAACAAAATCAAGGGCATTCTGCTTTCTAATCTCTCTTTTTATTAATCATGTATCGTGAGCATCTTTCCACATCAAGAAATACAGACTCAAAGGCATGGGGAGAAAAGGGGAAAAACAGAAAATGTAGAATGGTTGTTGCCACCCAGTTGGGGGAGGGTGACAGGGAGTTAGAGTTTATTAGGCACCGAGTTGCAGTTTGGGAAGGTGAAAAAGGGGTGGATAGTGATGATGGTTGAACAACAATGTAAATGGACTTAATATCCTTGAGCTGTACACTTACAAATGGTTAATGTAGCAAGTTTTATGTTATGTATGTTTTACAACAATTTAAAAAAAAAACAACTATGGACTCGGTCATTTATTCAACAACCATTTATTGAGGGCCTACTATGTTTCAGGATCTTCTCTAAGCACCGAGGACACAATAATAAACATAACAGACAGAGAGTCCTTACCTTCCTGGGGCTTAGAGTCATGAAGAAAGTTATCAGAGAAATTCACAAGTCATGTGAAATTACAGCCAAGATATGTGCCACCAAGGAGAGGTGCATGGCTCTGTGGGAGCAGGTGAAAGGGGATTTGATTCAATCAGGAGAATCACCATTTTAATGGCCATATACCATTCCCTGGCATAGCTACAACATTATTCAGCCAACTTCCTATTGCTGGATGTTTAGATTCTTCCCACATTTGAACTATCTTCAGCACCATAATAAACAGCACCATAATAAACACCCTTCTATAAATGTATCTTGGCATACCTGTCTGATTTATTTCCTTAGGATAAGTTCCTACATGTGGGATTGTGGAATTCAGGGGTACTCCACATGCTGAGGCACTAACCACACACTGCTATATTGCTCCCCGCCAAAAAATCTCGTATCATTTCTATTCCCACCAGCAACGTAAAACAGAACCCTGTTCCTCCACATTCTGCCAACACCACCTGTTGTTATCATCTTTACAAAACGTGTCCAGTGTTATGAGGTGAAACATGGTTTCTTGTTGTTTTAATTGGCTTTCCTTTGATTATCCCTGAGGTTGACCATTGTTCTCGTTTGCCGCAGATCTTTCCTGTGGCTAAAATCCTTTTCTTGTCCTGTCTGATCTCTCTCTCTCTCTCTCTCTCTCTCTCTCTCTCTCTCTCTCTTTCTCTCTCTCTTTCTCTCTCTCTTTCTCTCTCTCTCTCTCTCTCTCTCTCTCTCTCTCTCTCTCTCTCTCTCTCTCTCTCTCTTTCTCACTGTTAAGTTCTTTCGCTGTTAAGAACTGTGACCTCTGTCTGTCAGTGATTCTTTGCGCAGCTCTGAGGATTACAAAATCCTCCTTTCATGGAATCCTCGAGTTCTGTCCTTATCAATCCAACTGCCTGAGGCTTTCCCACATTTTCCAGGGCAGCGGCCACAGCCCATCCTAATCAGGTCCCCGCTCCCCACCCATGTCCTCTCCAGCCACCCTCCACACTTGCAACCCTCAAACATGGTGGGTGACTTGGGGCTCCCAGCCTTTGTCCAAGCAGTTCTCCCTCCCCTTTCTTCCCTAGTGAAGCCATCAGGACATAGCTCAGTGCAGCCACCTCTCTGAGAAGCTCTTGCTGACTCCCCAGGTGGGGTCAGACCCCCATGTGCTTCCCTCTGCTCAGCACTGACCACACTGACCTGTCACTGTTCACTTTGCAGCTATCCCATGAGTGCCCCCGCCCCGCCCCGCCCCGACAGGCATCAGACATCTCTCCCTGTCCCCAGTGACTGGCATGGGATGAGGGAGCTTAGACAGATTGTAGCCAAAAGGAAGGAAAGAAGGAAAGAAAGAAGGAAGGGAGGAAGGAAGGGAGGGGGGAAGGAAGGAAGGAAGAGAGGAAGGAAGGGAGGGAGGAAGGGAGGAAGGGAGGGAGGGAGGGAGGAAACCCTACCCCTCTCCACCCCCAGGCGAGCTGATCAGGGGTCCAAAACCTGCTGTTGCCCGTCTCCCACCACCCTAGGTCCGTTCTTGTCTGGGTTCAACACGGAAGGTGTGCGGGTGGCTTGGGCATTCTCATCATCTGAAGAATCACTGGGGGGCCTATTATCTGACCTGAGCACTTCCTGGCCACTGAGGCCCTCACTTGTGCGCCCGCTGGGCTGTCTTTGAACTAGGCACTGCCTTAGCCGTGGCTCTGGTGTCCTGGACAGAATCCATGGGGTTCCCCCGCTCCGTTCTTCAGGGCTTGTGGTCAGCAACGACTCTGGGACGCTGGCTGGCTCCACTAAGCTTCAGTCCTGAGCTGGCATCTATCCAGCGCCACTCTCACAGGTGGAAAAAACCTTTCACAGGCCGGGTTGGGAATTGAATTCCTGCCACAGGCCATGAACCAGCCTTCTCGCCCCCCTGTATCCCTTCCATTCCCTTTTGCACTTATTAACCAGAATATGCCCTAAAGATTCCTTTCTTCATGTCACTCCTCTGCTCAAGAACCATCAATGGATCCTACTTGCCCATCAGATCAAATCTGAGCCATACAGCAGGAATTCCAGGAGCCTCATGACTCAGCTCTAGCCTCCCTATCTGACCTTGCCCACCATCACTCCAGCCATGCTAGTCTCCTCCAGGTTCTCAGGACCGTCTCCTCTTCTATGGGGCTTTGCCTATACCATAACCTCTGCCTGAGACACCCTCGTTCCTTCATTACCTGTTTAGATCCCGGCTGGCAAGCCCCCTGGACCCCTCTGGGGACAGAGCCAGGAGAGCAGTTTCCAGGCTCTCAACCTCACGTGGAAAGGTGCTGGCTCGGGTAGTAGATGGCCATCAGCTGTGACTAGTTGGCCATCAGCTGTAACCAGTTAGCCATTGGCCACTGATATAACTGCCGTGGCTGAGCTAGCAAGCACGGATTGCAGTTAGCAAGTGGGGTTGGTTGGCAGAGAAGCGGACGGAGGGTTGCGGATAGTGTGGCTCCTGCTTCCTGTGTCTCCAACCCAGCCGCCAGCAAGAATATAGTGGTGTGACTCTGCAATCTATGGCTCCGTGGGTGTTCCTTTTTGGCCTCACTGAATCCTGCGTTCTCATGTGGGGAGCGGGAGCTGAGACCCTACATGACAACCCCCTTCCAACTATCCCAGTCCTTGCAACCAATTTAAAAACAAAAGACTAAGCCCTTGTGTGCTTTAGAATCACCTGGCTTGCTTATTCAAAAGTCAGACCACCCCAGACCTCTCTAGGGTGTTTTCTAAGATACTGGACTTTTAAAACTCCACAGGAGAGTCTGATGCTACCAGCCCAGCCATGTCCATTGGCCTGCATTTGAGAAGTGCTGACGAGACAGTGCTGGATGCCAACCCCAAGCCTCCACTGGCTCCTGATGTCTGCACATTGTACACATCCCCCTCATGCCTACAAATGATAACTGCATTTACTGAGGGCTCCCCAGGCACCAAGCACACACTGAGCACTCGCTGTGCATGATCTCAGCTAATTTTCACAATATGCTGTTACGTAGATATTATTTTATTGATAAGGAAACTGAGAACCAGAAGGATGAGTCTCTTGGCCAAAGTTACAGAGCTTGGGGGGCGGGGGAAACGGGTCTCAAGCTCAGGCTGATTGTGCCAAAGCCAGTGTGCCTCATGCCTGCTATGTAGTCTGTGTGCGTGGGCCCACGAGCTTTCCCAGTGGGCACCTGGTTTAGTTCATTTCGGGTCAATTCCATCCTGTCCACCAGCAGTACTGCCGCTTGTTTTTGCCTAGTCCTGGGCATAGAAATATGGGTAGGGGTAGGAAGAGGCCCGTGCCCTGGAAGGACCCCCCATCCAGGCGGGGAGATTGGCACATGCATAGCCAGTCACATGGGAAGCGCTGGGACCAGAGTGATGCACACCATTTGGGAAGGACAGGGAGGAGAATGTGGGTGCAGATGGGTTCAGCCCTGGGAGGGGCAAGCAAGGCCAATTCAGGCTCCAGGGAACGGGTAGAATTTGAGCCAAGCCCGGAGGGATGATAGAGAAGGGGAAGAAAGGCATCAGGCAGAGGAAACAAGCAGGACAGTGTGAAGGGTCAGGTTTACAGTGGCTGCTGCATGGGAGGAAGTGGTAGACACATTGGCTGGAAAGGGCAGTTGGGGACAGACCGTGTGGCCTCAGACGCCAGGCTCAGAAATGTGGCCTTATCCCGTGTGCAACAGGGAGTCATGGAAGTTGTGGGAGCAGGGGTGTGTCTGCCCTCAGCACTAGATCAGGAAAAGGCACAGGTAGGTGCTCGATGGAACCTTGCTGTCTGCTTGGTTGATATGTGTCTTTCTATCCTTATGAGGGTCAGAATCACCGGGGACTACTGGCTGGTTCCAGGCATGAATGGAAGGCCCAGTAGCTATACCTCTCCTCCTCCATTTAGCCCTTCTCTGGGAGGATGGGCAGATTATTCAACCTCTGTGAGCCTCAGTTTCTTCATCTATAAAATGGGCAACACCCCAGCCTTGCAGGTCTTGAGGATGAAATGCAATCAGGTGAACATAGTAGAGCTGGTGCATCACTGAGTCTTGTTACATGTGTGGACCAGGTGGCAGAGTGAAAAGAGCAAGGCTCAGAGGACCTACATCTGAATCCCAGCTCTGCCCCTGGAATAGCCCTCTCAGGGCTGGTGGGAGGATTAAACTCAGCAATCGAACACACATGGAGCACCCGTTACCCAGCAGGTGATGAATAACGTTGGTTGCTGCCTGCCTGACCTGCTCCTCCTCCTTGCTCCCAGGATGCTGTCACTCTCACTCAGCACTCTGCTCCCTCCTCCCCATCCCCAGAAAGGTACTTTATTTGTGCCTTAGCTCGCTGTCACCTGACCTGCCCCTTGACACCTGGCACACTGTTGATTTTCTGTACCATTTGCAGAGTTTTTCGCCTTCATCTTTTTCCTGGTTAATCCACTAACTCACTATCGATTCATAAGCAGGACAGAGTTGATCCCCACTGAGCAGATAAAGAAACCAAGACCTGAAGAGGGGAATGAGACTAACATTGTTTGCGCACCTATGATGTGCAAGAGGCATTATACCCATTAGTTCTCCCTCACGACAGCCTGAGATTTAGGTATGATCCTCCCCACTGCATAAATGTGAATGTGGAGGCTCAGAGAGGGGCAGTGACATGTCCAAGGTCACACAGCAAGGACCTGGCACAGGCTGAATGCACACCCAGGTCTTTCCGACTCCGGCATCTGGGATTCACAACAAACATTTGAAATGTGGGGCTGATAGATCCGTCCCCAGGGCTGTTGCAAAGACCAGATAGGGTAACAGGCATGAGGGGCACAGTGCTTATGGAGTAGGAGTAGAAGTGCAATCTTGTCCACCTCCACCTAATTGGATAGACAACAGAGACAGAGTCCGGGAGAGCTGCAACATGCCCAAGAGCACAGCAAGCAGCCAGCAGAGCCCGAACTCCCTCCCCTAGGGCATCTCTCTTTCCCAGTTAAGGGCAGAGGCCATCACTCCATCCCTCCATCCCTCCATCCCTCCAGGGCCTTTTCCTCCCAGGCAGTGGAAACTTCCAAAGTTTCTCTGACCTGACAGGAGGGTGAAAAGAGCAGGAATTTCTGCCATGGTACACAACCCCGGAGCCTGGGGCTGAAAGCTGGAATTCCAGAGTTTGCAAAAGCTGTTCCTCCAGGCCCTTCAGCACCCCACCCACCCTGGGGACCTGCAAGAAGACTTCTCACCCTCCCAGTGAATCGGCCAACTAGAGGAGCCACCCCCAAGGCCTGTGTCCTTAGAGGACACTGAAAGGTGGCAATGCCGAGGGAACGGGCATGACAGGGGGATTGCATGTGTAATAAGCTCTTGAGGCATCACAGAATTCAGGATAAGATGCACGGAATAAGAGCCTGCTGGCCCCGGCTCTTCAAACTTTTAAAAAGCTACAGCCCCTTCTTTTCAAGTGAAATCCACAGCATTCTATTCCCCTTCTATTCCACAGTCACTAGCAGGCCCCCGAGGAGGACCCACGGAGCAGTGAGACCTGAAGGAGAGCAGCAGCCTGACCGCCAGGAGCTCAGGGCCCTCACCACTCGGCCTTGGTGTCCTGTTGAACGGGACCAAGTTCACAGAGCATCAGCATCAGACAAAGCCACTCTGTGACTGTGATGTCAGAATCACTTGGCAGCCATGGCCACTGTCCCAGCCACAACAGTGACCAAACATCACCCTCTCCTGTTGGAGGATGACTGCAGCTTCTCTGCCAGTTACCCCTGCAGCTTGGGTCTAGTCTTCCCTTCTTCCAGATCAGACTGATTAAGCTGCGCCATTACAGAATTAGCCCTGCTTCCTGACAGTATTCACCCCAGAGCAGAGCCCCGCTTCCTTAGGCCCGCCCCCAAACCACCTCACACAAGCCCAAATCCCATAATAGGTCCCTTCTCACACTCTCCTACAGAGACACCTCATGGTCTCCATGGGTTCTGTTCCCCTCACTGCAATGAGTAATAAACCCAACTATTAGCTACACGGGAGCTCCTGGTGGTCTCCTGCAGGCATTGGCAGTGGATCCGTCGGATACCCCCACCACCTAACCCCTGCAAAGGTCAAAGACCAGCACCCATCTTCTCCGTTTGCAAGTCCACAAAGGCAGCCGGACTTGCCCAAGGTCACAGAGTAGGGTGAATATATAATTCATCATTCAAGTTGGATGCCTTTGAGACTGAAAGGGAGCACGACTAATAACTAAGCAAGGACACTGGGTATAAACCAGGACTGTCCTGAGCAGACCCGGTGTGTGGTCTCCCCATCACGCAGCAAGATGGTGGGGAGCCAGAACTGCAGCCAAAGCCTGAATCCACCCATCTCTCTCTGCGGCCCCAAGCCCTCGGCGCAACTTCCTGGGACAAGTTTGGCATCTCTCTGCAGGCGGACCTGGCAGCCAGAGGGTCTTGGTTCTCTGCTAAGGTCTGGGGAATGCCCACCTGTTGTGATTCAGGGACACTGGGGCCACTTCTGAGATTCCACACCACACAGCTGTCCCACGTGGTCACGCCGCTGTGTTTGGTGTTCACTTTCCAGAGGGTTCCCATGATGGCTCATGTATCCTGTCTAGAGCGGGGCCAGGTGGTTTTACATAAAAGAATTTGCAGGCGAATAAAGGTGGCCCCTTTGAACATCGAAAACGTTTTTATTTCAGCCATTCATGCTCGTGCTGTTTGTGATGCAGGCCCCCCTCTCTCCTGCCTTTGTAAACAGAGCGCAGGAACAGGCTACACCTCGCCCCAGTCTAATGAGTGGGAACATGCTACGGCACAAGAGATGAGCCCACGCTGCCTTTCACTACCAAGGCTTTCACACTGGACATAGAATGACCCAGAAAGAAGAGGGAGTGGGTTCCAGGGGTGTGCCCTTCTGATGCAGCACACAGGAGATGCCTTTCCCACTGCTGGGTCCCCCAGCCCTGATCGAGAGGCCCAGCCCAGGTGAAGGTCTCCCCCTCCCAGGTGGCCCAGAGTGCAACCTCTGAGTGTGTGGGCCTGGTTTGAGGTAGTGCCACTGTCCCTTCCTCTGAAGCTGCCATAGTCTCTGTGCTGAGACACGAAGGGGCTTGGCAGAGGTCAGCATACTAAAAGCATTACTCTGTGATGCTCCAATACAGTAGTTGTCTTCAGGGGCTGCTGCAGCAGGCTGGGCTATTTGTCCCTGCCTTCGCTGGCCCCAGAGATGATTGTGTGTCACGCTGCTGCCTCTGGTGTGCCAATTTTTTACTTCTCTGCTCCCACTTCGGCTCTGGATCTGCACTCTGTCCCTGACTTACAAGAAACCAAGCTCACTAGATTGTGAGCCTTTGGAGGGCAAGAACTGTTAGTTCACGTGTCTTTCCCCCGAAGGTCCTGGCTTAGTGTCTGGCACATAGTAGATGCTCACCACCTTAGATGCCACCTTAGTCAAACTGAGTTAAGCCAGGCAGGTTCATTTCACCCACAATCCTAACCCAATGCAGATGTATTCTGCGGGGAGGGAGGATACTCTGCGGGCTCTTTGCCTGGCTTTGTGACTCCTATGCAGGCTATTTGGAGGTTTGAATGTCAGAGAGTAAAGAGGCTGAGTCAAAGCGTTAGGGAAGTGGGAGAGGAGAACATTATCTGCAAAAGTTTCCTGGGTTCTGGTCAGTTCCTTACACCCTCAATGACTGCTGACTCTGGGCACAGGCGATATCAAGGTGAGTAAAGCAAGGATGCTAGCCTTGAGCACAGTCATGCTCCAGTGATAAGTATAAAAAGGCCCAAAGGTGGCACCAAGGAGCCGGATCTAACTTGTTCTAGGAGGCGGTGACATCAAGCAAGGCTTTCAGAGGAGGGACATCTATGCCAAAGGGCTTCCTGGAAGAGGGGACCGACAGTGTGGGAAGGGTGTGGGACAGCAGGGTGAGCAGGTGGAGGAGAGGGGACATGGCCTTGGGATTGAGGAGCAGAGGGTGTGGTGTGGGGCGGACCAGGTTGGAAGTTGGGAGGTCAGCAGAGGTCAGTCATGGAAGGTTTTGGATCCTGGAGCAATGGGAGCCATAGGAGGGATGTGGGTGGTGGCGATGTGGTCAGCTCTGGATGAAGACAGCTCACGCCAGCTACCAGGTGGACTACAAGACTCAACAGGAACACAGAGTCCTTCCCAGAGCGTCGTGGGCCCAGGCACAGCACTAAGGAGGGCTCCTGTTCAGAGGCCAGCTTTGGGGGAAGGCAAAAAGAATCTTGAGGACCCCAGCTGTCACAAGTCTTCACAACAAATCACATTTCACCTTTACCCCCATCCCCAAAATAACAGCTGGATGGGCGATGGTCCATTGAAAGTAATCACCTCCTCCCCGTGTGTTTTTTTACAGTTCTCCAAGTGCTCTAGAATCCACCATCTCATTTGAACCTCCATACAATCCCATTTCATAGATAGGGAAATTAAGGCCCTGTGAGGAGTTCACACAGGGCTAGCGGCCCTGCAGGCTAGCACCCAGGGACAGTCCCATCTCAGCCCTGGGCATCGGGCTCAAAGCCCAGTTCTTTGTCTGGGAGGGGGTCCCCCGGGCTGTCCGGCAGTCCATAGTACAAGTCTTCCTCCTCCTGCTCTGGCTCTTCCACGCCTGCATCCGAAGCCGCCTCCTCCTCCTTTGTCCTCGGGGAATGCTGCCAGTAGCTGGGCAGGGCTGTGTCCTGCCACTGGCCCTCTGGAGGAGCATCCTCCGACGTGGGGGCGTCGATCAGAGCAAAGTCATGGAAGCGGTCCAGCCTGTACCTGCAGGCCCAGGGCTCCCGTGGCTGGGGGCCAGGCTCCTCCCCCTCAGGTGGAGATGGGTTGGGGCTGCCACTCTCACTGGAACCCAAGTCCAGGTCATCTTGGAAGGAAGCCAAAGGTGCAGGGGCCTGAGGACAGGCTGGGGGGCTGTAGGGACAAAGCCAGAGAGGGCGAGGATACCTCTGAGTCAGACTGCCTGGGTCCAAACGTCAGCAACTAGCTGCAAGGCCATGGGAGGTGAGCCCACCTGCCTGGGCCTCACTTTCCTCCCCTGTAAGGTGGGGGAAATAAGAGTATTCACTCCTCTGGTGTCTCTGAGCTTTACAGCAGATCACGTGTGCAAAGCGCTTTTCACAATACCGGGCACATAGTAAGTGCCCAAAAAATGGGCTATTATGTTATTATCCAAACCACGTCACTCCTCCACTTCTCCAATCACTCAGGGGTCTCCTCTGGGCCCTCAGGCCCCATCACACTAGGTACCACCGTCTGTTCCCTCATCTGCCTCTGCCATTGGACTGGGAGCTCCTGTAGTGTGGGGTCCTCAAGGCTTGGCAGGGAGTCGGTGCCCAGTAACGGTGGTCGGATGAGTGAATCAATAGATGAACGAGGAACCCACATCATGAACAGTCAAGCATGGAGTGGGCTGGGGAGTGACCGCTCGAGGCCATCGAGCACATCAGGAGCAGTGTGGATTTGAACACAGGTCCTCTGGCTCACTGCCCCGCTACCCATGACAGGCGCTCAAAGAGCACAGAGGCCTATGGTGTGCCCAACACTTAAATGCACTGTCCCAACCTTCACAACAACCCTCTGAGGTAGGAGTGATTATTCCCATGTGGGGAAACTGAGGCTCAGGAGGATAAGAAACTTGCCAAGGTTATACAGCAGAGCTGCTAGGATTTGAACCCAGGCGCGTCTGACTAGAGCCCAGACTCATGCGTCTGCTACACCTGCTGCCTCTCAGAGTGTCCCCACCCCCACTGCCCTCTCTACTCCCAAATGAACCCAACCACCCCTCAGTGGCCCACATCCCTCCTCCTCCACCCAGAAGTGGGCGCATCCCCCATCCTGCGCTCTACACACTCACCCAGGCCTGCTCTGAGTTGGATTTCTTTCTCCCTCATCCTCCTCTGAGCCCCTGTGGACGACCACGGCAGCCTCCATCCAGGCCTGAGCATCAGGAAGGCCCCCTGCTCCTCTCTCACTGGCTTCCAGCTGCTGCTGTGCCCGCTCAGGGACTAGCAGGGGGCGGGGGTCCTCACTGTAGCCCAGGACCTTCATCCGGATGTGGCTGAAGTCGGGCAGGCTCTGGTCATAGGCGGCTTCCTCCCACAGCCTGATGTAGGGAGGCTGGAGGCTAGAAGGGTGAATGGCAGACAGCGGGAGAGAGAACGGGTGGGGGGGGTGGGGGGTGGGGGGGGGTGCAAAGATTCGTCCAACAGAACAGACATCAGTGCTGTCCCCTGGCCCGCCCGCTCTGTTCACCTGGTCTCCCTGATCTCAAACAAGCCTTCGGGTTATCGTTACTGGACCTAGTTCATGGATGAGGAGGCTGAGGCCCAGCAAGCGAAGGGAAGTGGCCAAGCTCAGGCTCTCAGCCCAGTTTCCTTTCACTCCATGTCCCCAAAGTTAACCCCAAAAGTGCAACTGCAAAATGAAGACCAGAAGACTGAGAGTTTGCTGGGTTCCAGCTGGTGGGCTAATGGCTTTATGTGTATCGTCCCTTTTATTCTGAACAAGCAGAATGATTGTTCCTGCTTTTCAGATGAGGACTCTAGTAATTGTGCGTCTATTGCGGGCTCCTTGCCTGCCGGGCTCTGTCAGGCACCCTGCCTGTAACTCTGGGAGATACTGGAGGAAACTGAGGCACAGAGACTAGCTGACTTGCCCAAGTGACTGAGACACTGAGCATTGTGAGTGGGGCCCCAGGCGCCATGTTTTCTACTGCCGTCTACAGACCCTTTGGAAAGTGAGGTTCCCTTGCTTAGGACTGGGGACTAACCAGAAGGAGCCCAGACTCGGGGTGACCTGAGCCTCAGCTCTGTCACAGCAGCTCTCCCTGAGGCTGGCCCCCATGCCCACCCAGGTTCTATCGTCTCTTTCCCCTGAGACATTTGGTCACTCTCTGTGCCAGCAACAGAAAATACCATCACTGCCTCCTTCCCCAAGCAAAGTAGAGAGAGTTCCAGGGCCCCAGCCACACACCCTGGACCTGCAGCCTGCCTTTCTGAGCATGAAGTCACAGCATCCAGGGACAGGGAGGGGGAATGTTGGCGTGCTCTCTGCCATGGCTTGTGAGCCAGGGCGTAGCACCTCCAGGGACGAAGGCAGGTCTGATCTGGTCTGTCACTGACTCCCCTTGAGGTTTGGGGGCTTGTGGTTATACTTCTTAAGCCTCAGTTTCCACATCCATATAAAGGGTTGGACACACCCTTTCACAGGGTTTCTATGAGTACTGAAGGAGGTCATGGATACAAAATGCCTGATTTGGTCTCTGATACATAGGAAATGCTTCTTACTAATGATGACAAACACTTACAGAGGGCCTACTGTGTGCCAGGTTCTGGTCTTAGCACTTGACCTATATTAGCTCACTGAACCCTCCCTGAAACCCCAGGAGGAAGGTACCATTAGTATCCCCATTTTATAAAGGGGACAAAGAGAGGTGTGTCGTTTTCCCAAAGTCACACAGCCAGTAAGGGGCAGAGCCCAGGGCTCTATTGTCTGCTATAGTAGTAGCAGTCACAGCTTTTGGGGATTTAGGGTCAAACCTGATTTTCATGTTTGGTCTGCCACTAGTGAACTAGTCCCCAAGCCTCAGTTTCCTCATCTATAAAATGGGGATAATAATGGCTGCCTCATGGAATTCAGAGTTCAAAACAATCCATGATTTCTAATAGTATATGCTCAGTAAGTAGGAAGGCCAAGCCGGAGCCTGGAGCAAGGGAAGGAGACACCATCCACCCCTCCCACCCCACTCCCGCACTCTCCCCTCCGTAAGGGGAGACTGGCTCACTGCCCTCCCCTCTACCCACTCCCAGCCTCGGAGGGCGCGGCACCTACCTCTTCATCTCAGCCGTGAGCCCGTTCTCCAGCAAGCCCAGTGGCTTCGAGGACAGGATGCCCTGGAAGTCTGAGTCAGCAGGTACAAAGGCAATCTGCAGGGCAAAGGGGAGCCGGCTTTGCTGTGGCTGCTCACACAGGCCCTTCACACTGCTCCCCTCAGACCATGGGCCTAAACTCTCCACATGCCCTGGGAGAGGCCCACCTAAGCAGGGCCTCACATTTTGACAGGAGCGGATCCTGCTCAGGGCCCAGCACCAGTAAGTGGATGGATCCCTGGGCTCCTGCTCCCACTTGGCTCTATATTCTAATAATAACATTTATTGAGCACCTGCTGTGTGCCAAGCATGCTAGGGGGCAGCAGGCAGTGAGACAGACATCCCTGCCCTGAAGGAGATCACATCTTGTCATTTCTCAGGGTCCTCATCCAGTGTCCAGAATGTGCCTGGCACAGAGGAGGCACTTCATTCATACGGTGAATGAGTGGAAAGCAGGTCATTACCATGTGTTTCTTGGCACAGAGGCTATGGTGGGGGATGGAGAAGTGTATGGCTGGGGTTGCACCCACCAGTACTTGTACCTGAACTTTCAGGGATCAAGAGGTCTCTGCAAGTACAGCCCCACGGGGAGGGCACAGGGTTGCAGAGAGGCGGTGGGTCATAAGGAGGCAGTGGGATGAGGCAGTAGGAGCCCTGCCTTTGGGGTCTGGTCATCTCCCCTCACAGGGCCTCTCTGTGCTCCTCTATAAAATGGGGTTAGCCTCAAAGAGATATTTGCAACATTGTTCACAGTAGACAAGAGGTGGAAGCAACCCGACTGTCCACACACAGATGAATGAATAAACAAAATGTGGTATATACATGCAATGGAATGTTATCCCGACTTAAAACGGAGTGAGGGGCAGTGGATGGCTCAGTTGGTTAGAGCATGAGCTCTGAACCACAGGGTTGCCGGTTCGATTCCCACATGGGCCAGTGAGCTGCACCCTCCACAATTAGATCGAAGGTAACAAGCTGACACTGAGCTGCCGGAGGGGAGGCTGGATGGCTCAGTTGGTTAGTGAGAGCTCTTAAAACTAAGGCTGCCGGTTCATTTCCCACATGGGATGGTGGGCTGCGCCCCCTGCAACTAAGATTGAAAACGGCGACTGGACTTGGAGCTGAGCTGCGCCCTTCACAGCTAGATTGAAGGACAACAACTTGGAGCTGATGGGCCCTGGAAAAACAAAGTGTTCCCCAATATTCCCCAATTAAAAAAAAAAAAAAAAAAAAAAAAAGCCGAACGAAGTTCCGACATATGCTAGAACATGGATAAAAGTTGAAGAAATAAGCCAGTTACAAAAAGACAAATTCTGGGGCCGACCCGGTGGCTCAGGCAGTGGGAGCTCCGTGCTCCTAATGCTAAAGGCTGCCAGTTCGATTCCCACATGGGCCAGTGCCAGATGGCTCAGTTGGCTGGAGCGTGGGTTCTCAACCACAAGGTTGCCGGTTCGACTCATAGACTCCCACAAGGGATTTTGGGCAGCGCCCCCTGCAACTAACAACAGCAACTGGACCTGGAGCTGAGCTGCGCCCTCCACAACTAAGATTGGAAGGACAACAACTTGACTTGGTAAAGTCCTGGAAGTACACACTGTTGCCCAATAAAGTTCTGTTCCCCTTCCCCAATAAAAAAATCTTTAAAAAAAAAAAAAAAAAAGCAGTTTTGAAAAAAAGACAAATTCTGTGTGATTCCACTTATATGAAGTATCTAGAATAGTCAAATTCATCCAGAAAGAAAGTAGAATGGTGGTTACTACTGACAGGAAGGAGGGGGATTGAGGACTTATTGTTCAATTGGCGAAGAGTTTCAGTTTTGCAAGATGGAAAAGAGTTCTGGAGGTCTGTTGCACAACAATGTGAATAAAATTAACATTACTGAACTGTACATTTAAAAATGGTTAAGATGATAAATTTTGTGTTATGTGTATTTTACCACACGTTGAAAAACAAAAATCGGATGAGTGATGCCTGTCTCCCGGGGTTGCTGTGAGGATTCCATGAGATAATATATAACAAATCCTCCAGCACGGTCCTGGCACATAGTAGCTGCTCAGTAAATCATAGTTTGATGTGACTGAAGATGAAGCTGCCTTCTCTGAGTCTTGGTCTCCTCAACTGAAATCTGTTTAACAAATATTTGATGAGACCCTACTGCATCATAGGTTCAGCCCCCTTTTCCCTTCCCGTAGAGTAAAAGACACTTGTCTGCACTGTAAAAACGTCATCCTGCTGGGGAGAAGGGAATGGTGGATGCAGGAGTTCTCAGAACTCCTGGGAGAGGAGCTTCCCAAATGTCTGGACATAATGCAGGCACCTGGGTATCTTCCACACCCACTAAGGACGCCCTGCACTTGCCAGCTGGCTCTGTACTTCCTAGAATCTGCCCCTTCCTCTGCTTTATTATCTCATGGACAAGTAATCATCCTCGTCTGTCTTCTCATCACCATCATCACTATCACCACCGTCATCATCACCTCCATCAACATCATCTCCATCATCATCACCTCTATCACCATCATCACCACCATCGTGGTCGTCACTGTGAAAAGCCTAGAGGAGAAGGAAAGGCAGAAGTACCTCAGAACACAAGTCCTTTTAAGAGAGGGGGACAGGCAGAGTTGAAGCTGGAAAGGGGCGATCAGACCATGAAGATCCCAGAATATCAGACTAAGGAGTTCAGCTTTTATCCAGAAACAGTGAGAGCCCTGGAGGAGTTCTCAGCAGGAGAGTGCACAGGCCTATTTGTGTTTAGACAAATCCCTCCAGAGGGGGGAGGGAGTGAGGAAGGCCTCTGGAGAGGACGGATCAGTCACCACCAATCAGGGGCCTGATCCTGGACTCCAGCTGAGTAGGCAGGAGTAGGAAATGGGGGGCCTATGGGCAGAGGCAGAAGCCAGACAGGAAGAGACCTTGCTTTCCCTGCCAATCCTTCCCTTTCTCCCAGCTCCCCTGCCCCGCCTCAGCTAAGGGGCAGCGTCTCTACTGCCCCACTTACTAGACTTACCACAATTCCTCCTCCTCTCTCAAGCCTAAGACCCAGCTGACCACCAAATTTGACCAACTCTACTTGAGAAAGTCAGTGGGATAAGCTAAATGGTAGTGCCGGTGCCATGTCCAGCCACAGCAGGTACTGTACATTTGATGAGCTGGAAATGTCTTCCCAGTTCCTACAGTCTTGGGTTCAAATTCTGCCTTAACCTGGAAGACCATCATCTCTCACCTGGACCGGAGAAGGAGCCTCCCCTACTGGTCTGCTTGCCCCTGGACCTTCCTCCTTCCGATGTCAGCCTGATAACTTTCTTGAACTGCAAAGCTGATCATTTCCTTCTCTTGTCCCATCAACTAAAGGGTAAGGTCCAAACTCCTTAGCATGGCATCTGAGGCCCGGAGGAGTTGAGCCCTACCCCCTTTCCATCTTACCGTGCTCTCCCACCACCCCAGCAGCCATACTGACCCACCTGCCTTGCTCTTTCACCTCGTGTCTCTGATCATGCTGTTCTTGGAATGTCTTTCCCATCTTCTCTGCCCAGTGAACTTGTATTTGGCCCACAAAGCCCAGCCCATCTTCTCTGTGACACTTACTCCCTCCCCATCAGGCAGAAAATTGTCTTCCCTGCAAGACTCCCAGCCCCTCAAAGACAGGGGCAGTTTAATTCATGTTGGTGTCAGACTACCCCTTACCCCCATATCTTAATTGGTTGACTCCAGTCCCTTATGTTTATGTTTCTTTCAATCCAGGAAATTCCCATTTGTCAGGCACTGAGCAGCAGGGGAGGGTGCTGAGAAGGGGGATGGGCACCAGCAGTTGCTGAGGGCTGATGGATGGCCCAGGCACCGAGGAAACAATGTGGGAGACAGGCCCTGCCCCTAAGCCCGCCTCCCTGGTTTACAGCACACCTCCCTCCCTTCCCTTAGTGTGCTGGCTCTAACACCCACACAGACCCACACCTGCACATACACACAGAGACCACCCATGCCACAAACACCAATCCTGGGAATAATGCCTTCAAACGAGCTCTGTGCCAGGTGTGATGCTGGCTCCCCCACATACAAGACCCCACTGGTTCCTCCCACTCAGCAAGCCTGGAGAGGCAGGGGACTCCCTCTGCCAAGGTCACAGAAGTGGGGCAGGAGGGAGGAGGGATTTGAATCTGGGCTTGTTATAAACCAAAACGTATTTCCACCCCACCATACTGCCTCCACACACAGGAACACATGAATCTATCAACAGTTACTCATTAATACACAGTAATATTCCCTCTCCCTCCCCCCTCTCTCTCTCCCTCATCCCCCACTGCCACCCAGTCACTCTGCCCACCACCCCAGAGCCACCTCTGGTAAAGGGGCACAAGGTAGTGCCCCGCAATGCCCCCTTGCTGTCCCCCAGGGCCCAGCCTTGTCACTGGAAGGAGAATGACAATGGAGGTGGTGACGTGGGTAGCTTGGGCCCCAAGGACCTCTTCTCCCCGTGACCTCTGCTCAGGGCATTTCACAGACAGAGGCAAGTTGACTGTAAACTGCTGGGTAAATGACTACAAACCAGCCAGGACCGCCCCAGCTCCAAATATTCTGACAGCCTGGGGCTGACCCATGGAGGGGGCAGGGCTGGGGAGAGCCAGGTGCAGGTCCCCAGGGAGCCTCCTGCCTCCTACCCCAGCCCCTTCCCCCAGCACAGTCATCCAGACGGAGGGGAGGTGGGGAGGGGGCTGCCAGTGGTGGGGGCTGCCTGGGGACTAGAGCCCTAGATATCAGGACCAGCAAGGCCCTTAGATGCAACCCCTTTCCCATCCCCTTTTCCTGACTCACACATTGACTCACAAGTGAGGAAACTGAGGCTCAGAGAGAGAAAAGACTTGACCAAAGTCTCCCAAGCAGTTAGACACAGAGCCCAAGTTCGAATCCATGCTTCTATTTTTGTTTCCCTGAGTGTGACCAGCTGTGTGACCTTAGAAAAGCCACACAACCTTTCTGGGCACTAAAAACTTCCAACTCCTGACATGCCTATTCCACAGGGCTGTTGGGAGGATCAATAACAGTAATGGTGACAGCCCTTCACCTAAACACAATACTCTACAGTTTATAAAACATTCCTACCTCCCTTCTTTTCTCTGTTCATAATAACTGTGAGCTGGGAGAAATAGGGGATTGGGGTCCCATTTTGCAGATGTAAGAAACTGAGGCTCAGAAAGATAAACATCATACAGAGAGTTTGGACAGAGCTGCAACTAGAACTCAGGACTCCCAAATCAGTGCTCTTCCTGTCACTAAGTTACATGCAAGGCTAGGAGTATACTGAAACTCCAAAGGATAGAGTACTGACCAACTCATGCCATCAAGGTTACACCTGACCCCCTCAGAACTCTCAGTAACTCTGAGGCACAGGGTTGCCCTCCGAGGTGGAGGCTGTGCCTTAAGTCACACATATCTGAGCTCCAATCCCAACTCTGACACTTAAGAGCCATGAGATCTCACCTTTCCGAGCCTCGGGCTTCTCCACTGTAAAATGGAACTACAGAGGTACCAGAAGCTCCAGATGAGGACTGAACTTCACCATGAACGCAGGAGTGCCTGACAGGGGGCAAGCACTTACTACCGTAACTTTGGCTTCAAGCACATGGATAATGTGTGTTGGGTTTTACTGTCTCCCCTGTGGTGCCTCGTTCAGGGCTCCAGATGCAGGGGGCTTCTGGTCAATCCTTATGATAAGGGAGGGAGTAAAGGTGGGATGGATGGATGATCAGGAATGTGAAGAGAAGAAAAGAGAGGTGAAAGGGGGAAAGAGGAAAAGATAATTGAAGGATGGGGCACAGCATATGCCTGGAATAGAGGCACAGCCTAACCTTCCTGGCCCCTGGCCCCTGACCCCCAGCCGACCTGCCCCTCCATCCCACCGCCTACCTTGGGGTAGCACTGGCACATGCTCCAGATGACGCCCCCAATCACCATGACGCTGCCCATGGCATAGAAGGTGCCATAGACCTGGGGCCGGTCATGGCTCATGAGGAACGTACCGAGGGCAAGCAGGAAGAGCCCCAACACAATGAAACCGATGCGGAAGGTCTTCTCGTCTGTCATGGCTGCCCCGCCAGGCCGCTGTCAGATCCGTGCACCGCCGTGGAGGGGCGCCGGTGAACCAGTGTGGCCAGCCACACACCACACACTGGGAGGGATGACACTCCAGAATCACTGCAAATTGGGACTTAAAGTTAAAGGGAGGGTAGGCTCCCTCAAGTCCAGCCACAATTGCAGGGCACACAGGTTCACCAGGCTGCGGGAGCTACGCTTGGATGGCCCCTGCCCCCACCATCCACCGTCATTCCCTCTCACCTTCCCTCTGGGCCCAGCCGGAGTGTGTGTGTGACTCTGAGTGAGGGACAAGCAAGGAGAGAGAGGGGGAGGTTACAGGGGCTGGGCCCCAGCCAAGCTTTGACATCACCTCATTTGCCTGTGTGGGGCTGAGCTAGATGGACAGGCAGACCCACACCACCCAGCCATGGGAAACCAGGTACAATGCCACAGCCAAAACACATCAGAATGCCACTGGAAGATGCCAGGCTCCCTCAGGCTGACATTTTAGAATCCCGAAGCATTCTAGTCTCTTCAAGGTCATGTGTCCATCCAAGGTTCAGGAATAATAACCCATATTTACCGGACAGTGTCTGCATGCATGGTGCTGTTTTAAAGATGCTACAGGTATTTCTCATTTAAGGGGAACCCCATGAGGCAGGCACTACTATCCCATTTTACAAATGAGCACACGGAGGCACAGACAAATAAGTCATTTTCCCAAGGTCACAAAGCTAGAAATGGCACAGCAGCTGGGATTTGAACCCAGAGGCCATGCCCCTAGCCACCATGTGATACTCCCTAGCTATAGCAGGGTGGTTGAAAGTGTGGGCTCTGGGGCCCAGGCAGACTGCCTGGGATTGAGTTTTGGCTCCTCTACCATGGGCAATGTGGCCTTCATCAAGTTACCTCCCTGTGCCTCAGTTTTCCTCCTCTGTAAAATGGGCATAATAATAGCACCTCCCAGGTTGGAGATGTCTGCAGATCTGACCTCCTTGGCTTCCTCTCTCTCCTTCTCTAATACTCTGTGAGCTGGCCCCTGGAAAGGCTCTGGTGTCTTAATGCCCCTGTAAGTTGTGGATAACTGACAGCAATTTCTATGCCTCTTACTCTAGGAAGATATCTTAATCCTAAGAATGACATTGTAATGGTGGAATTCCAGTTCTGGGGATAGGCTGATGGGAAAAAAATCAGGTTCCTTTACAGGATTATAGGAAAATGAGGACCATCAGTGTCTAAAAGAAAACATTAACTTGTCGTTTGTACAGAGTTAGGTTGCTGATGTGGAGTAATGGCTTCCATTTGGCATCCTGACTTAGGTCGGGGATTTTCCTGTTTGTCGTCTTCACCATCTTCCTCCTCTCCAGCAAGAGCTGTGCTTCCTGGGCATCATACCTCTATTCACACCATACCGTCTACCTGCTGCTCCTGCGCACACACACTTTTCCCAGCAGCAGTTTCTCCTTCACCAACCCTCAGAGCCAGCTGGGCTACATACACCCTACAGTTGGCAGAGAAGGTCCCCTATCACAGAGCTCAGGAGAGGCTCCCAGTGAGAGGTTGCTGAGGAGTCCGAGAAGGGCTGAGAGTCACTGACTCATGTCCAGGTCTGATTCCCCAGGTAAACTTGGGCGGGTGGCTCCGTTCTGGGCTTGAATTTTGTCACCTTTGGATTGAGGGTGAAATCAGGGCCACCTCTCAGGTAATTGTGCATATAAGTGACCTGCTGGTGGAGAAAATGCTTTGTAATCTGTGCTCATCAATAGGCCGAGACCCACCACCCGGGAAATACTATTATTATCTTATGGAGGCTCAGAGAAGGGAACTAATGAGTGCCCCTCCAAGAAAAGGAAACGGAGGCCCAGGGGGCCCTTAGCCAGCTCTCTCGGGTCCTGGCGTTCTGGTGGGCGATGGGAATGGATGTCCATGGTCGCTGTCCAGCAGGAGCCTCTCGCGCCCTCTTGTGGCGGTCGCCGCATGCTCTCGACAAGGCGCTTCCACACCCTCTCGGTCAGCCACGAGAGGTGCATAGGGGAGGGGTTAGCATGCCCATTTCACACGCGAGGAAACTGAGCCCAGGGAGTGGAAGGGACTGGCCAAGATTTCCCCAAACTGTGTTGGCGGCTGAGCGACGACCCGGACCTACACAGCCACAGCCCCAGTGTAGATGGATCTATCTGATCCTTCACCCTTCCAGAGAGGCCTCCCGGTCACCCAATCACTCTCCTCCTCTCCCCACCTTTTCTTCCCTCTCTATTACCCATCCTCCTTTCTCCCTTTTTTGTCCTCTTAAAATTTTGTTTTAAATGTGAGTGATGAGTAAGAAGCTCTGGGACAAGTAGATGCTCAGTAAAATGGGTCTAATCTAACCTCTTCCACTATGAGCTATGGTGAGAGGATGCAGACAAGGAATAGGTGTGTCCGGTGTATTGGAAGTGTTGGGTTATCCGTGGTTCCCGCTCGCCTCCCATGCGTCTTTGACTTTTACCTACTGCTTCCTTGCAAAGTGTGAGCAAGTTGGAAGAGTGGTTAAGGTGTCTGACGTCTTCCAGCAGAGGGCGTGCTAACCACTGTTTTCCTCCTGTCCATGGAACTTAGGATCCTCCCAAGATGCTCAGAGGCAGGGAGGGGAAAGATCAAACCCATTTTACAGATTAGTTGCTGGGGTGGAGATGGAGAGTGGCATGGGAATTTCCAGTTGGGAAATTTCCAACTGATTTGAGGTAGAGAGCTGCAGGAAGCTGGATCACCAGGCAATCCAGAAGGTAACAGAAGCTTGGGAGGGCACAGGGAAAATGTGGGAGAGGCCTGAGCTCCAAGAGTCCCCGACGTCCCAGGCCTGGTGGCAGGTCCCAGATGTAGGCTCTGAGTGGTGAGTGAAGGGCAACTGAGCCCAGGAGGAAAGAGATAAGGAAGCAAACCGTTGCCTACTGGGGGCTACGGAGTGGCAGACCCAGCCTCATGTGGCTCCTCCACCCTGCGTCCTGTCCTGCTAGTGGCCACAAGAGTCCCCAGTTAACAGCGAGGCCATTGCAGCTCAGAAGGGTTAGGTTAGGAAACTGGCCCTGGCTTAGTTTCCAAGGCGCTGGTGACCTTGAGCAAGTCCCTCCCCCTCCTTGGGCTTTCACAGATGAGCTGATAGAGAAAGAAGAAAAGGGTTTTTTTGTCTTCCAGCCCTCCCCACCCTCTATACCTTCCAGCTCCAGCCAGGCAAAGGTGGTGTCTGCAAGTCACACCTGCAACTCATTAACTCACCTGCCTGGGGGAGATACCTCACTTTGGGGAGGCAGGCTGGCTCTGCTTTCCAGCCTGGAACCCATTAACCCTTTAGGAATTGCAGAGAGCCTGATAAAGCCCCTCGGGATACATACAGGAAACTGGTGTTTGTGTGTGTTTGTGTGTGTGTGTGTCCAGCTCAACGTCACACAGCAAGGTCAGGAACAAGGCAGAATTCAAACCTACATCTTCATCATACCTGGGAAGGGCAAGGCACAGACAGAAGAAGAGAGGAAAGGAAGGAGGCACAGATGGGGATCCAGGATTTGGTGATGAGGGAGGGAAAGGATTACAGAAGATCCCCGAGATCTGGCTTCGGTGACTGAGAGAGGGTCCAATGATGAGAATAAGAGCTGACATTTATTGATTCATTTGTTCGGTCAACAAATATCTACTGAGCATTTTCCTCATGCCAGGCACCATGTCTAAGCTTTAGGGATACAAATGTAAAGGAAAGAAACAAAATATTCTTGCTCTCAGAGAGCTTATATTCTGGTGGGGAGAAATACACAACAACTGTGGGGACAGAGCCAGGAGAGCAGTTTCCAGGCTCTGGGCCTCACATGGTAAGGTGCTGCTGGCTCTGGTAGTAGATGGCCATCAGCTGTAACCAGTTAGCCATTGGCCACTGATATAACTGCCGGGGCTGAGCTAGCAAGCACAGACTGCAGTTAGCAAGTGTGGATGGCGGATTGCGGATCGTGTGGATCCTACTTCCTGCATCTCGCCCGGCTGCCAGCGAGACTGGGGTGCAGGGAGACCCCCCTGTTGGGGTACTGGCAAATTATTGCGTTTGTGTCTTGACCAGCCGCCAGCGAGAATATAGTGGCGTGACTCCCCTATCTACGGCTCCGTTTTTCTTTCTTGGCCTCACCATATCCTGCGTCCTTGTGCAGGGAGTGGGAGCTGAATCTCTGCATGACAACAACCACACAAAAAACATTTAAAAAGATAAAACATTAAATGATGACAGGAGTTATAAACAAATGAGGCAGGAAGAAGGCTGGAAGTGCAGGGGGCTGGTTGGGACTCGGTTTTAAACAGAGTGGTCAAGGACTGCCTCAGGAAGAGAGGGACAGAACAAAGGTGCAGGGAGGTGAGGAGTGAGCCCTAGGGAGGAGCTTCTGGCTGGAGAGAGGGAAAGTGCAAAAGCCCAGAGCAGGACTGACTGCAGCTGAGAGCAAGAGGGAGGAGTGGCAGTAGGGAGGTCAGACCCAAACACCTTGGCCCCCACTCACACCAGTGTAAGGGCTTTCATTATGCAAAGTGAGCTGGAACCACTAGGGGTCCTCAACCCAGGAGGGATGTCATCTACCTGCGTATGATCAGGCCGGTCTGAGCTGAGAAGAGACTGCAGGGGACGCTGGTAGAAAAGTGGAGACCTGAAACAGTCCAGGCCTAAGTGGGAGGCTTCCAGCAGGGAGCCCCCCAGGCCTGAATGAAAACACTGGCTCTGCCTTTATGCCTGTGGTTTTACCTTTCTGAGGCTCAGTTTCCACGCCTGTTAAATGGAAACAACACCTGCAGCAGAGCAGCCTTGAGAATGTGAAACAATGGCAGAGGGCCTGGCCCAGTATACAGTGGGCCCTTGGGAAATGCCACCCTTATCCAGATGACTGAGCCCCAGGACTTTGCCCTCCTGCTTGCTATGTGACTCTGAGGTCACTTCATCTCTCTGAGCTGGTTTTATCATCTGTGAATGGGATAGTGTGGAGATGTAGGGATGCAGAATATAGCTGGACAGAAAGCAGACATTTCTGCCATATCTGGAAAGTAAGGAAAGGTTGCGAGCTCCCTATCATAGGAAATATGGAAGCAGTAACCAAACTTGCACTTGGTAGAGGGGGGTTACCTTTATTCACAAAATCTGACAATCACTGCATACTAACTAAATACCTGCCACTGGGCTGAGAAATCTGCGTTTGTTATTTGATGCATTAGCACTGAGCCTGCCTGGTCAATATGCGCTTACAATGTCAGCTGCTATCACCTCATTAATCTTCACAGCTCAGTTCTCTGAGGTGGGAGGTGGTGCCACTGTAATTCCCAATTCCCATTTTACAGAAGAGGAAACTGTGGCACAGAAAGGTAGTCACTTGTCCAAGATCACTCAGCTGGAACCCAGGCACAGGTAGTCTGAATTGAGAGTCCATGTTCTTTTGGTTATAAACTGTTATGTGACCTTCGCCAGTCCTGGCTCTGCCTCTGGGCCCCAATTTTCCCATCTGCACTATAAAATCTCCCAGCTGACAGCCAGCACTAACTTCCAGCCATATGAGTGCCTTATCTTGGCCGAGCTGGGCCCACTAACATCATGTGGGGCAGAAGGACCACCCAGCTGGGCCCAGGCAACCCATAGAATCATGAGAGATAATAAAATGGATTTATTTTAAGCCACTTGTTACACAGTAATAGATAAATAAAATAGCATTCAGCAACAAACATTGGTTGAGCACCTACTGTGTTCCAGGCACTGTATTAGACACTAGGAAGAAACTCATGACTTGTCTCTGGCTTCAGGGCCTGCTAGGAGCCTTTAACTTCCTCTCGTTGTGGTCTGAGCAGACCATGCAGGAGCTGGCAGTGCCAGGTGTTGTCTCTCCAGGGATGGCATCAGCAGCAAGGATGATGCTCTCGTAGCTGGGTGGAGGCAGGGTGGGCTGGGTCCCAAGTAGGGCATCCTTGGAGGCACTGCATGTCAGGCCTTCCTCCAAGGGGTATGCAGATGGTGCCAGGAGGCCCTCAACCAATGGGCAGTGCACAGCCTCCTCATAAGTGGGGATGTCAACCAGCTTTGGGGTCCTACAGAGACAGAAGAAGAGGCTGTTAGCAGGGGCAAAGGCACTCTTTGCAGGCTCTCCAGGACCCCATATACATTCTTGGAGCTTGGCATGAGAGGCCCCTGCCAACCTCAGCTCTCCCACTCCACCCTCCCTGCCCCCTGCCTGCATGGGCTCACAATGCCTCCTGTTTTCTTGGCAGGGAAAGTCCTTCCCACCTCCCTCACGCCTTCCGTGTTGGTCAGTCCCCACTTATCCTTTGAGAGTCCTCTCAGAAACCTTCTCAACTGGTCCCTCCCCCAGCAAAGCTCCCATCCCCTGCTCTGGGCTCCCACATTGTTCTCCTCTGTCACCACATGAACCCCACCTGGTTGTCCTCTAGGGCAGGGACTGACTTTGAGTGTCCAGGGGACAGGTGCTTGGGGGTGTTTGTTGAAAGACTGAGTGATGGTCCATGGGCAGAAAGACTCCCAGCTGACTGTAACATCCCTTACAAGAGCCGGAGTTGTGGACGCCCAGAGCAGGATGGGAGACCTCAGTTCTCCTGCCCATCTGAATGCTTGAGGTCCTACTATGGTAAGTCCACCAAGAGAGCACCTCTCCTTGTATACCTCCAGAGATAGAGTCAACAACATCTGTCTCAAAATAGCTTGGCTTTCCTGTGACTCAATCCCACTTCCCTTAAATGAACCACCCTGTAAGGACTTGAGGCAGAGACCACGTCCTCTGAGGCCCCTCTGACCAGGCTCTGCAGCTAGATTCCAAGAACAGAATCCCACCCACACCAGTGCTGACGGTGTAGGGAAGATGTTGAAGAAAATTTGTCTTCATTGGTTGATGTGAGCTTTTCTCTATTAGCTTTTATCTGTTCCTGTATGTGAGGTAATTTCTGTGCTGTGATCAGAGCAGGGGAGACATGAGATGAGGTTTTCTGTTTGGTCTCATCCTCCTGATCAGGGGAGATATGAGATGATGTTTGTTCTGTCCGTGTTGTGAGGTGATGGTTAGCTTAGGGTTAAAGAAATTCTTGATCAGGGGTTGAGAGAATTCCCTCATTGTTCTGTCTGTTTCGCCCACATCAGCAGATGAAGTGAAGAAGTAGCTAAGTTATCAGGACGACGTGACAGGCAGGTTGCCAGGCTTTGGAAGACCTTGGGCTGATGGTCCCAAGCAAGAACAGTAGATATTGCTTATCCGGATGAATTGGCCCTTTGGCTGGATGGGCAACATTCATATCAGTAACTGCCGTACCCTCCCAGAACTGGCCATTCCCGGAGGGGGAGGCAGGAACAAGAAACTTGGCTCTAAGGTACATCTGAGAAAATATATAAGACAGACCTCAGTTGGCAGTATTAATTATTATTATTTCATCATGTGGTCATTTGTCACTGGTAATTTCTCATCATTCTAACATTTTGAAGACTTCCAGAAACATGCAGCTTACAACACCAGGGGACGTCCTGACTTCCAGCCGCAAGCCTGGTGAGGGCTGGCTGGTTCCCGGCCTCTCCAGTGTTGTCCCCCACGGTTAGCCTTCTTGAGAACTTGTCAGCATCTAGAAAACTTGTATGCAGCTTGCAGCTTACAGCATCAGAAGACGTCCTAACTTCTACCAACAACAACAATAGCAGCAACAGTCTTCAGATTGTTAACACCTTGAAACCTTAAATGCAGCTTGCAGCTTACAGCATCAGAAGACGCCTTGACTTCTAACAACAACAAAGACAACAGCAGCAACATTCTTGGGCACTTGTAAGCAGCGGTGTGGGAGACGCCTGAGCTTCTCTCAGCTACAGACCTGGCAAGGTTTTGATTTATGACGTTTCCAGTGTTGTTCTCCCCCAGTTTGGTGAGCTTTTGACATCTACTGTAATAGTCACTATCCTATAGAGCTTATTACTGCTTTTGGATGCTCCTTACTGATGTTATTTATGTATTTAGCCAAGTGAGTTTTGATCAATAATAAACATATGTTGGGATCTCTTAAATTTATAAGTATGTGTACTCCTTTGACGTGACATTGGTATCGATGTATATAGTTTAGTCTTAACCACCTTTACTTTCTGTCATTAGCACATTCTATTAATTGCCTTTGTCTTTTGCTATTGTATATTGCTAAATAAATTGATTAGATATTGATAAATAAATTCATTAGCCCCACTCTAGCCTGTGTCCCTCCTCCTTCCTTTCCCCCGCTCATCATTACAGATGGGAATGATACCGGCTCTCAGTCTTCTCAGGGCCCCAGTGGGTCACTTAGGGAATCCCTTTCCCTTCCCCTCTTAGGATCCTGTGGAGTGAGAGTGTCACTGATCTGAGGCCCGGGCTGCTTGTTTTGGGGGTGATTCTGTCAGACACAGGGGCTGACTAGGTGACCTTGAAGGTCCCCTTCCACCCTGAGTCGCTTGGGGGCTGGTTATGAGTCTCATCACTGGCTGGTTCAACTCCCTCCTCTGCCGCATTTCTGGTGAGAGATCAGGGTCAGTAACTCCACTAATCTGGGCCTCAGTTCCTCCTGTAAGTGAGGATAATAATGGCCCCCACCTCACAGGACTGTGTGCAGATGAAATGCAGGGGGGTACTTAGCACATGCTCCATAAATGGGAGCCAGTCATAAAGTTTCAAAGGTCTCCGTGAGGAAGGGGTGTGGGAGCAAAACTCCTCACAGATCTCCCACATGGCAAGCCACCTGAAGGCTCAGGGAGGCTGTCACTCACTTAGGGTCACCAGTTTGGAAGAAGTTCAGTCATTAATAGTGGGCCTGCCTATCTAGAGAGGGGAGTGGCTGATAGCAGAGGCTGGCCTAGGGGTAAGAAGAAGTATAGGGAACTTTAATCCAGGGTCTGGTGAGGTGGGAGGAGGTGAGTCTGGGAACCAGCTGATATGCCTCATGTGAGCACCCATCACCTGCTGGGCACATGGCCTGTCTCTAGGCAACATGTCTTCTCAGCCCAAGCCCACCACAGCCCTCAAAGTGGCCCGCTGGTGGGTAGGCTCACTGCTGCAGTTACAGACAGAGTCATGGAGCAGGCTGGGGAGGGCACCTGGGGTTAACCTCAGCATGTGTGCCAGTCTGGTAGAGGGCACCAGCTATGAACCAAATCTGGGGCGCCCCATCCAGTGCTCTTGCAAACTTCTCTCACAGACCCTCCTCCTCTGGCAGCCAGCCCAGGAGCCTCAAAGCTGAGGAAGCTGATGAGGGCCCTCATCCTTCTCTGCACTCCCAGCATCCTTTGCAGGTGAGTGCAGGCAAAGATTATTGTTCCTGGAGGCAAGCAAGCCAGGTTCTATTGCTGTGTGACATAGGCTGTGTTCACACCCTCTCTGAGTCTTTCTCTTTGTTTGTAAAATGGGGGTAATAATTCCCGTTTTATAGATTCAGGACAGGGAAAAATGGAAAAAACTTTAACAACACTCAGAAAAATGTGGGTAATAAGGCTTCCAGAGCCCCACATCTCCTGTCTTGTTTACCTCTCAGTCACACCCCTGCCACAGCCACTTCTCCAAGCCCTTCAGATATGACACAGGCATTGGGTATGCTTAGGGTCACCCCAGCAGGCGACAGCTGGCAGGGCAGGGCACAGGTGAGCTGACTGCAGCAGGAAGTTTGCTTAGAGGGCAGATGTGGCGTGGCCCTCATACCACCTGCTGTCACCTTAGCAGCCAGCTGGGCCCACCCAGCCCCAAGTCTCCACGGTCATGGAGATTCTTGGAACTTGGGAACTATGTAGGGTGGCCATATCACACACTTCAGGGGGAGGGTCTGTTCATGGTGTGTTCTGGAAGTGACACCCTGCATTTGTGTGGGGCCAGCTGCCACTGTGGTCCCCATGCACAGGAAGCTCTACTGAGGTTGGGGCTCACCCACTCTCTGGAGCCTGGTTGGGGCAGGAGACCTGGCCTGGTACCAGCTCCTCTGCCCTCAGCCGAGTCAGGCAAACATGGTAGGAAAAGGGGGAGGAACAAAGATGAAATACTATTTGCCTAACACTTAAGCCTTCTAATCTATTTCACATTTGTGACAACCCTGGGGGATAGCATCTCTCAGCCACTGGACAGATGAGCGAAAGTCACCCATAAACTAAGCAGCAAAACCCCCGCTCTATCCAATCGCAAAGCTCAAGCCAACTCCACCTAGCACACCTCTCCCCACGCAGCCCCTAATCTTTCCACACCTCAGTTTTCTCATCTGTAAAACTGGCCTAATCCTTACACTTACCTCATAAACTGCTCCACTCACGAGCAGTTGAGGCTCAAATCACTTAGTGGACATAACAGTACTATAAACTATAAAGCACAGTAATAGCAGCGAAAGCTAATGTGTGCATGAACTTTCCAGTGTATTACCTTCCCCACCTATCATCTCATCTGAGCCTAACAGCAATCCTAGGGAACAGGTCTGTTGCCCTCAGTTGACAGATGAGGAATTAGACCTGGCTCAGAGAGTCCAACTAACATGCTCAACGACACACAGCGTATAAAAGAAAGAGCAGAGACTGAAACCCTCGTGTCTGATTAGGCTCATGCTTTTTCTGCTACTTACTGAGGATGGGGACGCCCCCTGGGAGGCTTCCTGTCCAGCCACCTCATTTAGGGGATAACACATAAGATGGGAGCCCCAGAGGGCAGGGGTTTTGTCTGTTCTGTCTGGTATTGCATTGTCAGTGTCCTGCATAGGATCTAGCACATAGTAAATACTCAGTAAATACGGTTACATGTGTGAAAGAATAAGTAGATGAATGTAATAGATGGAGAAAGTGAGGCCCAAGAGGGGAAGAAACCTGACCAAGCCATGAGCATAGGAGGCCTTTGTCTCTGACCTGCATTTACCCACAGCCAGGTACTCTCAGAGTGAGGTGCCTGGGACAGGAACAGTAGAGTGGCCTCCCCCTGAGGGCCAGATGCTGGGTTAATAGGCGGCAGGGCGGGGCTGTCAGCCCCAGAGAGGGAAGAGCCATTAGCAGAAGCAGCCTCCCTGACACCCAGCCACCCAGTTCTAAAACTAAGACTTGGGTCTCGAAACCTGATGGGCCAGAAACACCCTGCAGCCTCCTGGGTGGGCTTCCTCCCTGGCCTGGATGGAAATGAAGATCATGTTCTCCCACTTGACAGACACAGCTGTGGCCCAGACCCTGTTGGGTCAACATGGCTGTGTGTACAGACAACACCCACCCCTCCACTCAGGCCACACTGGGTGGGGAGGGTCAGGCTCCCCGCCAGAGTACTCTGAGGCCTGGCCTTGTTCCAACCGATCACTGACTCAGTATGTGACCAGGTAGGTCCCTGGTCTCTCTGAGACCCAGCCTTCTCATCTGAGAAGTAAAGTGTTTGGCTGGAGAGTCCCCAAGGCCCTGCCCTTCCTGCTAATAGTCGGGTCAAAGCAAGGCCTGACCACTGAACTAAGTGGCGTCTGTTGAATATGCTATTGTCTCTGATCGCAAGGATTCACAGGCCAGTAGTGGGAATAATCTGTTACATTCCTTAACTCGTAATGCATTTTCCCCTTTAACTAAGGGAAGAAGGGTGTCCAGGTCCCAGGCCAGCTCACAGATACCTGGTTTAGCCCCTAATACATCCAAATCTGGTGCTTCCAGAGTGGTATGGGAGAATAAGAGCTTTGTAGCCAGCAGGCTCTGCCACTTTCTAGCTATATAACCTTTACCTTCTTCTTCTGTAAATGGCAACAGTTCTTACCTTGCAGGGGACAGGACTGGAAAAGATGTATGCAGGCCCCTGATATGTAGGTACACCCAATACTTGGTTGAATGAATAAGTACATATTATAATAAGTGCATACATAATTCACTTTCTCAACAGGGCAAAAATTGGATCTTGGTATCTTGGTGATACTCTGTTTATATATTAATATAAAGCACAGATATACATACAGAACATAAACAAATATATAGTATATCTGTGATATTTAAATTTCATGGGGGAGGATTCAGAAAAAATGGCTAAAAAGCCTCACAGAGGGAATGAAAATGAAAAATATGGTTGAGACTTATTGTCGCAATGCAAGATTTTGTCTCCACACCCCATCCTTTTGTATATGCTTTTCTGCCTGCCTAAATGCTTCTCACTACCTTAGCCACTTGAAGAAAAGTTAACATTTACTGTGTACCTACTATGTGCCAGGCATGGAGCTAAGTTCTACATACACAGCATCTCACTCAATTCTCCCTGTGTCCCCTGAACTAGGGAGTGGATGAGAGCATAGACTCTGGGTCCAAGACCTGGCCTTGACACATACTAGGGAGATGTCCTGGGTCAAGTTACTTAATATCTTGGTTCCTCAGTTTTCTCATCTTTTATAAATGCAGTTAATAATAGCACCTACTTCAGTGGCCTTTTGTAAGGATTAAATGAGTAAATATATGAAAAGCACTTAGAACAAGCCTGGCCCATGTTAAGTTCTGTACAGGTACCATTATTGCTGTTCTTATTATTATTCCTGTTTTATTTCAGATAAGCAAGCTGAGGCTGGCTCAGTGGGTTTGCACTATCTATTTGAAGTCCTACCACTAATTAGTGATACAACCAAGAGAGGATCCCAGTCGATCTGATTCCTGTGCCTGGGCTCTTAACCCCTATGCTACTCTACCCTGTATCATGCTGAGGCCAGCTGCCACCTCCTCCAGGAAGCCTTCTGAGATTCCATGTCGCCAAATGACAATGTCTGCGCCTCTCTCACAGCTCTAACTACACTGGTTTGTCAATATCTACCTTTGTCATGGGGCTTTAAACTCCTCCAGGACTGTGCTGATCAGCCTTCAAGTCCCCAGGGCATAGACAAAGCCTGGTCCACAGAAGGAACCCGGTGCGAGCTTACTATGCAAATGTTGATAGAATGGTGCCCAACCTGTGGCCCCCACCTGCTTCCCTCACCCTGCCCCACTGACCTGCAGCTCTCCTTCTCCAAAGGCTCCACAGTGAGGTAGTACAGGTCTCTGGAGAGGTGATATGGGTCCCACTGGGGTGGCCCCCAGGCGCTGGCCTTGATGGACCACAGCAGGCCGAGGAGCAGCAGCAGGCCGCCTGTACCACAGCAGAAGAAGCTGACAGACCTGAGCAGGAGCCTGGGAGCGGCAGGCACTGGGTGCCCAGCAGGTGGGGCCGGCTGGCCAGGCTGGGCACCTGCATCCCCTTCACTCCACCAAGCGAAGCAGAGTATCCCAGCCACCAGAACCACCATGCCACTAACCATCATGCAGTAGCGGAGGGTGACGGCCACACGGCCCCTGTCACAGGTCTGGACATGAAAAGGAGAGAGGAGAGTAAATGGGTATGTGAGAGACCTGCCGAGTACTGGAGACCCAGCTTTCAGTCCTCCTCTGCCTGAGCTCCCTGTGTAACCCTGGAGAGGTCATTTGAGTCCTCTGTGCCTCAGTGTCCTCATCTGTAAAATGGAGCTCATGCTCTCAACTTTGTAGGGCTGCTTTGAAGGTCACAGATAACGTGTCCAAAGTTCCTAGCACCATGCCTGGGACCCAGTAGGAGCTCAGTGAGTGTGGCTATGTTCACCCCGAGCCCTTCTCCAAGCCTCAGAGGCCTCATCTGCCTGGTGGGTATAAGACTCCCCACTGTGTCTACCACAGGCTGGGAGGGAGGAGAATGAACACTAATTGGGTCCACAAGGCCTACCAGCATTGGGGCTTGCTGGTTACACATTGCCTCACTTCACCCCGGTCACATTCTCAAGAAATCGACACTGTCATTTCCATTTGACAGGGAAAGACACCGAAACCCAGGGCGAGTAAAGGAATATGTGACAGAGGTCACTGAGAAGTCTGAAGTTGAAACTCATGAAATGAAACAAAATTGTGCAAAAAGTTGTTCACCGTGGCCTTATTTATAATGATCCTAATTTGGAAAAAGCCTATATGTCCAACTCTAGGGAAATGGTGAGTAAACCATGCCATAACCTCTAGATGGAATATTAATAACATTTTAAAAAATCAAATTAAGCACAAAAGTTTAACTGGGGAAACGCTATGTCTTACTTTTTTCAACTTAGTATACCTAATTATACATACAGTGTTATCTCAATTAAGTAAAGAAAATATACACAGGAAAAACAACACTGTGAGGAAACCTGGTCCCAAATCCCACAGACAGGAAGGGACTAAAATCCACGTCTGTGTTTTCTCCAAAGCCAACGTCTAGGCCATCGTCCATGCTGTTCCCTCTACCTGATAACTTGCTTTATCTCCCCTCAAGGCTCAGCTTGACCCCCACCCAAAAAGCCTTCACTGGTAACACTTTAGACACCAAAGTCCCCTGGGCCTTCTTGAACCACAGCACTTACCTGTATTTAACTTTTCCTTTGCTGTCCCTATTGGCCCTCTTCACTGCTATATCCCCCAGTCCCTGGCACATAGTAGCCACTCGATAAATAACTGTTAAAGAAATTCTCTTAAATGAAAGAAAGTGTTGCTGGGCAAATGTTTATTGTGTGAAAAACCTGCCTCACAGCTGGGAGGAGCTGGGCAAGGGGAAGGAACACAGGATTCCAGCTGCTCCAGTCCCATCCGTGGAGCAAAGGCCTATCTATGGTCCCAACTCTGCAGCTCACCATCTGTGTCCTGGGGTAAGCCTCTGGTCCTGTTGCCTCACCTGTATTAAGGGCAGGCTCTCCAGCAGGCTGCTGGGAAAACTTAGGGCAACTCTGGCTCCTCTTCCAAAAGCTGAGCCAGTGAAAAATAAGGGGCTGGGGAACTCACAGACCTGAGAGCGACCTCAATGACCAAACATGGTACATCTGAACAACGCCCTGCTTTGCAGCCATTCAAAGGCATGCTCCCAGGGGAGCGGTGGGGCATGGCATACGCAATGCTCAAGAGATAGTGGGTGAAGCTTTCAAAAGGGCATGTTCCCACCGGAGCAGTGGGGAAGGGGCAGAAAACAGGAAGGGGATTAAGAAGTACAAACTTCCACTTATAAAATAGGTTATGAGAATGTAAGGTACAGCATAGGGAATAGAGCCAATAACACCACAATAATTATGTATTGTGACAGATGGTTACTAGACTTATGGTGGTGATCACTTTGTAAGGTGCATAAAAGTTGAATCATTGTGTTGTACATCTGAAACTAATATAATACTGTATGTCAATTATAATTTTAAATAATTTTTTAAAGGGACATATTCCCAAATGTGTTTTAAAATGTGTGTGTATGTGTGCATGTGCATGTGTGAGAGAATGTATACAACTAACGAGGTGCTCTAGGAGTGGACCCCAATCTTTCTGAGCCCCCAGACCACCAAAAGCAAATAGGAAACCACCAGTTGTAAATTACCTACGGTTCTCTGTCTGTGAATCTGTCTTTGAGGCAAGTACTTCCATTCTCCAGCTCAAGGCATTTTCATAGGGGGAGAAAAAGAACCTGACTACCCCCTCCCCAAAGTCAGACAGCGAGGAGAGGCTCTCAAGAAGAGGCTTTCAAGAGAAAAAGCTGGAGGGGGTGGGCGGTTAGCTCAGTTGGTTAGAGTGTGGTGCTGGTAGCACCAAGGTTACCAGTTTGATCCCCACATGGGCCACCGTGAGCTGCGCCCTCCTTAAATAAATAAATAAATAAATAAATAAATAAATAAATAAATAAATAATAAAAGGGGGGGAGGGAAAGCTGGAGAAACCAACTTTAAAAATAAAACAAAAAAAATAAAAACAGCAAATCAATAATAGTAAGCTCTGGCCTGTATATTATGGCACTTGATGGTTGCCCTTCACACCCAGTATCTCATCTGACTCCCCACAACAGGGCAAGGAAAGAAATTCCTGTTTTGCAAATGAGGAGACGAAGTCCAGAAAGGTGAGGGACTTTGCCCAAAGCCAGCTACGGCTGGGTTTCTCAACACATGAAGAACTCATTCTTACATGAGGTAAGTTATGATGCTTTTTACTTTCTATAAAATTAATAGTTGCTCATTGTAGGAAAAGGAGAAAACAACAGAGGGGAATAAGAACGCAAAAATACAAATCATCATTCAGCCTGCGTCTCAGGGATAAGCATGATCACCAAGGATGTTTCCCTTCCGTTTCTCCCTTGGCTTACATCCGTGATGATGGGGGCAGCAGGTGTGTGCTGGGCATTTACACGGGCTGGGCACCACACCAAGCACTTTCCAGAGGTCCTGTCACTCATTCCTCACAGCAGCATTATGTCCTGAGGACACTAGGGCTCTGAAAGTGACAGTCTGTCTGAGGTCAGTGTGAATTTGAACTCAGGTCTAGTCTGACTCAAATCCCTGTGTGTGTGCACAGCTAGATCTAGTTATATGTTGTATAAAGTTGAGACCTTACTGTGAAGAGATGTTATCTGTAAGTCTTTGGTACAGTTCTCACTTTCTAGAATGCACTGCTCTCCTCGGACAAGGCCCTGGAATTTTCTCTAGCATGGTCATCTCCCTCTGTTTGGATCTCCCTCCTTCCATATGGATTCCTGCCCCCCACCCCCACCATGGGCAGGCAGGGCACATGTTAACCTGTCATCCCCAGGGGGTGGAGGGTGTCTACATCCACTGGATAAAGAACAACCTGTTCTGTTGCTGTGCGGTGGTTTTCATTATTATTACCGGTCAGGGCTCTGACTACCAGCAGGGTGTCCTGGCCCAAGATTCCCCCTGGCCTGTTTCAGAGAGTGGCCTTCAGGCAGCTTACTCACCTCTCCCACTCATGTATCCAAAACCCTGATGGAGGAGGAAGAAAGGGCTCCCTGCCCTGGAGAGCATAACCCCAAACCCAGAGAAGTCCCACTCCTGATCCTGGCACTCAGTCAGGGCCTGCCAGGCTGGCAGCCTTCCTCAGTTCCCTCATACCCAACCCCCACACCCAAACTCCTGTCATCTGGGGACCTCTACACTTGTTCCCTCAGCGTGGGGAGCCCGCTGTCCCCATTGGGGCCCTCATTGCACAGCCCCACCCCTTCAAGACCTCACCCTTTCCACACCATCTCCCAGAAGCCCTTCTGCTGCTGCCACCCCCACCTCCCACCAGCTAAAAGAGGCCTTTGCCTGCATCAGATTTATTGCTCCCTCTAATTAACTCTGTGAAGACTGCTCAACATCTTTGGGCTCAAGTTTCTGCCTCCCAGGGAGGAGCAAATTGTGAAGATGAGATGGCAAAGATGGCAGGCTGTAAGTGAAGCATGGTGACACAGAGCTGGACAGAGGACGGACCCCGGCTCTGACATTGGGCAAGTTACCTGGCTTCTCCATGCCTCCCTTCCCACAGTATTGTCGGGCTACTAACAAGGGAACTTTAGGTGCCAGTGTTCTGTAAAGAACTAAACCATCTGAACAAGTGGCCCAAACCAGCTCCATATAACCGCTGGGTAAACTGAGGCCGTGAAAGCCAGGGCCCCAGGCCCTCCAGCGAGTTAGAACACAGGAGACCTGGCTGTCTAGACTCTGCCCACCAAGCCACCCTGGTCAAGGTGAAGGGAAGGGGTCTAGGCGGGGTCGGCGTTACGCGGAGGTGAGATGCTCCTGAAGGAGGGAGACAAGGAAGCGTGTACCCACCGCTGGCGCAGCCATCACGAGGCAGGAGGTCAGGCGCGGTCCAGGCATGGGGAGCCAGGAGACGGTAAAGGCATAGTGGCCAACGGACTGGAGAGCGGGTGCGAACTTGGGAACAGCGCGTCCCTCGGGTCTGCAGGAGGTGCCGGCCGTTCCGGGGCGGCGGTCCCGTACACCCGCTCTCTGCGCCCTGCAAAAGTGCTAAGGTCGGGCTCCGGGCTCCTCGCGGTGTCTGTCCTGTCCCTGACCCGCCGCCCCAGTCTGTCCCGTCGCTCCGCCGCCTCGCACCGGGAGCGGAGGTGCGGAACCCGGCTCCACCCGGCAGGCGCCGGTTCCCCCGCTGAGCGCTTCCGCAGCGGCTTTGCAACCCGGCGGGGGCGCCGAGCTTCGCGCAGAGCCCCAGCTTAGCCCTGGACTCCGATAGTGACCGCCCTCCGGCCCCGGCTTGTTCGACTGCGTCCGGGCGCCCTGGGCTCGGGCACCGGGCGCTGCCTGCCCCACCTCTCCTGGGATCCGCGTCCTGCGATCCGCAGGGTCCTGCGGAGACTCGAGGGCACCCGGGTCGGGAGGCTCCAGGGCGGTTCCAGGTGCTGCGCCGCCGCCCAGCCCGCCCCGCCCGACCTTAAAGCCACAGCGCGAGCAGGACTGGCAGGGGTTAGGGTTTCCCAGCGCCAGGGGAGCGGCGGACCGCTGTTACCCGGAACCGTCTGTCCTTGGGGCCACCCCGCCCCCACTATCCCACTGGGGCGGGCCTGGAAACAACTTCCGATAGCCATCAATAATCAGTCAGAGAGGGCTCTAGGATCCTGGAGCCCACGCCGCCTCACTCCCATTTTATAGCAAGAGAAACTGAGGTCCAAAGAGGGAAAGTCACTGTCTAAGCGGTTTTACTGCGTACTCGGTTGACAACTGGCTTTTTCTTCCCACAGCGGTCAATTTGAGAGCAAGCCCTCCAGGACCTCACGTCCAGAGGTGGAACGCATTACAGAAATAGTGGTCCACCGTTTAAGTGCTTCCCACAGCCCCAGTTGGAGGTTACCCCCCCAGGCAGTGAGAGGCCAGGGAGAGTGAGGCTGGAGGGCAGGGCCTCCCACCTATTGTGTGACCTAATTTCTCTGAACCTTCTTCCTCCTGTGTCAAAGGAGTATAAGGATCCTAACTCACAGGTCTGTGAGGACTGAATGATTTAAGCAGCGAAGGTCAAGCCCTGGACCATTTAACCAGTGCAGGCTAAAAGCAGTTTTTGTGGACAAGTGATTTGAGCACCTGGAGCAAGGGTCAGGTGTGTGTGTGTGTGTGTGTGTGTGTGTGTGTGTGTGTGTGTGTGTGTGACTTCCTCTATGGGAGGACACCTTCTATGGGACAAGGGGGCATAACATCCAGGCTGAAGGAAGAGCATGTGCAAAGCCTGGACAAAGTCACAAGCTGGTTAAACCTTGACAAGTTCATGTGGGTCAAAGCAAGTCAGGTCCCAGACCAGCCCAGGTCTGTTTTTGTCCTTTCCTGCTGCTCCAACAAGGTAGGGGACAGGTTCTAAGTCCCCTCAGCCATGCCAAGGAGTCCCCACAGACCTGGTGGGGTGCACTCTCTCATTACAATGGTTTTATTTGAGAATCTCCTTAGTCAGTGGTGACCTCCCTGAGGGCAGGAACTAGTTGTGACTTGGCTCAGGACTCAGCCAGACCCAGCAGGGCCAGGACCATTAGGACTGGGTCATCATTGGTACCCAGGGATCTGGCCCAGTTATTCTCGCTCTGTCTTCCTCTTCCCCACCTTTTGGGAGGCCTGGGACCGCACAACTTTGGGCGTACTTGCAGGCCTTTTCTGAGCAAGCAGCCTTGGATGTTTGCTGGCACCAGGTGGCAGACTCAGAGGAGAAAATTGATCACCAACTTCTGCTTCAAGGAGCTAGGGAAGGGGGCTACCACTTGCACCTACTTATTACATGTCACCAGCCAGATGCTTTTCTTGTTTTTGTTTTATTTTTCAATTACAGTTGACATACAATATTATATTCATTTTTCTTCTTTAATTTTCAACTCAGCAAAATCATTGAGGCCGAGAGACAGACAAATGCCTTGCCCAGAGTCGCACAGCTAATGAGTGAGGGGTAGAAAGTGGGGTTGGGAAGAGGAGGTGCTAAAATCCACATCGGTCTGAATCTTACAGACCCATATGCAGAATCTTCCCCTCCACAGATAAAGAACATTTGCCAGCCCTGTAAAGAAGAAAAATATTTCCATAAACGCAGCCTCATCTGCACAGACTCTGCCCACCCTCCCACCCACCATCTTGGGCAGGTGACTCTGGGGCCCATGGCTTCATTTGGCAAAATGGTGAGAAATAAGCACTGGAATCAGGACTCTTAGGGTTGTTATGAGGATAAAATGAGTTCTTATGTAATGTACTTAGCAACAGTTCTTGGCTTATAGTAACTACTTAGTAACAGTGGCTATTATGATTATTATTTTATCTGTAAGTAGAAGAGAAGCAATGAGAATCCATGGTCTTCTTGACAAAGCGCCCTCCCTTCCCTTACCACCTCCTGCCTCCAGGACAGGGGCTGTGTCCTTTCCCAGGACCACTACCTAGAGACAACCAACCACTGTAACATTTGGATGTAACTCTTTCCAAATGTGTACATTTTACTGGACATACATTGCTACCATTCTAATAGCTTTTATTTTCATGTCACACAATTCCTCATGAATATCTTCCCATATCTCACTGCATTTTAATTCTTTGCTTCCATATCTTGCTCTCTATGGACAGCATCTTGAGGGCAAGTATGCACATTTTGTGTCCTGTCCCCACCCCACCCCTCTCGTGGCATCTCAGCTGGCACACATTGGCCCACCATGAATATATGTTGGGAACAGCATGAGATGTGCAGTGGTGGTGGGTTGTTCTGTCCCCTGCCTAGAAGGGAAGAAGGCTCGTGGGAGGGCAGCAGGCATTTCAAGTTCTGCCAGCAACGCAGCCAAGGCCGATCAAGGTCTGGGGGTAGGATATCTTTAAAGAAAGATCTCTGAGCACATTCCTTAACGACAAATAGCAACAGAATTCTGAAGATTTAGCTTCATGAAAGAGGGAGTTTAGGCCAATGTTCTCAACCCAGGGTGATTTTGCCACCCCCAACCCCAGAGGACATTTGACAATGTGTGGACATTTTTGGCTGTCACACTGTGATAACTGCAGTAGGGGGCTACTACTGGCATCTAGTGTGTAAAGGCCAGAGATGCTGCTAAACATCCTACAGTGCACAGGACAGCCCCCTTAAAATTTATCCCATCCCAGGTGTCAAGTGCCAAGGTTGAGAAGCTCTGATTTGGATAGCTAGACTTTGGAGACAGCTGGACCGTGTTCTGCAGAGAGAAGGGAAAATAAATAAATATATGATATAAAGAAATATAAGAGAAAATAAACCTGAGAGTCTATAAATTCAGCCCTGTTTTCCCATAGGCCATAGGAAAGCCTCAGAAACTCCAACATACAACTTCTAAACCATACCTACCATTGTGTCTCTTGTATATAAGGAGCAGAAAGGGTGGAGTGGGCAGGAGTAGGCAGGGACCCTGGCACCCCTCTCAGCCAGTCAGAGTATGTGCCTTTTTTGTCAATTTTTGATGCTAGAGCTCTGTGTTAGTTTTTTCTCTGGAGAAAAAAAAATCGTAGGACTGGGAGATGAGGGGAGAAAAGGTTTGAAAAACACTGACCTGCTTGGATCTGTTTTTATAGGGCTCAGGAAAGGAAAATGAGTTGCTTGAAGTGACACAGCAAATCTGAAGTATAACAAGGACCAGACACAGATTCCAGAGCCCTTCTTTTTTTGTGTGTTTTTTTTTTTACCAGCCTCTTAGCTACTAGTATATAGAATCACTGATGTCTGTGTTAGGAGTTGGGCACCTGGGGTTCAAGGGTTGGCGAACTGTGTCCTGCAGACCAAACCTGGCTCACTGCTTGTCTTTGTATGGCCTACTCACCAAGAATAGTTTTTTACATTTTTGTTAACGGTTGAAGAACATCAAAAGAAGAAGAACATTTCATGATCCATGAAAATTTTGCAAAATTCAAATTTTAGTGTCCATAAATAAAGTTTTATTGGAACACAGCCAAGCTCATTCTTTCCATACTCCTTTTCGCTCTAATGTTAGAATTCAGGAGAAACCATGTAGCCCATAAAGCCTAAAAAATTTACTATCTGAACCTTTACAGAAAATGTTTACTGCTCCCTGCCCTAGCCTCTGGCTCAGCCCTGCCACTAACGTGCTGTGCAATCCTGGGTAAGGGACTTGCTCTTACCCTGTAGCCAACCCACAAAGGCCTGCAGCCCTCGTATCTAGTTGCTCTGTGGGTTCCTAGAATTCTGTGCTTAGGAGACAGTCCATTCATGGAGAAGCAAGGAGCTGCTGTGTCCTCTGAGATCATGTTCTGAATGAGGAAACTGCTGTCTGTGGGTAAGAAAAGGACTAGAACCTCAAGGCCTCAGCTTTCTTGGAAGACATTTTCTACCCAAATGAGATGGCCCCATGCTCTGGGAGGGCCCTTGGCTGATACTGGACCAGCAGCTCTGGAGCGGGAGAGATGCAGGCCAGTCGGAGGAGGAACGCTTGTCTGCCAGCCAAGACAAAGGGCTGAGAGCCTGGAGAGTGGGTGGATGGGGGGCTGGTAACAGCCTTGACTCCAGGGGTGACCTCTGGGAGCTCAGGCAGACACATGAAAGGGCTCAGATTCTGGGAAAGAGCCAGCTGCTACCTCTGTTTCCAGAGATCCTGAGAAAGATACAGCAACCCAGCTTTCAGTGTGGGGAGCTAGTCTCCATATGTGAAGTAGGGCGGGAGGGAGGGAGCTGGCCAGGCAGACAGGAGGCCTGGTTTGGGTCTGACTCGTGGCCTTGGCCAAGTCATTGTCCCCTCTCAGCCTCAGTTTCCCTATCTCTAAAAAGGTTGGGTCCTTTCAAGCTCTGGGACTCTATTCTGGGGCTTAATTTTTTTCTTCCTCTCCTTCCACTTCTCCTGAATTGGACACAGTAATCAGCAAGTCTAATAAAAATCCTGGACTCTGATTGTTTAGAGTCAGCGCTTTCTTTACAGGTAGATAGACTGTTCTGGATTCATCTACTGCTAACCCAAGATTTTTGAAGAGCCCTGTTTCCTGCCTCAACTCCTGCCTCCTCTACCAATCCATTCCCAGTCCCAGCCTCCACTCACCAAATGGCTGATGTCCCCTAAAAACGTCCCACTGAGCCCATTCAAACCAAATCATCATGTCCACCCCGGGCTGCCCTGTCTCCTGTGGTCAATGCTCACTAAATGGCACTTCCACCCACCCAAGTGAAGACACTAGTGGAAGCAAAGCCAGACTCTGGGAGAAATGCAATCACCCACTATCCTTTCTGGGCCTGGTTCCTCAGCAGTGAAATAAAGGGTTGCACATGACAGTATCTGCATTTACTGACATGCCTGAATGCTCTGCTTTTACTCCCAAATCTGCCATTTGCCTGCAGAGTGACCCTGGCCAAGGCATTCCTCTCCGGGGCCTCAGTTTCTCATTAGTAATTGAGATGGTTGGACTAGATGGGTTTTGGACTAGGGGAATTGGGAAAAGCACTGACATTGGAGGCAGGAGACTTTGCTTCACTTAATCATCAGTTCATCTTGTCGCCCTGGGCCAGTCCCTTCCCAGGTTGGGTCACTGGGCCTCCATTTTCCACATGTCAGATGGAGAGGGTGGGCCTACCTTCTCTTCCAGGGCCTGACATTCTGGGACTGCAGAACTAGGTCCCTCAGGTCATTTAGTTAACAACTCCAGGATAGGTTTGTTTTTGCTCATCACTCTGGAAGCTTCCAGATTGTTCTTTGGAATAATTGAAGGTCCCTTAATTACTGTGGGTCCCCAGGCAGCTGGAGAAAACTTGGCCCGCAAGAGCTTATAGTCCAGTATTTTAAACGGAAAATTTTATATTGTGTTCACAGCCCACCTAAAAAGTCCAATCAATTTTCTAAATATCACTACAACACTCTTAAATACGTATTTAATAAATCACTAAGGATTTCCACATAATACGAAATATATAACCTCTGCCTAATATGTATCATTGACCTCAATGGATGTTATTGACACGCAATGACACTGTACAGTATTGAACACATTTTATACAGTATGGAATACACATTTTAGTTTCTTTCGGTGAACATGTACTATAATGTAAATTACAATGAAATGACATATCAAATGTGTATTGAATACAAGAACCACCTAGCATAATAAAATAAATAAGTCAGCCCATCTGAATAATTCACACTAATCAATAGGAGAGTTGCCTGAGTGCGATGTGGGGCAAGAGGAGGAGATGGTAGCTATAAGGCATACGTAAGGTTGCCACATTGAACCGTTACCTTTCCTATGCATGTAACTTTGCACATGCTGTTTCATCCTACCCAGAAAGCCCTTCCCCTACACCTTATCCAGGCAGCTCCTGTTCATCCTTCAATACACAACTCAATGTGCCTTTTTTGGTGAACACTTCCCCACCTTTCTTAGGCAAAGTTAGGTATCCCCCACGATGAGCCCCTCAGTTCAGCAAACATGTATTTCATGTGTCTTGAGCAGTGTGAGGTTCAGATGAAGCAGACACAGTCTCTACCTCTAAAGCCCCTTTTCTCAGTCCTCATGTTCTCACTCTTCCTTTGTTGACTGGCTAAATGCAGAGGATCTGGACAAAGGTGGCAAGGTCATTAGATGAAAGGACCCTGGGGCCTCAAGTGATTGTTTGGAGTAACCCCCTCACCATACTTGACCTGCATTAAACTGTGACAGGAGTGAGAAATCTCCAGTGTGGTCAGTGTTGACATTTGAGGGTTATTTGTTAGTGCAATTTACTCTAACACGCCCGTGTCTGTGCTGAGTCCCAGGTCAGACAGATTAGAATGAGGGAGGTACTGAGAAGCAGCTGAGGGCCTAGGGAGCTGGAGCCAAAACACAGGGAGGACAGCCTGGGGGCTGAGTACTTGGTTGCTCCTCTGCAGCAGAGGTGACCTGGCACCAGCACTTCCTCATAATGAGCCTGTTTCCTCATCGGCCAAATAAGGATGAGAGTTCCTATCTTATATGGCTATGAAGAGTGTCACAAATTACATACATAAAGTGCTTCAGCTATAATGCTGCTTTATAAATGTTTCCATCCCGTGCTCTATTGCATCCCCATCAACAGGGGGCAAATCAAGGCAGGTGGAAGATCACAGACTAGCTCACACTTACAAAGCATTTATTATATAGCAGCACTGTTCTCAGCACTTTACAAAATGAACTAATTTAAATTCTCGCAGCAGCCCATTTCGCAGATGGGGAAACTGAGCTAAATAAAGTTATGTCACCTACCCAAGCTAATAAACACTAGAGCTAGGATTTGAACTTACATAGTCTGGTTAACCACAGTGCTGCACTTCTAAGCTCTGGCCTGTTGAAAAGGGACAGGAAGAGCCACTGATACCAGGCACCTGCAAAGAGCTGGTTACAGTCAAATCTGACTAGTAGTCATTCCCTAGCAGAACAGACATCAAAGTAAAGCCAGGCTCACTTGGTGTCTCTTTCCTAAGAGGAGAAAGCAGACCAAACGTCTGCACAGAGGGGAACCCTTCCTGGGAACTTTATTCAAGGAGAAACACATCACATGGTTCACCATCCAGAAGGCCCTGAGTCACCAAGTGGACAATGGTTCCTATTATAGTTTTGCAAAGGCCCAGACCTGCAGGAAACCATGTCATTTCTGGAAGTAATCTGACTCTCCTTCCTTGTAAATCCCTATGTTGCAATGCAAACTGGAGCCTCACTCACCAGGACCAGCCACCCAAATGCCAATGTGTTAGCAGGCACTGGGCAAGTAGGTATCAAAGCGAATCTTGCTCTACCTGGGAGAGCTGAAGTCACTGTTCTGAATTCCTGTCTCCTTGGACTGGCAGTTAGGACCTTAGGGTCCAGCCCCAGATGGGCCACATGCTGGATGTGTGATCTCAGGGGCATCACTCACAATCCTGGGCCCAGGGAGGAGCAGTCTTCATGGACCATTCCCCCAGGTTGTGGACACCAAACTGCCTCACATTCATCTTTGTCCCCTCGGCAGCCAGCACAGGAACAGGTACAGAGTGGGGACTCTGTAAGTGCTGGTTGGAAGGTAGAGGTGGTTGTGTAGAGCTGGATTTGAGGGACCCTGATAAAAAGAATATACAGTACTGCTTCCATTTGTTTTTACTTTCCCCGACAACTGTATGAGAGAGGAATCATTATTATCCCCATTTTCCTTTTTAGGAAAGCTGAGGTCCCAAGAAGTAAATGACTTGCCTGAGGTCATACAGCCCACCAGAGTGTTGCATTATTGTGCCACTGGGGACTGCCATCCAAACTGAGTTGTTGAATGAGGGCCTTGATTTTGGTCTAGGAAAGCTAGCCTGTATTTCCCAGGCTGGGGGTAGTTGAAAAAACCACAGCACTTGGAGTCAGCCTCCTAACTTGTGAAGACTAGGTCAGGGTGCAGTTCTTTCAGCAAGGAAACAAGAATCCCAAATTTGTCCCGGGGGATGGAAATTAAAAACAAAGAAAAACCTATGAGCGCCACCTTGTGGTAAGCTCCGCTATCATCATACGTCTAATCGCGGTGCTTGGACATTTGAGGACACAATGCAGTGTGGTTCCCAGGCCACAAGGGCCTCAGGAAAAGTAAGGACTCCAGTGACCTCCCCACGGCCATGTCCCCAGGGCCAGGAGCCCAGTCTTCCAGGCACAGAACGTTCACAAATGGCTTTTAATGACCCAGGGCCGAGGCCCCAATCACAGCCCAAGGTCTCTCAGACACAGTGGAGTCAATTGCCCACCTGGTGGTCCCTGCTATGCCGTCTCTCAGGGCCCAGAACTTTAGCTTTTACTCATTCCACATGCATTTACTGAGGTGCTATGCCAGGCTCTGTGCCAGACACTGGCTGCCTGGTGGACCCCAAAGCCTGATCCCTAAGGGTGCCATGTCCTGCCAGAGCCACTTCTCTCTCTGCCCCAATCCTCATCCTCCCAGTCTCACATGCCAATTGATGGCACCCACTTCCATCTTGTGAATCCTCCCGGAGCCTCCCCTCCTTCCTAGTCCTCTCCCCAATTCCCACACCTAAGTATTGTGGGCACCCCTCCATGACTCTCCCTTCCCATCACTGCCCTAGTCCAAGACACCAACAGCTCTGTCCAGGACAACTTTCAAGGCCCACTCACTCTGGCCTCCCCACCTCCAGTCTTGACCCCTGAACTTGCTGTCTCTACGATGACCAGAGTCGACCTTCTGGAAGGGAAATCTGAGCAATGAAAATTTCTCTGTAGAAACCTTCCAGGGCAAATTCTCAGCTCTAAAATGACGAAAGCATGGTGGGGAGAGACAAAGTAGGAAAAGTGAATGAAATGGATATACAAAGGAGGTATAAAAATTAATATATAAAAAGTTTTGTTTTTTTTAAGTGCCCAGTGTTTGGCACCTAGAAGATCTTCAATACACACCCACTAAATCCTTGCTCCTTAAAGTATGTCCAGGACCAGCAGTATCATATCCCAGCGAGCTTGTCAGAAACGCAGAATCTCAGCCCCACCAAGACACGTGAGCCAGGATCTGCATTTTAACCCACTCCCCAGGCTTCGTGTGCGGTGGGCATTCAAGACCCCTACACAGAGGATGAGCTCCTTGGGTGCAGGCCCTGCCTTAGTCACCTGTGTGTCCCTTACTGCCAGCACTTGACCACGTGGCAGGCGCCTGCCCCAGGAATGCCACCTGGCTGGTCCTTACCACTCTCAGACGTGGACAGACCCTGTCTGGTGATGCCACCAGGCTCAGAGGGTCTGTTTTACAGGCTTACTCATCTTGACAGCCATCCTGTGCAGGGCTGAAGGGTGGGCAGTGGCAGCTGCAGACACACTGAGAAGCCACCAGTCTGTCTTGAAAGATTTCTCCTTAAGAAAACAAGAATAAAAAGCACCATCATTTTTCCCTTCCAGAAACCAGAGAAATGGTCAAACCCCTCTCTCCATTGCTGCTTACCAAGCCCCTCTCTTCATCCTCCAGGGTCCTTTCTGTGCTTTACTGTGGCTGGTACTGGGGGGAGGGCTCTCACAGTTAAATACACACAAAGTTCTTGATGACAATTGTCTTTAAAATCAGGAGATTGTGGCAATTGAATGGGGCATGTTGAGTGGAGATACGGGGGAGTAGCGCTTGGCTTGCTGTGTGAACCACAGGCCACTGGCCCTCCCTGGGCCTTGGTTAACCATACAGTAAAACGAGGGCAGGCAGCAAAGGTGGGTGGGCTCCTTTTCCTTTCTTAGGTCCCATCCTCTGCCACACCCAGGTACCCCTGTCCTACATATGAACAATCAGAGCACTTCTCACACTGTGTGGAGAGGCCAGGCTGGTCTTATTCACTTGGGACCCAGCCAGGCCTGGGAGTCACTGGATGTTGGTTCAAAGATGAACTAATGTATGAGTGATGAGGTAAGTTGGGGTAAATACCATTATTCCAGTTTTAGGGGTGAATAAATGGGGGCAGGGGGCAGCTACATGTCTGTCTGCTTGGCATCCTAAGGCAGGCGGTGGCAGAGCCCATACTTTCTGGTTTAAGGCCTTCTGTTGAAGCCAACCAGTGCCCTCACTGCTCCCCTCCAGGGAGAAAGAAAGGAAACCTTGGGTCTCGCTTTGATGTCCTGCTTTGTGCTGCACCTTATGTCCTCACAGGAGGAGCTTTTATTATTTTTCACCCCAAGAGTCCACTGTCTTCAAAGATTTGGCGTAAAACTAGCCTGAGTTGATTTAATTATAGTAAATATATCTTTCGATTCCACTAATAAAAGATACATTCAAGTGCTAACCAGCAAGAGAACACCAGTATGCCCACACTGAGGTGTAATTCCAACCAAAGACACAATATATGGTGCTTTCAATAGCTTACGACTCCCATCCGTGGGTAAATGTATGATTTATATCATATCTTATGCAATTTTGAGAATTACCCATTACAGATGCAGGGGAAGTGTGTGTGATAGTGTAGGTTAAATAGCCCAGGCAATCCAGGCTGTGCTCTTTTTGTTCCAGACACTGTCCTCGGGCAGGGGATCCATAGAGGATAAAACAGAGCTGGTCCTCATCTTCCTGGAGCTTAGCGTTTAGAGGCAGAGACCAGTCTTAACCAAATAATCATATAAAAAATATCATCTCAAACTGAGATAAATGCACTGAAGAAAACATACATGGGGCCAAAAAAGCAAATAACTGGGGGATCATTTCTGGTTTGGGGGAATCCCTGGGGAAGTAAGTTTTGAGCTGAGATCTGAAGAATGAGTGAGAATCAAGGGAATAGCACTGCTATGGACTGAATTGTGTCCCTTTCCCCCAAATTCATATGTTGAAGTTCAATCTGTATTTGGAAATGTGGCCTTTAAGGAGGTGATGAAGGTTAAACAAGGTCATAAGGGTGGGGCACTAATCCGATAGGACTGCTATCATTATAAGAGGAAGAGGTATCAAAGATCGCTTTCCCCATGGGAGGACCAAGGAAAGGCCATGCGAGGAAACAGTGAGAAGAAACCAGTCGTCTGCAAGCTGAGGAGAGTGTTCTCACCAGAAACCAATCCTGCTGACACTTTGATCTTGGACTTCTAGCCTCCAGAACTGTGAGAAAATAAATTTCTGTTGTGAAGCCACCTACTCTGTGGTGTGTTGGTATGATAGCCCAAGAAGACTAATACAAGCTTGTACAAAGTTCCTGAGGTGGGCAGGAGCCTGATCCATTAGAGACTTTGAAAGGTCACTGTGACTGTAGCGTGGAGGGAAAGGGGAAGGAGGTACAAGTTGAGTCTGGTGAGGTTGGGGGTTACCATAGCGGGGCTGGTAGGCTAGATCTGTCTAGGAGCAATGGGAGACCAACGAAGAGTTTTTGGCAGAGGGCTGACATCTGATACTTCATTTAAAGAAAAAAAAAAGAAAAAGAAATCTTGGTGCCATCTGGAAAATGAATTGGAGTGCGCACGAATGGTTTCAGGAAGACCTTTGAGGAGGTTATGGAAGGGCCACTGACAGGTGGTGGCAGTTTGTGCTGGGGAGATGACAGAGAAAAGTCAGCCAACTCCAGATATACTTAGGAGGCAAAAATCAGCAGTGCTTGGTGACAGAGATGGGGAAGAGGACAAGAGGGGGTAACAATGATTAACTCCTAGATTTTGGGCTTATTCACCCCCACAGACAATGGTGCTCGAGATGGGGCTCACTATAGAAGGATCGGGTCTGAGATGGGGAGCATATGTTTGGTTTTAGGCAGGTTGCATTGGAAGGGCCCGAGGGACATCCACTTTAAGATGAGGGGATTAGGGACCGGCCAATAGGGCTGCTTCCTAGCTATGTGACTGGTTCAATTATGGAACCCTTCTGATTCTCCATTTTCTATGTCCAACAGGGATAAGAAAAAGTATCACATTGAGTAATTGCAAGGATGAAATTTGGCGAGAAGATTAAATGAGCATATCATAATATTAAAATGGAAATTTTTAATAAGATACCAAGATACAATCAATATCAAATACTAGGGGCTGAGGTAACTGCAAGGGAAGGCATTTTAGGAAAGCAGCTTTTTACCACTTGGCCCAAAAATGTTTCAATATTTTAACATCCAGCACAGCCACCAGTGAAACATCAGTACTTCTTAAAAGGTATGAATTCTAAAAATGTACCCATATCTTAATCCCTGGACCCAATGAGTATGAGGAGGCATCATTCGCCTGATTATGTTATATGGCAACCTTAAGAATGGGTGGACCTAATGTAATCACTCAGTTTTCTCTAGCTGGTAACAGAAAAGAGAGGCAAAGAGTTTCACAGCATAAGGGGGATTTGATATGTCATTGCTGAAGATAGGGGCCAGGCAGGTGAGAAGGAATGTGGGTGCCTTAAGGAGTTGAGAGAGAGGCCAACAGTCAATCCTGCAACCTTAAGGAACTGAATTCTGCTAAAGACAGCTTGGATGTGCTTCTTCACCCTGAGGCTTCAGACAAGAGCCCACCCACTGACACCTTGACTCTGGCACCCACTTGAGCCATTGTTTTGTTAAAAGGCCCTGTACATGCAAAATGAAGGAGAGACCAAAGAATGAGGTGGACAAGTCCGGCTTGTCAGTTAATGAGTGTAATGGGAGCTTACATACAGAAACACAGTCTTGGGCAGCAGCAAGACAATCAGCTCTCTGCACCTTTTACCTTCCAGACCATCTGCTTATATCCCCACAGCAAATGAGTCTATATGCTAAGGAAAGAAATGCATGGTGATCAAAGGGAACAAAGGGACCAGAAGGGGGGCATGGGGGTGGGGCACTCTGGCATCAGAGTGAGTTCAGACAAAAATAACATTAAGGGCATCTCATCCCCAGTGGAAGGGTTAATAAGGAATTCTGGGATTAGCCCCGAGCCTCTGTACACATTCCAGAGTCTACTCAGGGGCAAGGGAAGAGGGTCAAGTGTCTGGGTTGACTCTACAGGTAAAATGACGGATTAGCTCTACGATGGAGTCAGCTCTGTCTGCACAGCTATGTTAGACGTCTGCCCTGCAGAACAGTGAGACAATACATTTGTCTGGCTTTAAGCTTTACATTGGTGGCAATTTGTTACGCAGCCATGGAAAGCTAATACAGTAATACAGAGGGTCTGAAAGTGTGGGTGCCGAAGGAGTGCTCATGAAGAGCTTTCTTTGGAGATGGTGGCTGATGTGCTGTGCTACTTGCTACCCTTGCCTCAGTTCCAAAGAGGAGGACTGCTGGGGTCCTCTCAGCCCCCTAGATTTCGTTCCTGAAGCACAGCAGCCTGGGGCCTGACTCCCAAATGAAGAGCTGAGGAGGCTGCAGCAGGGGCTGGAGAGCAGGGCAGTTCTGAGATCTCCAGGTGGTCCCCAGCACCCACTGGGCCACAGACGAAGCCTGCTGGAGCCCTGGTGACTCCTACAAGCAGGCCATCCAGAGGTGATAGGCTCTAGCTGGGAGTCTACGGCTCTGACATGTGGGAAGACTAGAGGCTGTAAAACAGGAGCATCAGCCAGACAAACAGAATACAGCAGAGCACCCCATCCCTGCCAGACGTGCCTGCAGGTAAGAGTCTGCTTTATGCCCCAGAAAAGGCAAAGCCAGCCTCAACTGTGGCAGTCAGATAAAATATTTCCTACACTCACTCCCTTTTCCTCTCCTTCCCCAGCTCCAGCAGAGGGGCCTGAAGCAGTTAGCAACCTTCATCATTTATTGAGCACATCCTCTCACCAAATCGCACAACTCTCCCAGGCAGGTATCTTTAACCCCCATTTACAGATGAGGAAACTGAGGCACAGTGCAGTGAAGGGACTTGCCCAAGATCACAGTCAGTAAGAGCAGCCCTGAGATTCAAACCTACCTCTGTCTAAAACCAAAACCCCTATTTTTACTGTGCCGTAAACCCTCAGGGAGACAAGAGTGTGGTGTAGACACTAAATGTACAAAAGTACAGTGTTTAGCTCCTTGCTTATACTATCCAGTTAAGTGTTTAAAGGTTTGACTATTACTTTCATTCAACTTGCGTCTTTTTTCTTTTTTAATTTTATCGGGGAACATTGGAGAACAGTGTGTTTCTCCAGGGCCCATCAGCTCCAAGTCGTTGTCCTTCAATCTAGTTGTGGAGGGCGCGGCTCACTGGCCCATGTGGGAATCGAACTGGCAACACCGTTGTTCAGAGCTTGCGCTGTAACCCACTGAGCCATCGGGCCGCCCCACATTTGACATGTATCTTAATTGGCTACTCAGCTCTCTCCAGGCCATTGACAGTTATCAGTAATAATATCCTCGGCCTCCATCTACCCTCCGCTCAGGCACCAACATGAAATCCTTAAAACCCAAGGCCTATCCTATCACTCTGGAGCTTAATGCCTTCTCGCAGCTGTTTCCAATGGCAGAGTGTTCAGATTTCCTACTCTGGGCAATGGCCCAGACCCTGCCACCCCTGCCTCACCTCTGCACCTCCAGGTTTCCCCCCAGGCACCCTCCCTGTGGCCTGCACCCAGCTCCTGCTTCCTGCCTCCACACAGGAGGGCTCTCTGCCTCGCTGCTTTGTCTAACTCCCACTGGTCTTTCAGAACAATAGGGCTGTAATAAAAGGTAATAATAATAACTATGCATAATAATAACTATGCGTAATAATAACATATTAAATGCACATGTTGAGCATTTACTACGTGCTAGGCATTGTGCTGGGCATTTTCCACACATTATCTTCTTTAACTGTTACCACATCCCTGTGAGGTTATATATTAACCCATTTTACAGATGAAATCCACCTTAGACTTGCTCAAGGCCACACAGCGAACAAGAGGAGGAATTAGAATTCCAACGCAGACATGTCTGTCTACTGAGCCAGAGTTCTCAGCCGCTAAGCTCCTTTTCAGGGCAGAGTGGAGCCTTAGGGATATGACTGCAGTGGCAGTGAGTTAGCAGGCTAGGTTGCAGAGGGAGAGATGGGGCCATTTAAATAGCAGGGTGTCCTCCAAGCCTTATTTATTTATTTATTTATTTATTTTTAAGGAGGGTGCAGCTCACAATGGCCCTTGAGGGGATCAAACTGGCAACCTTGGTGTTATCAGCACCACGCTCTAACCAACTGAGCCAACCGGCCACCCCATCCTCCAAGCTTTACATGTCTGGTATTCTTTTGGTCTCACTTGGCCCTGATTAAATTTTGAATTCCTGAGGTCGGAGCTGACTTTAATTCACTTTGTAGCCCAGCCTGTGGCCCAGAGCCTGGCACCCAGCAGTCCCTCAGTAATGCGAGTTGAATGAATTAATCGAATGTCCTGTGCGCTTCCAAGACAACAACCCTGTACCACTCATCTCTCAGCCCTAGTGCCCAGCCCTGGGTCTGGCACATAAAGGTCCTCATGTCTGTGAGCTGATGGCCTCTCCCTCATCACCAGGGTCCTTACAAACGCAAAACCTTCTCCGAGACGTCTTTAGGCCTCGACTCCCTCCCTATCTTTACTTCATCAGAAAATTACCCCCCATTTATCTCATCTTCATGGACAATTTAACCTTCCCAGTCCACCACGTGCTTCTTGTTCTTCTCGGCTGGAACCTGATTAGAACAGCGTCTTAATCCTCTTTGAACATTGTGCCCTGGCAGCTCCAAGTGTGCTCCAACCTAGTGCCAGGCCTGACTTACATGACTTCTAGTTCTAACAACAGTCCAAAGATACGTATCATTATCTCCACCTTCCAGAGGAGGAGATGGACAGGAAGTGGAAGCAATTTGCCTAATGAGTGGAAGGACTAAGATTAGAAGCCCAGATCCTGTTGATTCTAAAACCTGGACTGTTTTGCATTGCTTGCCACCTCTAGGAAGCCTAAAATTTATTTTCAGTTCAACCAGCATATATTTTATAATAAGGCCGTTCTGTGGGTCTAGCATGAAGAGGAAAGTATGTAACAGCCTCATCCATTCCTGTGTGTGTGCATGTGTGTGCGTGTGTGTGTGTGTGTGTGTGTGTGTGTGTGTGTGTGTGTATTTGCTGCTGTGCACCTGGCACTCACTCCGATAGACACGCTGGACTCATCACAATGATCTAGTGGCTGCCCTCCAGGAATTCAGAGTCTAGTGGGATGTTCTGCTGATTTTTAAATTAACATGTCATAGAGTATATTAGTCAAGGTCCAGTTATTTTCACAGAGAGAATTTAGTATACAGAAATGCAAGCTGGCTTAAAGTCGCTGACTCAGTAACTGAAAAGTCAAGAAGAAATCAGATATCATGGAGGGAGCACCTGCAGGAAGCTGCCCCACTCCTAGGGTGGGCAGGGGTGGGGGTGCAAAAGGAAGAAGATGGAATCATTAAAAGTAAACACTTGGAGGAGGGCTCCGTGGTCCTGAGGCCCAGCTCCTGAGGAAGGGGTGCTGGTGCCTGTGAGGCTGAGGCACGACGAAGAGGTTCTGCAAATCCTGGGAAAACCGCAAACTGGCTCCAGTGCTGCCACAGGAAGAAAATGCTACTGAGGGTGGTAGAGGAGGGTAAACGGGATCAAATATATGGTGATGGAAGGAGAACTGACTCTGGGTGGTGAACACATAATGTGATATATAAATGATGAAATACAGAATTGTATACCTGAAACCTATGTACCTTTACTAACAATTATTACCCCAATAAACTTTAATAAAATAAAAAAAGAAAATGCTACTGAAACAGGAGTATAGTCAGGTCAGATGCTCTCAGAAAAAGGAAAGCAAATACATGTCCTCATGAAGCAAACAGGAAGTAGCAAGTCCCACCCCCGCACCCTCCCACCCACCCCCACAGCACCCCACCAGCTGATTCTCTCTCTCTCTCTCTCTCTCTCTCTCTCTCTCTCTCTCTCTCTCCCCTCCCCCCACCTCCCCTCTTGAGCTCATGCATAGATCCTAACATGAGGCGAGTGGGCAAAGCAAAAAAATGTGGTTTGCAGAATTCCAGCTCCAGCATCCAAAACAAGTGTAGAAAGGTAGGGCTGCGGCTGAGTGCAGTAGCGTAACGACTGGCACACAATGTAGGGAAGACTCTGGACTGGAAATCAGGGTTCCTGAATCCTTATCCTGCCTCTTCCACTAACTTGCTATATGGCTTGAAGTAAGTCTCTGTACCCCTCTAAGACTCAGTTCCTTCTGCTACAGAATGCGAGGGGTGCTCTAAACTCCTGCTTCTCAAACTGTGGTGCTCAGACCAGAAGCACTGGGAGGGATCATTTGGGAGCTTGTTAGGAATGCAGACGCTCAGTCTCCACTGCAACGTCCTGAATCCAAATCTTACCAAGTTCTCAGCACACAGTTGCACTTAAGCGTTGCTCAAGTCCCCCTCTAGCGAGGCCCATAGGAGGTAAGCATAACAATGTACTGGAAAGGCACCTGGTTTATAGTCAGGTCAAATTTGAATCCTCGTTCTGCCATGGGAGCCCAGGCAAGTTGTTCATCTTCTCTCAACTTCACTTTCCTTATCTGAAAAAAAGGGGGGGGGGGTTCCAGGAAATGCACAGACCATGGTAAGGATGAACCGAGGTGAAGTATGCAAATGCTCCCAGCACCAGTGGGGTCGCAAGGTTATTTTGTACAATCTGTTACAGTGTGGGTGAGGACATCAGGGAGCAACACTGAAACTGGGCCTCAATGAATTCACAGGATAAACAGTCAAAGAACACTTCAAAGAAAATGGAATCTGGAGGGACTTATTAAAAATGTGGGAAATGTCAAACATTCTCTCTCTAGAACAAATGGTGCCATAGGAAAAGCAGGAACCTTGAATTGTGTTGTATTGGTTGTGTGACCTTGAAATCATGATGAGTCTTCTGACCTCAGTTCCCACATCTGTAAAATGGGATCATTTCATAATTTTCCCATGGTGATTAGTACTTATATAATGAAAAGATATTTGTGTAGTGGTTTATTTTTGAAAGGATAAATCTAATGCTTCCAGCCTAGGGGACTGTACTGATTGTGCCACAATCCAGGATATGCTGATTTAGAGGTTGCTATAGGACTCCAAGTGGAACTGCCCTTTAGCATTGCCTACATAGGACAAGAAATGGAGGACATTTGTATATGTGTCCCACTTCATCTAATCAGTGTACAGATATGGTCACATTTGTTTTTCAAATAAACTGCTCAAGCCCCCACCTGCCCTTCTAAACAGAAAGTCCAACATCTCTCTTTCAAGAGACCTTCCTCCTTCCCAGCTAGCCAAGGACTCCCAAAGCTGAGGATGGAAGTCTTGCACTAACTCACCACTGTCAGAAAGTGTCACTGTTCAACACCACTCCGTTGCAGCCCATTAAAGCCAACCCTCCCTTTCTTCTCCCAAAACAGAACAGCACAGCTAAGCACCACCCAGGAACCAGCTGTCATCTTCATTGTGGGAGGGGTGCTCACCTACCAGATGCCCTGTGGTATGTTGTCTTTTGAGGCTTCTGATGTCCTCTCCACCAGCTCCAGGACCAAGGACAAGAGCATGGGGGTCTACCTGCTGGGTGTCCCTACCTTCAGATCTCAGGGACTAGGGTTGGGGACAGTTGGTATCTCAGGCCCTCCTCTCCACAGGGCTGCTGGATTTCTATGTCACTTGGCCCATGCTCCCCTCAGATCCTCTACTTATCAAGTGGAGAGGCAGATTTGTCTAAGACCCTCTTCTCCCAGAACAGTGTGGCCAAGTGCAGACACTCTGCACAGAACCAAAAAGCTCAGCACCAAGGTATTTTGCTTGAAACCTGCATTTCTGCCTTACCAAACCTCGGCCACCTGGGAAGGTGTGGGAGGGAGCCTCCCCATGTGGGTGATGAGTGAGATCACACTGGTAGGGGGAGGAGGGGTCAAATATTAAGAAAGCAGTGGGGCAAGAAGGGCTGAGGAGTCAAACTGGTTGAAGGAGGGTGCTGGGTTATAGGCCAGGGAGGACAGGGCTTCAAGGAGAAGGGAGGGAGAGGACCAAGAGGGCAGGAAGGAAGACTGAAAGGGGCCTCCGGATCTGACAATTCTAAAGTCACCAGTGGTCTGGATGCAAAGGGTTAAGGGAGGGCCATGGGAGCCCGTGGGAACAGAGTGAGGAAATGGGGACAGAAGTATGTCTATAAAGAGAGGCAAGAATTGGGGTGGAGAGGGAAGCAGAATCAAGAGAAGGCTTTGTTGTTAAAGGAGCACCTTTGAAAACAGGACAGAGAAGGGTAATTGTCTGAATGAGGGAGGAGAGAGGGGGACTGAGGACAAAGGTGGGGGAATAATAAGAGGAGAGGGAGATAAACAGGAAGGATGACAAGTCCCCTTCTTAGGTCATCTTTTGACAGCCAGCTTAAGGAACCTGCGTTTGTGCAGACAGCAAGGAGCCCTGGAGCTGGTTGAGCAAGAGCTGATAGGATTGAGCTGTGTTTACAGAAGATTCATTTAGCTGGGGCGTGAGTAAGCACTGGAGATCGCTGGAGTTGATAATGTGCTTTAAGCCAATTTATCAAGTGATTATCAATGATCTAATTAATATATATTTCCACACTCTGATTTCTCACCCCTACAATTTCCACCATGCTGGTGAAGAAAGAGGGGACTTGACTTGGGTTAAGCCTGTTTTGGAAAGATAAACAGGCCAGTTTCTGTGGGGGATAAAAATGTGCTACAACTAGATAGGGTTATGGTTGCACAATTCCGTAAATATATTTTAAAAATCCATTGAATTGTATACTTTAAACAGACGAATGTTATGATATGTGAGTTCTATGTCAATAAAGCTATTATAAAAACTTCATACTCAACTAATATGCAGCCTCCTACGAAGCAGCAAGCCAAGGGAAACGATTGGTTCTCCCACCTGTGATGAGAAAATACCTTATGGCTGGGAGCTCCAGCATTCCCAAGCTGCCTGCACACTTCCCCTCCAACGTCAGCATCTGCAGCACAGCACTGCTCCGGGGCCAGCGCTGGCTGAGTTTTTGTTTCTATGGGTTTTGTTTCTATGAGTTTTGTTTCTATGTAATTAGAACAGAGTTCTAATTACAGAACATCTGATTTATTCACTGTGGCATCTGCACCATCTAGCCGACCGCCTAACACATGGTAGATGCTCAACAGATATTTGTTGAATAAATAAAGGAATGACTTAGCTGGAACGAACATTCAGATTAATTTATACTATCACTAACTTAAGGACAAGATGCGCAGAGAGGTTAAGGAACTGAGACCACTTAGCTAGTAAGAAGCAGAAAAGTTCATTTCAACATGTATGTATTGAGCATCTGTACATGAAAAATTATTCTAAGCGCTCTGAATGGTACCCACACAATGAAAACGAACTCCTTGCTCTCAACAAATAGGGGATATAAATCATGTTACAGATGCAGGGGAGAAGGGATTGGATGCTGGAATCAGGCCCTGAACAGGGGCCTTCCATCTCCCAGTCTCCGTTAGTAATTACAGACACCATATGAGGGGGTAAATTAGGTCATCCCCAATTTACAAATAAGGAAATTTAATCTCAGGAACATGATACATTAGTTAGAGGAAGACTCAGAATTTGAATCCAGGTCTACCTGGTGGCAAAATAAAATTATTTGCGTAACACTATTATAATTCAAGAAATAAAGGCCAAATGAATTAAAAAATAATAATTTTCAGGGTAAAAGCCCAAATGAGTTCAAAGGAAGAAGTTGCCCACATCTGTTTGGGAGTTGTCGGAAATGTTTCATGAGAGAAGTAGCGCTAGGTTATTGAAAAAATTTTTGACAGAGTTATGGGGCACGCAGAGGCTTAGATGGAGACGGGTGGCCATTTTGGACAGAGAAAATGCAGGAGGAACTTCATGTATAAAGGAAAGCCCATAACTCGGTTCAGCTGAAACCAGAATCCCTGTAGGACAGAATCCAAGAATGGGATATGGGGGTTGGGGGAATTTAAGGACATAGCATATACAGACCCTTGGAAGCCTGGAAGAGAAACTTGGACTTAATTTGAGGGTGATGTTTCAGCAGGGAGATGACATCATAATCAGAGCTGGGCTTTAGGAAGATTTACTTTTCAGCATATGTAGGCTGGCTTGCAAAAGTCAGAAACTAGAGACAGGGAATCAGTTAGGAGGTCGTTGGAATAATCCAGGGCCAGAAATAGGCAGGTTTTCACTGGAGCTGGAAAGGAGACAATGATTTACGTTGCCAGAATGCACATGTGTCTGGATACAACCCATCTCTATTGTAATTATGTAATTGCTGAGTACACCTACTCAGTAATAACAGATATTTACTGTACTCACTCTGTACCAAGCACTTTGCTAAGTGCTTTATCAGCACTATTTCATTACTACTCATAGAGCCTTATGAGGTGGATGCTATTATTATCCCTATTGTACAGATGAGTAAATTGAGGTTTAGAGAGAATAGGAAATATACCCACGGTCGTATAATTAGTAATTGCAGAAAACGGAACTCAACCTAGATTTGTTTGACTCCAGAGTCCACACTCTTATCCCTATGCTACATCTCATCCCTCGTGGCCATCTCTTCCTGGCTCAGCCTCTCCTAAATTAACAACATTTTGATGGAAATTTAAGGGAAGTCTGATGTAGTGGAAATAACATGAGACCTGGAGTGCCACAGACCTGAGCGTGGAATCCTGGTTCAGCTACTTACAAACTGAGTGATACTGAGCGTGTTACTTGACCTCCCTGAACTTATTTTCTTTCTAGAAAATGGAGATAGCAGACCAACTTCCCAGGGTTGTTGAGAAGATTAAAAGTGGGGAAAATGGAATTTCCCTAGACAGAGCATGGCACATAGTAGCAAGTGTTCAATAAATTGCCGTCGTTAATAATCATAATAAAAGGGCATCCAGATGAGGGTGATCAGGCTAAGAGTAGAGATCAAGCCCCAAGAGGGCCCGTGAAAGCAGTGGCTGTGCTTACCTGATAAGGGAGCTACAAAACTCACCTTCAAATGTACAGTGTTGTCAAGTGGGGGTTACACAGACAGGATTCCTTCTATGTGTCTCGAGAGGGCGGAACTGAGACCAAGGAGGCTATTCTAGGAGTTTCTAACCACCTGAGGTGACTCACATGGGAACAGACTTCTTTGCGAGTTGGGGGGCAGGGGGGTCCTCTCACTGGAGGTTTTCCAGAGAAGGTGGGTGCAATCCATCTAGAATGGATGCTGTACAACAGTGGCTCTCAGACTTGAGTGTGTCAAAAATCACATGAGGGCTTGTTAAAACACACATTGCTGGGCCCACTTCCAGCAGTTTTGCTTCCTTAGGCCCAGGGGTGGAGCCTGAGAATTTGCATCTCTAACCAGTTCCCAGGTGATGGTGATGCTGCTGGCCTGGGTCCAACACTTTGAGAACCAATGCTTTAAAGAGCAGTACTTTCTAAATTCCAAGCCTATTTGGTTGGTCCAAATCAATGCTTCCAGAAATTACAAGAAAGTCAGAAAAGCTATGAAATGCATCAACTGTTTCACAATGCTAAATGTGTTCATTTCAAAAGACTGTCCTTTATTCGGAGGCTGTGATCTTCTGACTTTTTCTGACATTCAAATTTCCTTTCTTTTGAGGAAAGATAATGACAATAGATGGTAGTTCTTTTGTTAGTTTGTTTCTTGGTTTCTTTATATGGCAAATAATAAGCCTGGAATAGTCCTCAACTAAAAAAAAAAAATCTTTTTGGTCTGTGTACCTCTTAAATCCAGAACACGCTGCTCCTGGGCGTGTAAGTGTTGAGACCAAGTGGTTTCTTGTGGGGACAGAGCCAGGAGTGCAGTTTCCAGGCTCTCGGCCTCACGTGAAAAGGTGCTCACTTGGGTAGTAAATAGCCATCAATTGTGATTGGATGGCCATCAGCTGTGGCTAGTTGGCCATCAGCTGTAACCAGTGAGCCATTGGCTACTAATATAACTGCTGTGGCTACACTAGCAGAAAATGGGGGCTAGCAAGAAGATGGTGGCTGGCAATTGCAGACTGCAGAGAGGCGGATTGCAGCTAGCAAGTGAGATTGGTTGGCAGAGAGAAGTGGACGGCAGGTTGCGGAGTGTGGCGGATTATGGATTGCGGATTCTGTGGCTCCTGCTTTCTGTGTCTCCAACCCAGCCGCCAGCGAGAGTATAGTGGTATGACTCCCCTATCTATGGCTCCGTGGGTGTTCCTTTTTGGCCTCACCATGTCCTGCGTTCTTATGTGGGGAGCGGGACCAGAGACCCCACGTGACACCCTGCACGACATTTCTCTAAGAGATCCCATCAAAAGTTAAGCTCAGGTGTCTTTTAAAAAGGTGTTACACACCCCTTTGCCTGAATGAACAGCTTACTCAGAACATATGTGACCTTTTATTGATGCTTCAAGTGATCATTATGCACATCTATTACTATAAAAGCTGTCAAACCCACAACTATGCCCTCTGGGAGGCTATTTATATAGGACACTTTGTCCCTCATTAAACAACCCAAGCTGCTTTTCTGTCTATGCGTAGCAATCCTGCTGCCTCTGCAATTCACTCTCACCCCATCAGCTGTCCCTTCTCCGTGTGTCAACTTATTCTTCCACCCATCACTCCCCAGAATGTCAAGCCACCAAGCTTATTAAATCTGGTTTCATTTTACACCTCAATTTAAGTAACAGTCTGTGACTTGGGGTCCGTTTATCACTGCCCAAGAATAAGGGCATAGGCTCAGTAAATGATCACGGAGATTTGTCCCTTTCTGTTGGGAAATGATAATGCCAGATGATATTCACTGAGAACTTTCCGAGGGCCAGAATTTATTTAGAGCAGTTAAGTAACTTGCCCAAGGTTAACATATGGAAGAGCCAGGTTTCAAACCAGAACTGTCAGAATGAAATTGGTACTGCTAACCTCTACTCTCCCTGGCTTTACTGGTGTTTCTAATAGTGAACTGCCAGATGTCTGACCACTAAACAAATTGTTTGTATGTAATGCTTATTTGCTAATAGTTTTGTTTTTAAGGGATGTTCTGACTTTGTTAGAAGAAACTGAAATTATTCTGATTCAAGAATCAAGCTAGGGACCAGTTGACTTTGGGACACTGGCCACGTGCTGGGCACTTGGCACATGGAGATTAAAAATATTAAAACAAATAAATAAGAGGGGGCGCAAGCTAATGCATGGCAGCTTTATGACCACTCTCTTCGATAGATACTCAATGCTTTATTAATTGGTTTTTAAATGAATGAGTGTTGCAATCCAGAACTTTAGTCAAAACGTTTGTGGCTGACCTGAGCATAAAGAAGGCCATGGCCACAAAGGAGCTACAAGAACTGTCCTTGGGAATGACATATTAGGTTGGTGCAGAAGGAATTGCAGTTTTTGCAATTATTTTTAACCTTTTTGACCGCGATTCCTTTTGCACCAACCTAACAGTAAAGTGTGAAAACACTCTGGGCTGCCACAAGACCAAGCATAGAAATGGCAATACCCCTGATTTCTGTGGACTGCCCACCTCTTAATAGCCAACACTGGTCAGCCTGAGACATTTGCTTCAATGTTTCCTATCTAGAAAGCACTGAGAACTGGACATCATGGCAGGCTGGAAAAGGAAAGTGGTGGCTGAATTTCCTTTGTGGTCGGCTGGTTTTTGGCAAACTTCTTCCCTGTGTGCTAGAAGAGAGACTACAGGCCTGATGGTGCAGCCATTTACAGCGTCTGAAATGCCTACCATCTGAACAACCATGAGATATCATAATGTCAGTAAGGGCATGGGGAAATTCTTACATCCTGTGCGTAATGTTCCTGGAGAGAAATTTAGCAATAGGTTGTAAAATATAAAAGGAAATTTAAGAAAATTTTAGAAGTTCAAAACATATATGATAACGAAAATTCACTGGAACTTTGCTCATCAAAATAAAACCTTGGAAACAACTTAAATGTCTTTCAATAGATGACTGATTGAATAAATTAAGCTACACACATGCACGCACGCGCGCACACACACACACAGTTATATACATACAGACAAACATACATATTGGGACACAAAGAAACTATTAAAATGTCATAGTATATGGTAAAGTTTTTAAAAAGCAAATTGTCAAGCTCATGTTGATTTGATCTTGTTTTGTAAAATTATATATGTGGGCCTAGAGATATATCTAGAAGGTCGGTCACGAATATGTGAACTTTAGTTATCTCTGGATGATGAGATTTGAGTTGATTTTTTTACTTCTCTGCTTTCCTACATAGTTGGAATTGTTTAGAAGAATATAGCCCACATTGACAAAAGCAATAAAGCTATTTTTACATAAAATATAACTTACAGCTGTTATTAATCTCTTTTTAAAAAACATTGCTCCTTCTATAACAGCCATGCTTTAGTAAGGGCTAATGTGTCAGATTGATTCATTAGCATCTTGGAAAGAAGACAACAGTACCCCCAAGGGAAAGGATACAGGAAATGGACTCTCATGGCTTGTCTGCTGCTCACCCCTGATGATGTCCCATTATCATTTCTTTGCACCAGACCCAATGACCTCTGACACACGTCTCAGTCAGTTCAGGCTGCCATGACGGAATATCATAGACTGGGCGGCTTAAACAACATATTTATTTCTCGCAGTTCAGGAGGCTGGAAGTCTAAGATCGGGGTGCCAAAATGGTTGGGTTCTTGGTGAGGGCCCTCCTCTTGGTTCACAGGTGGCTACCTTCTCACTGTATCCTCACATGGCAGAAAGGACCTCACATGGTCCCTTTATCTTCTTATAAGGGCACTAATCCCACCATGGGGACTCTACCTTCACGACCTCATCTAATCCCAATTACCTCCCCAAGGCCTAATACCATCACATTGGGGAGTAGAGTATCAAAAATAATAATAAATGGAGCCACTTCAAAATGGAGCTGAAGCTGCCATGCCAGAGGAACTGCCTTGCACGTCTTATGCCTCAAACCTTTGGAATGTTGAAACAGGGTAAAATAACCTTCGGACTGGGCCTAAGCAACCTTGTGCCTTGCAAAAGAACAGTTTGCAAAGATAACGAGCAGTTATTATGACTACTGGACTGATGCACTGGACTGAAAATTAAAAACATTGTTTAGAATTAATATCACTATGTTATGTTATCTGTACCAATAGAAATGCCTTCCTTCTAGTGATGTAACTATTCCCCTTTCCCTTCTCATAAATACCCCTCGCCTTTGTCCACTAACTGGAACACTATTTGGGCTTCTGCCTGAATCCATGCATCCTAAATAGCTATTCTTACTGACCTCAAATAAACATTTGTTGCCTCTCACTTTGGAAGGCCTTTTGATTTTTAAGTTAACATGGGTTTCAATATATGAATTTGGGGGGATACAAGCATTCAGTCATCTTTTCTCCTACTTTTCTCATCTTTTCTCCTACTCTACCCAACCTATATTCTCCACCTTGTTGGTAAACATCCCCATCTGCTTTGTCATCCGAGCAAAATACCCAGAAACCATCCCAGACTCCTCTTCTGCTTTTCCCTACCTTCTCCAATATCTCTCAAACTTTTCACTTATTTTCCACTTCTCCTAGTACTACCTTAGTTTTGTAATTTCATCACTTCTCAGCTGCATTCTTATTACGTCCTCCTACCTGGCCTCAGTTCTGCTCACTGATTCTTTTTCCTTTCTGCAACCAGAGCCATTGTTAAAAGGTGGGGGTGAACAAGGCACTTTCTCTTCTAAAATGTGCTAGTTGTTCCCCATTGTCTACACTGTACAGGATAAGTTCCTTTCAGTTGCCCAGATACCACGTCCTTCTGCGCTTTTGCACATGGCATTCCTCTGCTGGAATGTTCTTCCTTTAAACTCAAATGCTTTACCTGGCTAACTCCTATTCATCCCGGGACCATCACATAGTCATCAATGTGTCTCTGTTTAGTTATCAATTCTTCTCAGAAGCCTTCCTGGACTCTGTGTGTGTGTGTGTGTGTGTGTGTGTGTGTGTGTGTGTGCGCGTGCGCACCTCATGTGCTTCCGTAGTACCCTCTAATTCCTTATCAGAGTACTTAACACATTGATTTATCATTACTTATTGATTTGTCTAGATCTCCACGATGATCTGTCAGGGTCTGGCCTGTGCCTAGTTCATTACTGTAACCCCAGTACTTTGCACAATTCCTGCATATTAATAATCACTGAATGAATCTGCTGCAAATACAGGTAATTTCCATCTAAAATTTATTCCCTTTCTTTTGCTGTACGTTGCTGCACCTGATAGAGCACCAGAACCATGGCCATTCCAGCTATCCTCAGGAAAGCTGACCTAGGAAACACAGAGTAGGCAGAAGAGAGGAAGCACTGTGTCTGTCAAGATGTCATTGAGCCAATGAATTAACCAACTCTGGGTCAACCTACATTCAGACTACTTTCTATATGAGAAACTAATCACCCTTGTTGTTGCAGCTCTTTCACTTACATGCAGCCAAATCATCACAAGTTAGACTGTGTGAATGAATGAATGAATGAATGAATGACTCCATCCAATTGCATAAGAAAGCCAACTCCCCTAGAATCGAGTTCAAGTCTTGTCTTGGAGACTTCAAAAACTGTTTAACGTTCTTTAAAAATTCGAAGTAATAAGGTAATAAAATCTTGATTATCTGGAAGTTAGCATATTATAGTTTTCTAGTTTTTTAGGTGAAAGCTACCCTTTGCAAGGGAAAAGAACCTCTTATTAGGGCTTTTATTAAACAAACAAACAACAACAACAAAACAAAGAAAATGTTCTTAGAGAAGTTTCAGAGTCAATATGCATTCAATTCAATCTCCTCAGTGTTAATGTGCATGAGCATAGCTTGGAGACTTTTTAAAAAGCCCATTCCTGGGCTTCACCTCTGGAGACTTAGATGCAATGGGATGTGGTGGAGTCCAGGATTCCACATTTCAGCCAGCATTCTGATGTGGCTGGTCTGCAGACCATACACACTTCAACAAGCCCTATTCTAAAACTTCCACTCTATATCTATGGGACTGAACCCTTAGAAATAGTGTTTCACCCAAAAATCAGGGAGCAGATTCAACTGATGGAAAGACCCAAAGGACAGGAGCCCTATCTTGACTTGTCTATTTACCAGAATAAGACACTGATCAGGCAAGTCACTTAATCTGTCTGTGTCTCAATGTCCCCATTTATTAAAAACAACATGGATTAATATTTCTCTGCACTGCCATCCCTCAGAATAGTTGTAAAGACCAAGGATCTCAGTAGATGTACTGTACAAATCTGAGAAAATGCTCTTTGTTAGAACTCTGGTGTTTATTTAGCTCCTTAATAAAAAAAAATTGTGTTCATTAGGCTTTAGTCATTAGGAAAGAAATGGGGACTCACATGTTAAAAAAAATTGCTACATTTTGCTTAATTTCCAGTTAACCTGAGAACTTGTTAACCAGAACATCCTATTTCTAAGCATTCTAACTGACTGAGTTTTCATGCAAATAATGTACTAACAGTGGGTATTTATTAGCATTCATAGGTAGACTCCCTGTCAAAGGGAGCTGCCTTGACTTGGGCAACAATTAATGGGCACAACAACCCACAGAATGGGAAAAAATATTTGCAAACCATATATCTGATATGGGATTAATACCCACAATATAAAGAGAACTCCTAAAACTCAACGACAACAACAAAAAAACAACAACAAACAACCTGGTTCAAAAATGGGTAAAGGATTTCAATAGACATTTCTCCAAAGAAGATATATGCAGGCCAAAAATCACATGAAAATATGCTCAGCATCACTAATTAGGAAAAAGTAAATCAAAACTACAGTGAGATACCACATCACACCCATTAGGATGGCTACTATAAAAAAACAAAAAACAAAAACAAACAAACAAAAAAACCAGAAAGCCACAAGTGTTGGCAAAGATGTGGAGAAATAGGAATCTTTGTGTGCACTGTTGGTGGGAATGTAAAATGACAGCCTCTGTGGAAAACAGTATGGTAGTTTCTCAGAAAAGTTAAACATAGAATTATCACAAAACCCAGCAATTCCACTTCTGGGTAAATACCCAAAAGAATTGAAAACAGGATCTTGAAAAGATATTTGTACACCCATGTTCATAACTGCATTATTCATAGTCGCTAAAAAATGGAAGCAACTCAAGTGTTCATTGATAGATGAATGGATAAGTAAAATGTGGTACATACAATGGGATATTATTCGGCCTTAAAAAGGAAGGAAATTCTGCAATATACTATAACATGGATGAACCTTGAGGACATTATACTAAGTGAAATAAGCCAGTCACAAAAAGACAAATACTGTATGATTCCACTTATATGAGATACTTAGAGTGGTCAAAATCATAGTCAGAAAGTAGAATGGTGGTTGCCAGGGCCTAGAGGGAGGGGGGATGGGGAGCTATTGTTTAAAAGTATAGTTTCAGTTTTGCAAGATGAAAAGAAGGTGATGGCTACACAACAATGTGAATTATTTAATACCATTGAACTGCACACTTAAAAATAATTAAGATGGTAATTGTTATGTTATGTGTATTTCACCACAATAAAAAAAAACTACTTAAAAAAACATTGATGGGGCCAAGATTACATACTGCCTGATCTCACTCATGTGACCTTCTGGAAAAAACAAAAGATAGTACAGAGAACAGAGCAGTGGGTGCCGGGGGGTAGGGGAGGGGAAAGGACTGGACTACAAAGGAGTCCTGGAGGAAGTTATTTGAGGAGTTGGAACTATTCTGTATCCTCATTTTGTTGGTTAGAAGAACCCTCACACGTGCTAACATTCATAATCTGTACATTAGATAAGCACTTCAACTATACGTTAACTTAAAAAAATAAAATTAATTGACCCAACTCACAGTAACTGTTTTCCTTGCCCAGATAATAGCAATCCAAAGGGTTGGAGTTCATGGAGAGAGAAAAGAAGAATCAGAGCTACAGTAGAGTGGGCAGGAAGGGAGAATGAGAATATGCATGCTGGGTAAACAATTGTCCTGAGTATTTTTTCACTTTTATTCTTGGAGAGTTGTCCCCTAAAGATCAGTCTTATTTATTTCTTGGGGCTTCCTCCTCCTCTTCCCAACTGTAAAACTATTCTGATTATCAGTAATTTCTGTTGTTTGTCCTACAAGGCACTCAACACTTTGGTGCAATGTTAATTTTTAGGTTGAATTTTACTTTCCAGATTACCTCATTCCCCAACAATGCTGATGATGGTTAAGCTTTCAAAGCAAAGCCCTCTCTACCAGTTCCAACGTTGTAATTCAGACAGAACCAGGGAAAAGGCATTTTTCAGTGTCTCTCCTCTTTACACTTCAAATGCCCCTCTTAATCAAAGCTGCTAGAAATATGGGAGACAAATCTGTAATTTTTCATTTTTTAGTAGCCACCTTAAAAACATGAAGCAAGAGAAATCAATTTTAATACTGTTTTATTTAACCCAATATATCAAAATGTTATCATTTCAACATGTCATCCATATAAAAATTATTAGATATTTTGCATTCTTTTTTGCACTCCGGCTTTGAGATCCAATGTGTATTTTGCCCTTAAAGTCGCAATTTGGACTAGCCACATACCAAGCCCAACAGTTAAACAGCCTCTCATTATTTGGACTTTAATCATTATTGAATGTTTGAGCCTCTGCCTCCATTCTTCATTCACTGATTGGTCAGCAAACACTGGAGGGTCTACTATGCACCAAGCATTATGCTGGAAACTGGAAATAAAAAACCAAAGGAGACATTGATTGGCCTAAAGCTCAGTCTGTGAGGGTGGGAGACACAAAGGGGCGATTATAAAATAATGCGAAGGAATTATGACATATATGCACTCTATCTTATGAGCACCTGAAAGGGTAAGGAAGTGCCGTAAATGTTATTTTAGAAGTGGTCCTGGGCTGGCTTCAAGGATGTGTAATGTTAGCTCTATGAAGGGGTATGGGAAAGGGCATTCCAGAGGTGCCAGCTTGAGCAAAGGCACTCAAACAAGGGAGCATGGGTCCCAGGGAACATCCTAAGAGTACATATTGGAGCAAAAATGAAACAGGAAAGTGAATACGTAAGCAACCCCAGTAACGGGGTTTGGTAGGTTGTTTGGCTTGTAAAATAAAAATCTCCTACATGTCCTAAAATTTCAAAAGAAGAGAAATGCAAATGACACCGGATTTAGGCTTTGGCCAGTAACAGTCGCCGTTCCTCTGGAGTGACTGGGTGCTCCACGAGGGCAGAGCCATCTGCTTTGCTCACCACCCTACCCCAGGGCCTGCCACATTGCCAGGCACAGGGTGGGTGCTAGAGGGTTTACAAGAGCTAGAGGTTTCTCCTTCATTCTCTCCCCTCCAGTCCTCCCCATGCAGCAGAGTGGGAAAGGGGAAAGGGCAATAGCCAGACAAGGAATCTCCGCTTAACCGCGGGGCGCCCCTGCCCCACGCCTCGGGAGGTAACTCAACGCTTGACCGCTTCACGCGCCTCTCGCGGAGGCGCCATCTAAGGGGCGGGGGAGGAGAGAGCAGCCGCGCCCCTCGGCTGAGGCTGACGGGCGGGACCCGCAGCCCCGCAGGATCCGAGGCACGAGTCTGGCAGCCCGCGCCGCTGCAGACCCCACGATGCAGAGCGCTGGGGACCCCACCAGCGCGCAGGTTCCCGTCCACCCCTCCCCGCGCTTTGGCAAGAAGAGGGTGGAGCGGCATGACACCCGCAGCCAATAAAAGCAGCGGGTTCCTGGTCCGATCTCCGATGCGGCTCGCCATTGGTCGCCACCCAGGTCTCGGCCCACCGAACCTTTGCGACCCGAGCCAATCGCGAGTCGGCGAGGCGACCCCCAGCTCCCTAGAAGCCGGCTGCCGGCGCAGGCGAGCGCGGCGCGGCTGGCGGTGACAGAGGACGAGAGCTAGCATCCCCTCCCCCTCGAGGCGCGCCGCCGGCCTCACCATGGATCCCGCGGTGTCGCTGGCCGTGTGCGCGCTGCTCTTCCTACTCTGGATCCGCGTGAAAGGGCTGGAGTTCGTGCTCATCCACCAGCGCTGGGTGTTCGTGTGCCTCTTTTTGCTGCCGCTGTCGCTCATTTTCGACATCTACTACTACGTGCGCGCCTGGGTGGTGTTCAAGCTCAGCAGCGCGCCGCGCCTGCACGAGCAGCGCGTGCGGGACATCCAGAAACAGGTGAGCGTCCCCGGACGGGCGCCGGAGCCCCGGGCTCGCGGGACAGGGCCTTGTGCGAGCACAGCGGGGCGCGAAGCGCGGAGTGGTGTTTGGTGTAGGGGGAACCCAGACTGCAAGGAGGAGGTGGGTTTGAGGGGGATTTGAACTCAATAAAAATGTGATGGTTGGGGCTTCCCGGGAAGGGAATGGAGTAAGCAAAGGCATGGAGGGAACAGAACGTTGCTCTGCTGTTTATGGGGTGCTCGGGTACCCGGAGGGATATAAAGAATCCTAAGATAGGGGGAGGTGGGCAGCGCACAGGTAGTTGTTATTAGGCCCCAGCGATTTCAGAGGAGGGAGGGCTTCCGGGAGGTGGAGCTGGCACTAGAGACTGGAAAGTAGGGGAAATGATTGGGGGAAGGTGTATCGGGTGGAGGATCCGTTGTGAGCGACGGTAGAGAGGGGGAGAAAGTTGAAAAGTGAGTTTGGAGCTTGGCTGGGGAGAAGCCTTGAGTTTGGGGTTTACTATGTAGCAGCAAGGAGCTTTTGACACCTTTGCGATAAGGGACCGAAGTGGCAAGGTGGTGCATAGCCAGGGTGAGGAGGTAATAATAGCAATGGTATTATTGCAGTGGGGGCCAGGCACTCACTCCTGGACAAGGCATTCATCTACCTCCCGGTAACTGTCCATCCTCCCCTGTGTCAGTGCCCACAGAGCCTGCCCTGCTGCTGCCTTCTCCCACGGAGGGGCTGCATGGGCATCGAGCCTGGGCAGGTTCTTGGCTCCCTCTGTCCCTCTTTGTGTTCGTCTCTTAACTGGAGTCAGGTTGCAAAGAGCTTCTGTTTCTTGCTGCCCCTCTCACCGCAGGTGTAGCAGTCCCCATGTTCTGTTTGCACTGTGTTGAGTGCTGCAAGCAAGAGCATGAAGATGGATACTGAGAGGATCCCCATGAGGGGGGAGACGCTTGGGGGGTTGGGGAATGCAGCATCTGGAAGTGCTTTGCTTGGGCTGCCCTGGGTTTTGCTGGTCCCAGTCACAGCTCCGGAACCCTTCCTACCCTTCCTCCCCAACTGCACCCTCTTTCGTAGCTCTTTCCATGCATTCAGATTCTCCATTTACCTGCTTGTCTCTCCCAACAGAATGGGAGCTCCTGGAGGGCAGGGACTGGTGTCACACTCACCTCTGCCCCAGAGCAGTCCAGTGAGCACTTGTTTACCTAAACTCAACCAAAGGGCTCACTGTGCACACCCTGTACCACTGATGTCCATTATTTCTAATCCTTACAGCAACCCTGGTAGGTCTTGTACCTATTCTACAGATGGGAAAAGTTGAAGTTCCAAGTATAAATCAGTACTCAAGATGATGGGGCTGGAACCCAAGTCAGCTGATTTCAGAACTTGAACTCTGACATTTTTTCTTTCCCATCCCATCCCATACCATCCTGTAGGTCTGGTTCTTTTGCCTCACACCTGGCGTGTTGTAATTAGCTACCAGAGTAGTTCCCCCTTCTTGGGCCCTCCCCACCTCTCTTTGGCCTACACGCAGTCACAAGGACTACTTTCCACAGCATTGCTTCCTTGTCCAAAATCTTGGTTGGATCCAATCCAACCCTTATTTCAGGCTTTATGGCTTCCCCATTCACTTCATGTTGTGTGGCCCACCCTCCAGCTTGAATGCAATACTCCAATCCATTCCCCACACCTCTGAGCTTATATTACATACTGGGACTGCAGAGTCATGCAGGGATAAGGCCTGCTTGGTCATGGAATCCCACATCTCGTGTCTTCACCTCTACTCACAGGAATCCATTCCTCAATAACTCCCTACCGTCGGACACCTCTACTTCCCGTGGCACCCTGGCTTCCGATTATAGGAAAGTTCTTCCCTGTCTTGAGTTGTTTGCCTGAATAGCTTCAATGCAAACTCCTCCAGGATTCTTGGTTGCAAATGATAGAAACTCAGCTCAGACTGTTGACCAAAATAAAGGGTGGACTTTATTGACCCAGTTCTTGAAAAGTCCCAGAGTAAAACTGGCTCAGGCATGACTGGATCTAGGATCTTCTGTCTCCATCTTTCCGTCCGTCTGCCATCTCTTGGCTGTACTTTCCTCTGGGTTGACTTCATGCTCAGGCTGTCTCCCTGCACCACACACTACTCCCTAACAGTTTCTGGCTTATATCCAATCAGCTTAGCAGCCCCCTACAGCAAGTGCCTCTCCATGAACGGTCTTATTGACTTGACTTGGATCATAGGCCCATCCCTGAATCAGTCACTATGGCCAAGAGGATGGAGTCAGACCTCAGTCATGTGCCCACCTCCTGGGGTACGGGGAGAATCAGCATCACTTGAACCAAAGAAAGTTGGGAGTGTTAGAAGCAGATGAAGAGGGAATGGATGGTCACAGGTCATAGTGACAGACAGCCACCTCCCTGCCCTTGTCCGTCTCAGCAGGAAGGGAACACTTCCTTCCATGTTACTGATGGCTTGTTGTCTCCTGGGCTTTTTGTTCTCTGTACCCTGGTCACTTATCATAGAGGTTTTTCAAAAGTTCTTCCTTCATTAGCTTGGTGGTCTTTCTCTGCCCCAAGTGATACATGAGTTAACACATGCAAATATTGAGAACGGGGCTTGGCACATAACAAACCTCGGTTTGCGTTAGCTATTACTCTGTTGACTGTATATATATATATATATATATATATATATATATATATATATATATGTATGTGTATATATATATATATATATATATATATATATATATATATATAAACTTTTTTTTTAAAGACCAATGAAAGTAAGAGCTTATTCTTTTTTTTTTTTTTAAATTGGGGAAGGGATACAGGACTTTATTGGGGAATAGTGTGTACTTCCATGAAGTCAACTTGTTGTCCTTTCAATCTTAGTTGTGGAGGGTGCCGTTCAGCTTCAAGTTGTTGAACTTTTCAGTCTTAGTTGTGGAGGGCGCAGCTCAGCTCCAGGTCCAGTTGCCTTTGATAGTTGCAGGGGGCGCAGCCCACCATCCCTTGCGGGAGTTGAACCGGCAACATTGTGATTGAGAGGATGCGTGCCAACCACTGAGCCATCTGGGAGCTCAGTGGCAGCTCAGCTCATGGTGCCATGTTCAATCTTAGTTGCAGGGGGCGCAGCCCACCATCCCTTGTGGGACTCGAGGAATTGAACTGGCAACCTTGTGGTTGAGAGCCCACTGGTCCATGTGGGAATCGAACCAGCAGCCTTCGGAGTTAGGAGCACAGAGCTCCAACCGCCTGAGCCACCCGGCCGGCCCTACTCTGTTGACTGTTAATACAAGCCCATCTGTTTTTCTAAAAGTCAGATAGTTCTGGCTGTTAATCTGGGCTCTATCCTTCACTGGTTGTGTGACCTGGGCAAGTTACTTTGCCTTCCAGTTTTCTCGTCTGCAAAAGGGGATCATCCCTACCTCCTGGGGTTGTTGTGAGAATTAAATGAGATGGTGTACAACAGGCGCCTGGCACAGTGGGGTTACCTAGTAAATGATTATCATTTTTATGGTTGCTGTTATTACCATTACAAAACCTTTCCTGAATTTCCCAGTTAGAGTTCATGTTTTCAAAACATGATGACTCGGTATTCTAGCTCTTCATTCTTTGTGGTGTGGCAACACCTGTCTTTTCTGTTGGCCTCACTAGCCTGGGAGGTTCCAGAGGGTAGAGCCAGTGAGCCTGAAAGAAAGCAAGAGCGCAGTAAATGTTGGCTGAAAGTGAAGGCCTCCTTCCCAGCTCCCTCTCCTGAAAGCAAGGCTTCAAGCTGCTCTGGGGACTCTGGGGAGGGCTAGCTCAGCCTCTGTTCTATGGTTGCAGGTGCGAGAATGGAAGGAACAGGGCAGCAAGACCTTTATGTGTACAGGGCGCCCCGGCTGGCTCACCGTCTCACTCCGGGTTGGGAAGTACAAGAAGACACACAAAAATATCATGATCAACATGATGGACATTCTGGAGGTGGACACCAAGAAACAGGTGAGCAGGGCATGGTTCCCAGACTGTGTGAGTGGGCGGGGCATTGCCCCAGTGCAAGTGACTCACAGGGAAATAATTTCAGCCAAGGGCATTCCAGGGTACACAGGTCTGACACCGCTGGTCATCACAGAAGGCTCTGCCCACCACTGCCATCCTCCAGAGCCTCACACCTTTGGAAGAGATTGGTCGTAGCCCCACTTCACAGGTGGGCAGACTGAGAGTTCAAGGGGATTCTTTGATTATCTGCAGTTCCACAGAAAGAGAGGGATGGGCATATCATGGGCAAAAATGACACACAAGGCTTCCGGATCTCTGAGAAAGACTTGCAGACAAGTAGAAGGAAGCACAAAGTGAAGCCAATTTGATTGGCTTGCTTTATCTGGTTTCTCATTTTGTTTACATTTAAATATGAACATCACACCCTTCTCCAGTATCTGTCCTGCAGACTCCTGGTTGGGAAGCGCTGTATTAAATTTTGAGAATGTACCTAGTTTTCTCTTTTTCATACGGTGCTTTACACCTTTAAAAATTAACTTGTTTAATGCAAAATAAGACCTTGAATGGTGAGTCATATTAGAGCTGGTTTGATTATTAATAGTTATCTTTTAGGAAGAAGCTTTTTCCCTATGTAAGATGTTATAGTGCAGATTTCAAATAATAGGCTATCAATAAAATGCTTGAAGTGATCGTTCATGCTTGAAAAAAAAGGGAGACACAAAAGGGAATCTATTTACCCCTTCTCGATAAGGAAATGTGCTGGTAAACAGTGGGGTGTGCAGGTGGCTGGAAAGGTGAGCCTTGTTCAAACCTTCCTGGGGACCCACTTGTTAATAGTTGTAGACATGTGTATACTCTTTGGCCTAATAATGATTCTGGTTCTTAAAACCTAACTTCAGGAAACAGGAAACAAGATTAAACCAAAACAACACAGAGAGAAATTGTATGATTCCTTCTCTCTTCCATCCTCCCATCCTCCCTTCCTTCCTTCCTTTCTTCCTAAATCACAGCTTTGTTTATAATCCACAACAACACAATATTCAATAGTAGGGGGTTATTAGCTATGGTATCTGCATGATGGCCTTTTGTCGTAAGGCCTTTTTTCACCACTAAATAGCTTTATGAAATATGATTGACGTATGATAACCTGCACATACAGTGTACAATTTGATAATAAATTTTGACACATGCACCTATAAAACCATTACTACAATCAAGACAATCAGCATACTGATCACCAAAACTTTCCTCCTGCCCCTTGGTAATCCCTTCCTCAGAGCCCCCTCTGACTCCTACCCCACATCCCTAGGCAAATAATGACCTGCTTTTTGTCACTGTAAGTTAGTTTGTATTTAGAGTTTTATATAAATGGAATCATGCATTATGTACTCTTGTTTTGTCTGGCTTCTATCACTCAGCACAATTATTTTCAGAGTCATCCATGTTGACATATGTATCAGAAGTACATTCTGTGTTATTGCTGAGTAGTCCATTGTATGATTGTATTGCAGTTTGTTTATCCTTTCACTTATTGATTAATATTTAGATTATTTCCAGCTTTGGGCTATCACAAATAAAATGGCTCACAACTTTTAGGAACACGCTTTGCATGGACATATGCTTTCCTGCCTCTTGGGTAAATACCCAAGAGAGGAATGACTGGATCATATGACAGGTGTATGGTTAACTTTCTAAGAAACTGACAAATTGTCTTCCAACGTGGTTGTAGCATTTTACATAGAGGTTTAGCGCTATAAATTTTCCCCCTTGAGCCATCCCACAAACCTTGATAGGTTATCTTTTCATTTTCATCCAGTTCAAAATACTTTCTGGTTTCCTTTTTGACATCTGCTTTAACCCATGAGTTATTTAGAGTATGTTATTCTGTCTCCAAATATTTGGGAATTTTCCAGAGATCTTTGTTACTGATTTGTAGTTTCACCCAGTTGTTGTCAGAAAATATGTTTTGTATGACCAGAATATTTTTCCGTTTATTGAGATTTACATTGTGACCCAGAATATGGTCTATCTTGGTAAATGTTCCATGTGCATTTTTTAAAATGTGCATTCTGCCATTTTGGGGTAGTGTGCACTGTAAATGTCAATTTGGTCAAGTTGGTTGATAGTGTTATTCAAGTCTTCTGTAGCCTTACAAATTTTCTCTCTACTTAGTCTGTCGATTATTGAAATCTGTGCCTATGACTGTGGATTTGTCTACATCTCTTGCAGGCCCATCAGTTTTTCCTTCATGTATTTTGAAGCTCTGTTATTAGGTGTATAAATGTTTAAGAATTTTATGTCCCCTTGATTAATTAATCCTTTATAATTATGAAATGACCTGTTTTATTCCTAGTTGTTTTTTTATAGCTAGTTTATTCCTAGCTTTTTTTTTTTTTTTTTTTTTTTTTTGACTTGTGGTAGCATGATGTGTCTTTCCATCTTTTCACTTTTAATCTTTGGTTTTTTGTATTCCAAGTGTGTTTCTTGTAGGCGGCATATAGTTTTATCTTGCTTTTTTAGCCAATCTGACAATCTCTGCCTTTTAATTTGAGATGGTAAGACCATTTACATTTAATGTTATTATTGATAAGGTTTGGCTCCACTCTGTCACCTTAGTCTTTGTTTTCTATTTCTCCCATTTGTTCTTTGTTCTCTTTTCTTTCTTTTTTTCCTTATCTTCTTTTGAATTACTGAAAAATTTTTATGATTCTATTTTGGCTCTTTTGTTGGATTAAGTATAACCCTGTTTTGTTATTTTAGCAGTTGTTTTAGGATTTATAGTATATACTTATCAGAGCGTACCTTCAAATGATATCCTAATTTATGTGTAGTATAAAAATCTTATAGTAATATACTTCCATTTTTTTCCTCCTGACCTCTGTGCTATTGTAGTCACACTGTTACTTATGTCATAAAGCCCTCACTACATTACTTTTTAATAGTCAGTTATCTTTTAAAGAAATTTAAATAAGAAAAAAACTTACGTACTTACCCTTATAGTTGCTAGTTCTTCATTTCATTGTGTAGATTTGTATTTACATCTGGTTTAATTTTCCTTTTGCCTGAAGAACCTCCTTTAACATTCGTGTATTCTAACTCTGTTGGCGATGACTCTTTCAGCTGTTGTATGTCTGAAAACATTTATTTTGCCTTCATGTCTTTTCCAGTTTTTATTGTGGTAAAATACACATAACATAAAATTTATAATAATAACCATTTTTAAGTGTACAGTTCAGTGGTATTAAGTATATTCATAAAATTATGTAACCATCACCAGCCATCCATCCTTATAACTCTTTTCGTCTTGCAAAACTGAAACTGTACTTTTAAGCAATAACTCCTCAGTCCCTCTTCCCCCTAGGCCCTGGCCACCACCATTCTACTCTTCTGTCTCTATGATTTTGACTAAGTATCTCATATAATTGGAATCATACAGTATCTGTTGTTTTGTGACTGGTTTATTCCACTTATCGTAATGTCCTCAAGGTTCACCCAGGGTGTGGCATATTGCAGAATTTCAATTATTTTTAAAGCTGAAAAATACTCCATTTTATGTATATGCAATATTTACTTGTATATCTATTCTATCAATGGACAGTTGGTTGCTTCAACATTTTAGCTATTGTGAATAATAGTGCTATGAGCATGAGTGTACAAATACCTTTTCAAGACCCTGCTTTCAATTCTTTAGGGTATATACCTAGAAGTGGAATTGCTGGGTCATATGGTAATTCTGTGTTTAATTTTTTTGAGGAACCGCCATACTGTTTTCCACAGTAGCTGTATCATTTTATGTTCCCACCAACAGTGTGCAAGGGTTTCAGTTTCTCCACATCCTCACTAACACTTGTTATTTTCTGGGTTTGTTTGTTGATTTGATAGTAGCCATCCTAATGGATGTGAAATTGCCTTCATTTTTGACAGATATTTTCACTGGGTATGGAATTCCAGATTAACAGTTTTTTCTTTCAGCACTTTAAAGATGCCTTACTGTCGTCTTGCTTGCATTGTTTCCAACAAGAAATCTCTTATCCTTTATCTTTGTTCCTCTGTATGTAACATGTCTTTTTTCCCCTGGCTGTTTTTAAGATTTTCTCTTTATCACTAGTTTTGAGAAATTTTACTGTGACATGCCTTGGTATAATTTTTTTCATAATTCTTGTGTTTGGGATTCATTATCATTTTCATCAAATTTGGGAATTTGGGGGTCTTCATATCTTCAAATATTTTTTTCTGTCTGCTACTCTCTTCTTTGAGAACTGCCATCACACATATATTAAGCCACTTGAAGTTGTTTCACAGCTCAGCTCACTGATACACTGTTGATTTTAATTTTTTTTTTCCTGTGTGCTTCATTTGGATAGGTTCTATTGCTGTGGATTAAATTTAGTACTCTTTTCTTCCACAATGTCTAATTTGCCATCATCCCAACCAGTGTATTTTTCATCTCAGACATTGTGGTTTTTATTTCTAGAAGTTTGATCGTAAATCTTTTTAATGTCTCTACTTAACTTTTTGAACATAAGGAATACAGCAATAATAACTATATTAATGTTCTTGTTTGCTAATTTTAATATCTGTCAAATATGGGTCTGTTTTATTAAAACAGATTAATTAATTTTTCTCCTCATTGTGGGTTGAATTTGTCTGCCTCTTTGCATACCTAGTAAACTTTGATTGGATTTTAGACGTTGTGAATTTTACCTTGTTGGGTTCTGGATATTTTTGTATTCTTATAAATATTCTTGAGCATTGTTTTGGGATATGGCTGAGTTACTGGGAAACAGTTTGATCCTGTTCTTGATTTTTCAGTTGGGGCCAGAGCAGCATTTAATCTAGGGGTAGTTATTCCCCATTGTGAGGCAAGACCATTCTATGTACTCTACCCAATGTCCTGTGAAGCATGAGGTTTTCCAGTCTGGCTTATGGGAACAGATACTGTTCCCTGCCCTGTGTGAGCCCCTGCACTGTTTCTCGTGGCTGTTTCCCTGGCCTCAGCCTCAGGTAATTTCCTCGTGTATACACTGATCAGTACTCAGCTGAATACTCAATGGGCACCCTTTTGAGTTCTTCAGCGTTTTCTCTCTATACAATTTCCTCTCCAACTCTGCCCTGCAAATTCTATTCACCTCAGCCTTCTGGGATTCTCAACTCAGTCCACTGGGCCCCCCCTGGGTTCCCCTTTCCTGCACTGCCTAACTCCAGGCAGTTAGCTGGGGCATTTGCAGAGCCCCCCTGTCTCAGCGATCATTAACTTAATTGCTTGATGTGCACTATGTTGAAAACTCTTATATATTTTTCTCTGCTTCTTGTTTTCAGGCAGCAGGGTAATCTGATCCCTGTTGCTCTATCCTAGCTGGAAGCATAAGTCCACATGATGGCATATTAATGTATCCATTAAAAATCATGTTTTTCAAGAATATTTAATAACAGAATAATGGTCATGGTATCGTGTTAAATTTTAAAAGCAAGACATAAAAGCATGTGTTCGTGTGTGTGTGTGTGTGTGTGTGTGTGTGTGTGTGTTCACATTGTATTAAAACATACAAAATAGCAATATAGACATACATAGAAAAAGACTAAAAATAAATACATTCCAGTGTTAACATTGATAACTCTGAAGAACTGGATGGATGATTTTTGTCTTCTTTATATGTGTTGTTTCCTCCAAATAAGGGAGTATTTTTTCTATAATCTAGAAGAAAAATAAACTCAGTATTAAGTGTAAAGATATTTGAAAGGACAAGATTAAACAGTAGCAAACTCAGAGCCAGAAACTTCATTCATTATAATGAAGTGTAACGTTCTAGAAAGAGGCTATACGGGCAATGTAGGAATCTCTGCATTGATTGTTTTGGAAGATTTGAGAAGATACCTTCTACTTGCAGAAGCCCCTGGTAGGCCTGGCAGCCTCCTTGTGACTCAGGGTCTCTCTTCTTGTGTCAACAGATTGTCCGTGTGGAGCCCTTGGTGACTATGGGTCAGGTGACTGCCCTGCTGAACTCCATTGGCTGGACCCTACCTGTGTTACCCGAGCTCGATGACCTTACAGTGGGTAAGGACTCAGACAGTCCTAGGATCATAGCTGAGGCACCTTGGCCCACCTTCTATCCAGTGCAGGAGTTGCCACTGTACCATCTGTGACAGAAATCCGCCCCCCATCTCTGTTCGCCCAGCTCCAAAAACGGGGTGCTCCCTGCAGGTCATTCCATTTCTAAACAACTTAAATTATCAGCACTGTTCAATCTCTGGCTTGAATCTGCTTTCCGGTGACTTGTATCCATGGCTCCAGTTTTGCCCTGTGGAGCACACAGAGTAAATCTTTCCTTCTAAAGGATTCATCATCCCCAAAGCCTTCTCTTTTAAAGGGGAAACACCTTCAGTTATTTTTTAACTGTTCCCATGGGACACGGCTTCCTGCCATCCAACCGACGCCCCTTTTCATTAAGGTCCCTCTTAAAATGAATGCACACAGGTTTGTAGGTTGGGTCTGGCCAGAAGTGAGGGTGTAAGCGTCCTTGACAGGGTCTCCCATCCATCCCTCTCCTCTGAGCAAGCCCTTATCCTCCAAGCTGAGCCCCTCCTTCTCTCTCCTGCTCATTAGCTCCACAGAGATGAGAAATCTCCCCTAAATGAACAGCCCGTTTGTGCCAGCCCTGTCATACCACCCTTGTGCTATGAGCTTCCCCGCTCCAGCGATGTGCCCTTTACCTAATTCTCCCCCACCCCGCACCCTGCTGCTCCACCTGGCTAACATGTGTGTCTCTACAGGGGGCTTGATCATGGGCACGGGCATTGAGACATCATCCCACAAGTATGGTCTATTCCAACACATCTGCACTGCCTACGAGCTGGTCCTGGCTGACGGCAGCTTTGTGCGATGCACACCGGTGAGTTCAGAGATGGGGTGTCCCCACCAGCCTACCCTGGGCATCAAGGACCCTGGCATTGGGGAGGTGGCTCCCCTTGGGGTGCTCCATTTTAAATACACTTATTCAGTCTGGGTCTGTATTCATAATAATAAAGATGTATATAGCCCCTTTATGTGCTCAGACACTATAATAAATGCTTAATATATATTAAGGCTTTTAATCCTTCAACCACTTTATGAGGTAGGTACTATTATTAGCCACATTTTATAGACAGGAAACTAAAGCACAGAGAGGTTAATCAACTTGACCAAGGTCAGATAGCTAGTACATCCTCCTTAGCTGGGATTCAGATCCAGGTTATCAGTCTCCCAGGTCAATGTCCTTAGCTTTTCATCACACTGTACTGCTTGTCTGGGGGCAGGCAGGTCTCAATATCAAAGCTCTATGTCAGACGGTGTGAGAGGTAACTAAAAGCGATCAGAGGGGCTGTTTTGCAGAAATAAAAGACAATTCTGCTGCCCAAAGTGGGACACAAACATTTAAGGCATTTACCCTAAGGAGTGGGACAGGATTGAAACTTTAAATATATTCAGATCTCTCCAAACATATCTGAGGGGCCCCTGGGATGGGAGGGAGAGTGCAAGCCTTCAGAAGCAAATGTTTCAGGGGGTTACCGGAGTTGTTGGCCTCACAGAAGAGTGCAGGGCAGGACTCCCGGATTGGGAGCTCTGGTCTTGGGCAAGAGAGACCCCTTTCACATTAGTTCAGTACTTTTCCCTACACGGGCTGGGCTCTGCCTTGTAACTATTACCAGCAGAGAGAGGAGACAAACATTCATGAATTCCTTCCCTTCTCTGAGGCCAGGTTTGCTATCTGACAAATGTGATGTCAGGAGGAGAAAGTAGACCCCGTAAGGGAAGCTCCTAGCATAGAGCTGGGCACGCGGCAGGCAGACGGTTGTTAGTACTGATCTGACTGTGATCGGGGGGTGGCCCGGGTGGGGGTCGGCTGGCCTACTTGAGTTGTTCCAGAGGCTTCTACTGGTCCACTGCAGAGCTTCCTGGCTCCATCCCCCTGTCCACTGCACCCACCAAGCCCACACTGAGGGTCTTCAGCATGAGCAGACACCACATAGCTGTCCTCTGGGTGAAGACCATACAAGGCTGGACTTTTCCAAAAGGCGCTCTATTAGAATCAGAGAATCTGAGTTAGAATGGCCAGATGAAAAGTCAGTCGTCTGTCTCCCAGACAAATGACAAATGATGAATTTAGAAGCAGATGTGGGGAAGCAGATGAGTGTCACAGGCAGACGCTGGATCAGGCGGTAGGCCATCTAGCCTGAGTCCCGGCGTCACCACGCTGTCTGTGGGGAGCCTTGGATGAGCCTTGTTACCTCTTGGTGCCTCACTTTCCTCACCTGTTCAGGGGAAGTGTTAATGCTCTCCCTAGGTTATGGGGGAGAGGGTACAATTCCACAGCTAACCACTGGGAAAGGCTTTGTAAATGTGGGTAATGGCCCAGAAGGGAGGCTTTTTAATGTTCTGTGGTGACCCTGACCCTCAGTAAGGCTTCAGCTCTTTGTTTAGCCTGGCCTGGGATTCCTGGCCCTTAGTCCCCCATTTTGGGTCTTTGGGCAGTGCTGGTTATGGCCTCTTCCTGGGTAGCCTGTGGTCCAGGAGTTGTGCCTCTGTGGAGGAGGGAGGAGGCGCCCACTATGAGCACCCCTGACCAGGCACTATAAGGTCCATTGTCATGCTGAAGTTCAGAGGGAAAACTGAGGCCCAGAAAGCACAGTTTGGAAAGTGCCTTGTGGGGTTTACACAGCAAGATGGTGACAGAACAGGAATTGAGCCCAGGCCCCGGGTCGTTGGTGCTCCTGTGTACTGCATGCCACCAGGCGGGACCTGGGGTTCAAGCTCTCAGGAAGTGTTGACTCTGCCTTGCAGTCGGAAAACTCAGACCTGTTCTACGCTGTGCCCTGGTCATGTGGGACCTTGGGCTTCCTGGTGGCGGCTGAGATCCGCATCATCCCTGCCAAGAAGTTCGTCAAGCTGCGGTTTGAGCCCGTGCGGGGCCTGGAGGCAATCTGCGACAAGTTCAAGCTTGAGTCCCAGCGGCAGGAGAACCACTTTGTGGAAGGGCTGCTCTACTCCCTGGATGAGGCCGTCATCATGACAGGGGTCATGACGGACGAAATGGAGCCCAGCAAGGTAGGCCAGGGCGTCAGCTCCTGCAGACCACAGCCTGGCAGGAGCAAGGCCTGGGTGGGCTAGGACTGAGCCCTTTGCCCCACCCTGACCCTGGCAGCCACCCTCCTCGAGGCTGCAACCTGGGTCAGCTCACCTGGGGTTCGGGCAACAGGATCTATACTCAGAGCTTTCTTGGCAGTGACAAAAGCTTCCATTTCCTCTGCCCGTACCACCTGCCAGGTATGTGTGTGTCTCTTGATGGGTGTAATCTTTAATCCTCACAGCAACCCCATTTTATAGATGAGGAAACCAAGGCTCCACGAGGTCATATAAACTTCCACAAGGTGACAAAACCAAGACCTGAGTAATTGATTTGACGCCTTGGAATCCAGATGGATACTCCTTCAATTTATACTATGTAATTTTTAATAGTACTTTTTTTATGAGAGTTTTTTAGATTTTTGTTATGAGAGACTTGTAAACAAGTAAAAGGCAAGACTCTACCTGTAAACATGACCCAAAGCCAGCTATTGCCAACGTGTTTGGTATATTTATTTCTTCTTTTTCAGTGCATATTTTTTTTTTTTTTTTTAAGTGTTTAAGCTACAAAAGTAGTGTAACGTTAAAATATATAAAGAAAAACAGAGGGTTGCTAGAGGGGCGGGGGGGTGGGGATAAGGGGAAGGTGAGAGGTTTTGGGAACGTACAGAGGGATAGTGGATGGGGGGAGGGGGGTTCACACAGTGTGAGGGATATAAATGATAAATGTCTAAGTTTTGCTTTGTCTTGTGCACCTGAAACTAATTAATAAAAAAAAAAAAAAAAAAAAAAAAAGATTTGAGGAAAACAATTAAAAAAAAAAAAAAATATAAAGAAAAAGTTAAAGTGTATCTCTTTACCCCCAGGCACACAACCACTTGTAGCGGTTTGGTGCGTGTTCCTCAAGGCCGTGTGTGTGTGTGTGTGTGTGTGTGTGTGTGTGTGTGTGTGTACACACATACATGCTCTCATTTCATTCCATAGGATACCACTGATGCATGTAAATTTTTGACCTAACTCATTGCTTACTGATGAGCATTTATATCGCTTAACATAATTTTGTTTGCTCTTACAATTAAGAGTGCGATGAAAATTCTCTTACATCTATCCTTGGCCTCTTGTACGAGCATTTCTGTAAGATTGAGTCTAAAAAGTGGAATTTCTGACCCCAGGGTTTGAGCACACTAAATTGATAGCTACGACAAAACGGCCCTCCAGAAAAGTACTGCCCACTTCCGGCAACGGTGTGTAAGAATGCCTGTCCCGTCCATTCTTGCCAACACTGGAGAGTATCACTCTTCCTATTTTTGCCAATCTGATAGGGTTAAAAATAGTATCTTGTTTTATTTTGCAGCCCTCAGGTCACTTGTGAGGTTGAACATCTCTTTATGCAGTTTTTATTTGTTTTCAGCTGTGATCATCTATTCCAATTTGTGGGGTTTTTTTAATGGTCTAGTGTGGTAAGCATTCCCTCATGTAGTTACATTGCCTTCAAAATGATCATATTTAACATCTACAGAACGTTGCATTGAGTGAATGCCGTATTATTTACTAAACTACTGGCCCATAGTTGCAAATTTAAGTTGCTTCCAGTTTTTTATTACGTGAATTAATGTAGCAAGGAACATCTTTTGTCTGTAACTTAAATAATATCTTAAAGTAGAATTAGTAGATCAAAAGTTAGGCACCCTTCAGGCACTTGATCAATAGCTATGTACTTAAAACATTTTAAAATTGGAAGGGACTCAAAACTCATGTGTGACAATCCCCTCTCCAAATAAGAAACCGGGGCCCAAAGGGAGCTAGAGACTCCCCTGAGGACACACAGAGAACCCAGCGTAGATTTAAATTTGGGTCTCTGACTCCTACTTCAGTGTTTCTTCCCCTCCGTTTCAGCTTCTAGAATTTAGCATCATCCACAAACATTGATCAGGCACCTTTCCTTGTGGGAAATCTGGAACAGGAGTGGGAAGTCTGGACACTGAGCCTAAGTTCCCCAACACTCCCAGGCCCTAGGCTGAGCCCAGTCGCATGTGTCACCTCGTCACCTGGCCAGGACTTCTAGTCCAGAGGTTTGCCAACTTCTCTGAAGTGTTCGCTTAGAGGCTGCCAGTAGTGATAAGCTGAGGGAGGGGGCCACAGGGAATCACCTCCCCCACTGTACCCACTCTTCTGTCATCTGTTTGATGTATTAGATGCCACCTAAGCTTACAGTTAGGCAGAGGGGTTTTTACAGCTTTTTCAATGTTTAAACACCATGACCCTGATTTCCCAAGAAGACTGAGGCCTTACCCAGAGGCTTGTCTAGTGTCAGTGGCAGAGGCTGGGCTCCCAGGCCATAGCCTTTTGCAAAGTGTCACAATGAGCAAGACCCTGATACCCAGTGGGAACAGGGCTGGGGAAGGAGCCTGGTAGATGCCATTAGATGTGTAGACATTTTGTTTGAGGAGCATTTCTTCCAAATATTCCTTTTTGGCGGGCTGCTCAGGAATTTGTCCTTGGATGCCAGGCACTGTCCAGTGGAAGGCTCACGGTGGCCCCAAGAGCGGGCAGCTTACCCCCAGTGTACAGGGGAGGCCCAGAGGTAGGAAGTGGCTTCCTATCTAAGTGCCAGGGTTAGAACTGGAACTCACGCCTGCCTGGCTACCCCATCAGCGTGTCCTGGGAGAAGTAGACAGCCTGGGTTCTTGATCATATCCTGGGCTTCTCTGGCACAAATGGTTTCTGATAAGTCAGTGAGCACCGGGAGTGTCTGTCTCCAGGTACCTCCAAGTTTCAGTTACATTATGCAGCTGGTGCCATTGCCAGGTGTGTGGCCAGGCCCAACCTGGGGTTAGATCAGGTTGCTGTGTTTCTGTTGGGTTTCGGTCTCCTTTACATTAGCAGGCAGAGGCCAGTGCACGGTGTCTTTCGCCCTCCCCCACACTGTCCTCACCGAAACTGACTTGTATAAACAGGCTCTGTGTCCCCCGTTTCCTGGCACGTTGTGGCCCTTGGTTTCCTCCCTGCAGCGTGGCCTGCACAAGAGGGTGACACCCAGATAAGTAACTACTCAAAGGGTTGGCTGGCTCCAGGGTAGAGGAGGTTGGTGAAGGGATGTCGGGGGTGGAAGGCCAGTGGGGGTGAATACTGTGACCCCGCTGTGGGCAGGCACCAGTGCACGCTCTCTCTACCTTATCTTTTAGTCTTCCCAACCACTCCAGGGGGTAGTAATGTTTCCATTTTGCCTGCACCGGCAATGAGGCTCAGAGAGGCTAAGTAACCCGCCCAGGGTGAGCTTAGTGTCTTACAGGTAGAGGAAGCAAATTGGCCAAGAGGATGCATAGGATGGTCCCATTTTTGTAAATCTGTGTGCATGTGTGTACACAGGAAATAAAACCTAATGAATGCACATCAGTTTTAGTGGGCTATGGGGGTGAGGGTGAGGCTACAGAGGTGTCTCTCTAAGTCACACATTTTTGCAATGTTTAAAGTTTTCATAGATTATACATTTCTTTTAGAATCAGGAAAAAAATCAATAGGATTGTTGTTTTGTTTTGTGTTGTTTTGTGTTGTTTTGTTTTGATAGTGCCCACATTCTGTAGCCTACCATTCAGGGTGCTCTGCCCTCTAACCCTGGCCTTGTTATGAAACATGGGTTGCATCCTTGCCCTGCCTCATGCCAGCCTGGTGGCCTCGGACAGTCTGTTCAACCTTGATGATTCTCATTCTCATCCATGAAACAGGGACAGCCCCGCTATGCAAGGTTGTGGAGAGGGTAAAGAACGAAATGGTTAGGGGCCGGCGTCGCTGTGGAGCGTGAGCGCTCGACACACGTTGTGATTCTTCTCCTCCACCGGTTCCCCTAGAGTCAGCTCACTTCTTGCCTCTGCTCCTGCCTTTTCCTCCCTCATGGTCCCCTGATAGCATTCTTCCTCTCCTATGTGGTCTCCACTCTACTTCTTCCTACCCTTTGCCGAGCCTGCCCAGCTGGGTGTGATTTCACCTGCCCCATAAAGCTCGGTGTCTCTTCTGCCCCTTAGAGAAGCTGGTCTGATGTGGGGCATGAGCATCTGTAGTGTGTGTGTGTGTGTGTGTGTGTGTGTGTGTGTGTGTCTGTGTGTGTGTGAGAGAGAGAGAGAGAGAGAGAGATTTCTAATAGGTATCAAACAACTCCTGAAAAGCATATATTTTTATTACCATTTTACATGTGAAGAAACAGGCTGAGAGTGACCTGCTCAATGTCACACAGCTAGTGTATGTCCAGGATGGGGTTGGGCCCCAGCCCCCCAACCCTGGAGCCTGTGCTCCTTTGGGGCTGCCACTCTTCCTCTCTCTGAAAGCATCTGTTCAGAATTCATCTCACAGATGAGGAAATTGAGGCCCAGAGAAGCTAAGTCACCCCAGGGCACTCAGCAGGTGAAGTTCGGAGCCGCTTAGGGCTGAAGAAGACACCAGCTAAATGCAAGGTTTAGGCACTAGGGCCGCAGGGCCCAGTGCCAGGGAAGCACGTAGGTTTACTCTGAGTTCCCTCCATGGATGGTGGCTGTCTCAGGGAAGCATCGCACCCAGAGGCTTGTAGGACTTAGTCAAGAGCAGCAGGGAAAGTGCCGTGGTTAATTAGTGCTGTCAACCATGGGACCTGCTGAGGAGGGGATGGATGACCCATGCTTCACGTCTGTGCCAACTCCAGCCTCGTGGGAGGGAGGGAGGGAGGCATTCAGCTGCACTGCGCTGTGGCAGACACCAGTAAACATTTGCACTTTGATTTTCTCACTGAGAAGGAACAGCACACTAGGTCGGGGTCGCTCAGCCCTCTAGACTGTCAGGAACGACTGTTGGGCCCTGGGCACACCACTTAACCTCTTTGAGCTTCTGCTCTCTCTGCTAGAGAACACACGCTGTGCTTAACCTCACCAGGCTTTCAAGAGTCTCAAAGGCGATAATAGACACGAAAGAGCTTTGAAAAGGCCAGGAGTGCTGAACAGAAGCCGGGTATCACTGTTACACCCCGATGGCATTCGGTGCTTGTCTGTGGGCTGACACAATGCTCTCTGTCATTGTAGCTGAATAGCATTGGCAATTACTACAAGCCGTGGTTCTTCAAGCACGTGGAGAAGTACCTGAAGACAAACCGCGCCGGCCTGGAGTACATCCCCTTGAGACACTACTACCACCGGCACACGCGCAGCATCTTCTGGGAGCTCCAGGTGAGGCTCAGATTTCCCCGTACTCCTGGCTCCTTCCAGGCGGCTGGGCAGGAAGCCAGGATGGTTCACACTGTGGCCACACTCTCTCCCCTTAGGGGAAAAGAGTGGCTTTGTCCTAGGGAACTGGACACCCTCTTACAAAGCAACACGGTCGCTGCCTTCTGAGGGATTGCACCATCTTCACTGAGAGCAGCAGGCTTTCCATGAGCAGCTGAGAATGGGGTGCTAGCCCACGTAACTGGGGGAACACGTACCTGTTCCGTCCTTGAGGAACGGTAGCCTAGTAGCCAAGCAGACAGCTTCTGCCCTGTAAAAGGCCACAAGAACAGGAAGAGGAAGTGGGTAGTTTAGTCCTGCCTAGGGTTGGAGGTCACCGTGAAGCTTGGCCTTGACAGGTGAGCAAGAATTTGCTGTTGTATGTGGAGGGATGAGGAGCGGCGACATTTTAAATAAAAACATCAGAGTAAGTAAGGCCCCTTAGGAGATGACTTCTGAGCAGCGACTTGAACCATAGGCTGGGCAAGCCATGCACAGCTCCAGGGGAGACTGTTCTAGGCAAAGAAAGGACCAGAGCACAGGTTCTCACACGGGCTGCATGGGTTGTTGTTGTTTTCTCTTTTTTTTGATTGAAGTGAAATCATACAACATGCAATTAGCCATTTTAAAGTGCAAACTTCATTGGCATTTGGTACGTTCATAATATTGTGCAAGCATCATCTCTGTCTAGTTCTAAAACCTTGTCATCACCCCAAAAAGAAATGCTGTAGCCGTTAAGCAGTCGCTCCCCAGTCCCCCTTTCCCTCACCTCTGTCAACCATCCGTCTGTTCTGTCTCTATGGATTTACCTGTTTTAGACATTTCATATAAATGGAATCATCAAATATAGAGCCTTTTGTGTCTGGCTTCTTTCACGAAACATGTTTCCAAGGCTTATCCGTATTGTAGCATGTGTCTCGGTTCTCATTCCCTTTTATCACTGAGTAATACTCCTTCGGAAATACCACGTTTTGTTTATCCATTTATCTGTGGTTGGACATTTGGATTGTTTCCACCGATGGCATTGTGAATAATGCTGCTATGAACATTTATGTGCAAGTATTTGTCTGAGTACTAGTTTTCCATTCTTTGGGGTATATGCCTATGATTGGAATTGCTGGGTCATATGGTAACTCCGTGGCTAACTTATTGAGGAACTGTTACCCTTTCTCCCACGGTGGCTGAGCCATTTCATACTCCCAACAGCAGTGTTCCAGGGTCTCTACATCCTTACCAGCACTTGTTATCTTCTGGGTTTTGATTACAGCCATCCATCCAGTGAAGTGGAATCTCATTGTGATTTTGATTTGCATTTTCCTAATGACTAATGACGTTGAGCATCTTTATCTTTACATGCTTGTTGGCCATTTGCATATTTTTGGGAAAAGTGCCTATTCAGATCCTTTGCCAATTTTTAATTGAACTGTTTGTCTTTGTTGTTGAATTGTAAGGGTTTATATATTCTGAATACTAGACCCTTATCAGATACATGACTTACAAATACTTTTGTCCCATTCTGTAGGTTGTCTTCACTTTCATGATAATACCTTTTGATGCACAAAAGATTTTAGTTTTGGTGAAGTCCGGTGTTTCTATTTTTTGTTACTCGTGCTTTTAGTGTCATATCTAAGAATCCATTGCTAAATCCAAGGTCATAAAGATTTATGCCTATGTTTTCTTCTAGGACCTTTATGGTTTTAACTCTTATATTTAGGTTGTTGATTTAAGGTTTTTTTGTATGGTACGAGGTAGGGGTCCGACCCCATTCTTTTGCATATAGTTTCCAGTTGTCACAGCAGGTTCCATATTTTTGAAAAACAGCCAGAAGTCCCCTGAACTAGAACCATAGTGGGGAATGAGGTCACAGCAGCCAGAGCCTAGATCATATGGGTCTTTGTCGGTCAAGGAAGAATTTTATATTTTACTCTAAGTATGATAGGAAATTGGCAGAGGGCTTTGCACAGAAACGTGACATGACCTGATTTTTGTTTTAAAAGAGTAACTTTGACAGCTGAATGGAGAGTAGATGGGAGTGGAAGAGTGGAAGAAAGAAGATTTCTGTTATCTAGGGTGATAGCAGGTCTGTGAGATACTGGGAAGGTTGAACCAACCAACCTTCCAGGCAGATTGGCTGTGGGTGTGATTCCAAGGCTCGGGGCCCAAGCAACTGGGTGCCACTGACCGCCATGGGCAACATGGGGGAAAGGTCTGGGAAGGGACACCGGAAGTTTGGTCTGGGCCATGTCAGTTTGAGAAGCCTTGCGGGCATCTAGTGGGCAGCTGTGTCTGTGAGTCTGGGCTCCGAGGCAGAGGTGAGGTTGCACGTATCAGTGTACGTATAATCAACAGCATTCTAGGTGATCATTCCATTCCTCTCAGACCTGGGCTATCCCCTACTCACCAAGCTCGGTCACTCAGCAGTATTTCGGTCAGGACTAGCTACACAATACAGTGCAAAAAGCAGGGGAGAAGTGCTATCAATGTACTAAGTTACAAAATTTTTTTCTTTCTTCTGTGGTCTCTCTCTTGTCATAAATATTTGCTATTTAATGTTATTCTACGTAAAGAAAATTTAAGTTATTAGTGTGAGTTTTACTGTTCATCTTTTAAATACAAGCACATTTAACTCTTTAGGTATACGCATTTCATTTTTAAAGCAACAGTGGAAACACTGCACCAAATTAACTCAACTGTTTTTATTTCCCTTGATAATATTCACATTCTACCAACACTCCATGTTGGCTCCGGGTGAGTAGGGAAGGACTGAAAAGAAAAGGGACTGAGCAGCCCTGCCTTTCCCTTCCCTTTAATGTCCTCATTTCCAGCAGTGTTATTGGTTGGCTAATACAGGGAAGTAATGTCAGGAAGGTCGTAATGTCAGGATAGGTCGTTGGTTGTTCATGTTTCTTAGAATGTCATTGTCACAGGGCCTGCTTCTAGAGTTTGGGGTCCTGGCTCAGGCTGGGCCCATTGGCCTGTAGTGTGGCCCTGCAGCCCAGCAGAGCAGAGGTGGCCAGTAGCAGGCTGGACGCAACACAGGCCAAGGGCAGCTGAAGAGCAGGGGGCCAAGGAGGGAAGAGGCTACAATGAAGGTCCTTGGAGTAACTGACCTTAGTGTGCTCGTCGGACAGGACCAGGAGTGAAGCCCTGGACACAGGACTTGGGGTCACTCCAAAGCAGAAAGATGAATATGGAATAGACAGAGGCGAGAAAGGAGAAGGGCAGGGCACACTGTTTAAACTTGAACTTTGTGAGGTTGAGACTTTGGAAAAGGAGTGGTTCCAGCTGGTAACTTTTGTCTAACAATGGACAATGTTAGGGAAAAAAATGTGAATGGCTTTTAAATATAAGAAAGGTGATGCAGTCTCCCTCAGAATTAAAGACAGGCAAAACAGAACTGCAGGAGACTCATTTTCCACCTATCAGAATGACAGAGATGCAAAAGTTTGATAACTCGCCACGCTGGCCGGGGTGTGGGGAAACGGTGATCTCCTACATTGTTTGGGAGAGTATTAAGTGGTACAAGCTCTTAAAATAGCATCCATTAAAATTTCACACACTGTCTGAACCAGAATTTCCACTTCTAGGAATTTATCTCACAGCTAAACGTACGTGTAAATGGGCAAAGATACATGCACAAAGGACACTCATTGCAGTAGTCGGGAAATAATAAAAATGCCCATCAGTACAGAACTGATTAAATAAATTAGGCTACAGTAGAGCAGAGGTGAGCAAACATTCCCTGTAAAGAGCCAGGTAGTCGTTTAAAGCTTTGTGAACCATGAGGTCTCTCTAGGAGCAGCTCTGCCCTTATAGCCTGAAAGCAGCCACAGACAGTATGTAAATGAACGGGCATGGATGTTTTCCAATAAAACTTTATTTACAAAACCAGAGGGTAGGCCAGATTTGTCCCAGGAGCCATAGTTGGTGGGTCCCTGCAGCACACTGTTAGGCACCCACGACCAAGAATGCAGTAGCAGGACGTGAAGGGAGGCTTAACCTGTGGACTGTTGGGATTTCTGCTGTGGGCATGTGTGGCTTTTCCAAAAACAGCCAAGGAAACAATAAAAGCCACACTACGTATGGCGCTCCTGTTGTGTACCAGGCATTGATTTGCCGTGTTTCCCTGAAAATAAGACCTAGCCGGGCCATCAGCTCTAATGCTTCTTTTGGAGCAAACATTAATATAAGACCTAGTCTTATATTATATACTATATTATATTATATATCATATCATATATCATATCATATCATATCATATCATAATATTAGACCCGGTCTTATAGTAAAATAAGACCAGGTCTTATAGTCATCTTTGCTCCAAAAGATGCATTAGAGCTGATGATCCGGCTAGGTCTTATTTTCCGGGAAACATGGTAGGTGCCAGAATCTAACAGAAGAGAGCAGACAGGTCCGTCCCTCATGGGCGTGGGCTGGTGATCAGAGAGGTAATTCCACAGGAGTGGAGGGGAGAGTCACTCAGCCCCAAAGCTTAGCATGGTGGCTGCTTTGGGAGCCGCCCCTGGTCCTTGGTCTGATGTGGACCCCATATGAGCCGCCTCTGCATCTCTGTCCCAGCTTCTCCCATGATGTAGTCCTGTGGCCTTTCTCTTCCACACCTGAGGACCGAGACCATGTCTCAGTTATCTCGGTATTCCCAGGGCCCAGCATAGAACTGGGCACCTGACTTCATGGGCACCTCGTAATTAATTGTCTAATGAATGAAGGAATGTTCTTGGCATCAAGGGCCCAGGAACTGAGAATGGGGCATCGGTGGACACTGGTGACCCTCAGGAAGACAGCAGACTTGGTGCAGGGAGGAAGACTGAGCAGGAGGGCCACACCTCAGTCTGACTGAGCAAGGGGGCCACTCCCCAGTGTGATGGGGCGTGGGCAGGATTGCCAGCTGGTGGGAGCCGTAGAGGAGCTGGGAGGGCAGCAGAGGGTGTCTTTGGAAAGTGGCAGTGCTGAGTACGGTGGCTCCTCCCTCGTGGTGATTTGAGAAATGGATGAGGAAGAACAGCCTCTACTCAGGAGGGCTTCCAGGAGACCGAGTTGGAGTAGGCAGGTGAGGTGGCATTGTGAGGGCCACGAGAACAAGAAGAGGAAGTGACTAGTTCTGCGGAGGGTTGGAGGAAGCCATCAAGCTTGGCCTTGAAAGGTGAGCAGCAATTTGCCGTTGTGCGTGGAAGGATGGATGGAGAGCAGTAACATTTTAAAGGGGAGTCAGGGGGTCAGAGAGGGCCTCTCAGGAGATACTGTAAACCAGTGGGCTCACTCTTGAACCTGAGGCAGACTTTGCTCACCTCAGTGAGAGCTGTGCTGTCCCTGGCTGTATGACCTTAGGAAAATTGCTTAAGCTTTCTGAGTATCCCTCTTCTCATTCAACAACATTTGTTTCTCAGACATTTGTAGTTGCCTGTTCTGTGCCAGCCACTCTGACTTCAACAACTGGAACAACAGTTATAGGTACCTTATTATTTTGCTCCAAGCACTGGCCTGAGTGCCTTCTATTTGGTATGCTGCCATTCTCATAAGTCCCATTTTACAGATAAAGAAACTGAGCTCAAGAGGTTATATAATCAGCCCAAGGTCAGCACAGCTCATAAACGCCAGAGTTAAGAATCAAACCCAGGTCCAACTGGGTAAATCCTGGGTGCCACCACACCCCTCCAAATAGGAGGCGTGGACCCTGTCCTACGTGGCGAGCACCGAACAAGAACCTGGCCACTGCACACGGGGCTGCTCAATCCTTATTGGTTCCTTCTCTCTATTCCCAATCTTTGTCTCTCAGGATATCATCCCCTTCGGCAACAACCCCATCTTCCGCTATCTCTTTGGTTGGATGGTGCCTCCCAAGATCTCCCTCCTGAAGCTGACCCAGGGCGAGACCCTACGCAAGCTGTACGAGCAGCACCACGTCGTGCAGGATATGCTGGTGCCCATGAAGTGCATGGTGCAGGCCCTGCACACCTTCCACAATGACATCCATGTGAGTGGGGTGGACCAGGCGAGCCGGGAGCCAGCCCATGGAGGCCACGATCTTCTCCCCCAAACTATGTCACTGACCTTGGGCATGCCTGCCCTGCAGGCCTCAGTTTTCCTAACTGCAAAATGGGTCCGCTCAGCAATGGCCCCAAAAGGAGAGAAGTCATAGGGCCTGGTGATGAGCACTCCGTGAACTGCTCAGATTGTGCCCTGTAATGTGGTGGAGTTGGGGGTGGGGGTAAAGCTGTGAGCAGCCAGAGGAGGGGCCCCCTAGAGAGTGCCGCAAAGCCTCCCTTTAGCCTCCCTTTAGCCTCCCTTTGGGTAGTGTGGGGTGGGCCAGCATGTCACCTGTTGGAGAAAAGCATCAATACCCTGCTCCCTGGTCTACCCAGGTCTACCCCATCTGGCTGTGCCCATTCATCCTGCCCAGCCAGCCGGGCCTGGTGCACCCCAAGGGAGATGAGACTGAGCTCTACGTGGACATTGGAGCTTATGGGGAGCCACGCATAAAGCACTTCGAAGCCAGGTCCTGCATGAGGCAGTTGGAGAAGTTCGTCCGAAGTGTGCATGGGTGAGTGGCCCCAAGTGTGGCGAGTTCCCTCTGGCCACCAGCCCCAGGGGACAGCTGCAGGGGGGTGCAGGGAAGGGCAAAGGTGGCCAGCTCCAGAGTCAGACCAGCTGGTCACTTCGGGACTCTGTCACTATGGTGGCCTCTGCCTTGGGAATTACCTTGTGAAAGGTAAGGAGGTGGGATTGCAGGGCTTCTGCCCCTCTTGTCTCAGCATCTCTCTCCTCCCCTCAGCCCAACTGCATCCCCCCAGCTGCTCAAGCTGGGAACCCAGGAATCGCCCCACTCTTACCCCCCCCCCCCCCCCCAGGGCAGATGATGGGATGGTTTCCAAATGTTCTGGGGCTGCTGCTCCAGGTGAAGAACAAAACTAAGGAGGGAGGGATTCGTGATTGTGAAAGCCACACAGAGGCTTGGGATAGTGGTACTCAAAACACGGCCTGGAGCCAACTACTGATCTACATAACACAGACAAATCTCAAAATAATTATGCTGATTGAAAGAAGCCAAGATTTGCAAGATTGAAAGATGTTTCCATGTATATAAAATTCCAGAATCTCGGGTGACAGCAGGTCCACCTGGGATGGTGGAGGGCGATCACACAGTGGTTAAGGAAAGTGGGGGGTCCTTATGGTCATTATCTGGATGGAAGTGATGGTTTCTAGGTTGGATATGTAAGTCAAACTTAACAAGTTGTACACTCAATATGTGCAGTTTATTGAATATCAGTTATAAAAGGAAAAGAAAGCAGCCAATGGCCCCATAAAGGAAGAAGTGTGTGGTGCACCGAGCACAGTGGAGAAGCCAGCTGTCCCAGTTCTACTCCTGACTGCCTCCGCTGACACATCACTTAATGCCCTGAACCTCAATTTCCCATCTGCAAAATGGGGACAAGAATACCCCTACCTCCCTCCACCACTAGATCATTAGGGGGATTAAACAAGAGAAATCCTCCAAAAGCACTTCCTACACTGCAAACTGCGCTACACATAAGGGACGGTTGGGGTTCTCATGCATTCCCTGCCCCACTGCCATCGCCTCCCCGTGTCCTTACCACCCATCTCTGTTCTACAGGTTCCAGATGCTGTATGCTGACTGCTACATGAACCGCGAGGAGTTCTGGGAGATGTTTGATGGCTCCCTGTACCATAAGCTACGGGAGCAGCTCGGCTGCCAGGATGCCTTCCCTGAGGTGTACGACAAGATCTGCAAGGCTGCCAGGCACTGAGCAGGAGCCTACCCACAGAGAAACAGATGTGGGTAGACCCGTCCCCAGCACCAAGAGGCATCTTTCCTTCACTCAAGTTTGGCTGCTCTCCCAGATCCGTACTTTCAAAAAGAAACCCCTCCAGAAATCCCACCCAGACAGCCCTGACATCCTGCTCCCAGCTTCTAGGGGCCTCCCATGGAGTGGGAAGGACATGGGATTTGGAGTCAAACAAACCCGAGTCCAGGTCCCATTTCAACCACTCATTAGCTGTGTGACTCTGGGTGAGTCACTTAACCCCTCTGAGCCTGCCTCTTCATCTGTTGACAGGTGTTAACAATATCTTCCTGCAGGCTGTGGTAGCTATTACTGCTTCCCATTCAGCATCACATCTGCTTTGGATTCAGTGGTTGAGTCCCAGAGGCTCCACGTTAAGTCACCTGGGCACAGGTTTGGCTGAAATGATGAAGGGATACCCTGGAGTTGCACTGCCATTGCTTCAGTCAGCTAGAATTGCTCCTCACCAGGAGAAGGAAGAAAGGTTTCTCTCCATCCCTGGGGTCTCAGGAGGGCAATAGATGGGTGGGCAGGCCCAAGACATGCTGTGCCAAAGCCAGGTCCGATCCCAAAGTTTTCTCTGCTATCCTTGGTGATGTCCTACCCCATCCCTCCTTTACTCTCAGGCCCACCCCAGCCATCACCCAATCTGAGAGGACCATGTCCCTGGGAAAGACATTTTAAGGTTGAATCCTGTCCCAGCCTATCCCCCAACCCCTGGTAGAATGAGTGGTTTCTGCTCTGAATTGGATCCAGAGGACCTGGTCTCATTCTTGGCGCTCCAGCTTTCTATGCCTCTTTTCCCCAGAACCCACTTAATCTGGTGGGGGTGTGCCCACACTGCCTTCAGAATGGAGGGTCAGGTGGACCACACAAAGTAGGAAAACAGCCTGCCATTGTTAGGTTTTATGAGGGTTCTTTCTCAACCACGGGGCTGCAAGAATAGAGCATCAACTTGATTACTCTAACCATTCATCCCGTTTTTTTCTCCCCCTATAGTTAATTTCAGTGCCTTACAAATACTAAGCTCAGAGAAAAGTTAGCTCCATTTCCGTTCCAGAGGAACGGGAACCTCCCTAGGTCCTTCCCCACCTACGAAAACTTGGTTGTTTATGCAACTCCATCTTAAGACCTGCCCAGCCTCAGCTAAAAACCAAGAATCTGAGAAGGAATTGTGTCACGTAAGGGAAACGAATGAAGTGAGCTGTGCCAGGCAGTGACCTTCTGAGAGAACACACACACTGCACCAGGAGTCAGGAGACCTGGGTTTTAGTCTCTGCTCTATTGTTAATGGGCTGTGCAACTGTGGACAAGTCATTTGTTCCTCTACACTAGTTTTTGTTCCTCTATCACATCATCTACAGACAAGACCTCTCTGTGGCCCTTCTGCTGCAGGAGTTCATGGCTGTCTTAGACCCCGTGGTTGTAAAACCCATGGAAAGCCTTTGTGTGGAAAGGCAGAGGAAAAATAAATGACCCAAGTGGACACTTGGGGTGGTCTGTCATTTAAGGTCCTGTAGCCCAAGGCCAGCTCTCATCTCATCTTCAGAAAGGCACGTATTGATTTGCAGGAAGTGTCACTCTTGTCCCTGCAGAATCATCCGTCACGCTTTTACTGACAAATGCTCACTCACCCCACGCAGGGCTTAGTATCTTAGCATGGTCCTGTGGGTACTGGGCACATTCATGGCATTCAGAGGGCAAGGGAACCCCCTTGCCCATTTGGCCTCTGGAGGGGGCGTAGGAAAAAAATAAGAAACTTGGTTCCGTAGCTTGTATGCAAAGCACATGCATTCTGGTATTAGCTCTCATATGAGCCCATGTGCTTCCTGCTCAGGGTTAAACTAATGAACCTATTTGATGTAGAGGAATGGGTTAACCCGAGCAAGTTAACCCAGCAGATAAGACTCCATCACTTCACCAGGGGACTTCCATCCCTAAGCCACTGAGAGTGTGGCCAGAGATGCCAGCAGCCTCTGCTGTCAGTCTTACAAACTCAAATCCCGTGCTTCACAGATACCCAGAACCTGGGGCTTGGAAGGTCTTGACATTGCACCAGCCTCAGGTTAATGTTTTGCTCCAGTACCATCTTGCCTGGAAAGTGGCAATCTCTCCAGCGTGGTGAGCCAAGTTCCAGCTTTTTCTTGTAGCACGTGCTGTCACTGTCCATCCGAGTGGTGGTTCCAGATGGAGATGAACTTTGCACTGGGGGACAGTGTGTATGGAAAGTAGAAGAATAGGCCTCTTCCCTCCAGATCCCAAGTTTCTTGGCTGCATGACGGTTTTCTGTAAAATCAATTGATAGCCAGTTTAATTGGCTGGAAGGGTGCATCATTTAATTGGATATTACTAAAAGGGAAGGGATGGGGTGGGGATGGGTATGTTGTGTGATGTTTATTATTTTTTCCTTGATCCTGGGGACCAAAAAGAAAGGCATGAGTCTCCCCTGGCAGGATTTTACTGCCACAGGCGCTGTGCCTAATGTCCAGAACGCTTCATGTCCCTGTGGCTATGTGGCTGCTGCTTCTGTAAAAATAAAGAGATGACCTGGAAAGTAGCCTTTGGTTTTTTGGTGGTTTTTTCGCTTTGGGAACCACAATGTGAAATCAGAGCTCGCTTAAATGGAGGGTCTGCCCTTCAGCAGGTCAGTTTTCCTGTGAATCTGTACACCTTTGAACAAGGGCCGAAAGACAACATGGGGGAAGTGTCAAGTTTATGAAGGCAGTGCGGTCATGGGTGATTTTCTTTTCCGTTTTTGAATTTCTGTCATTGTCACAATGATCTGGCGTGAGTGTTAACAGGATCCCCCATCTACAAGGTGGAGAACAGACTGCAGGGGGAAAAGGTGGAAGCCAGGAGACCAGTAAGAGTCCAGGTGAGAGACAATGGTTGGGGCTGGGCTTTTTAAGCTACCAGACATGGTTGTCAGGAGTTTTGGGCTACAGTCCTGGCTTTGTCACCTGGTTGTGACCTAACATTTTGGCAAGTTAGTTAACCCTGTGAAGACTATTCCCTCATCTACGAATTGGTGGAGACCACTAGCTATGCACTAAAATCTATTCCTCCCTTTGAGCACACTGCTGACTACATTTCCCAGGCTCCCTTGCAGTCAAGTATGTCCTTTTGTTACAGTTCTCTAGTAGAAGGTGAACAGAAGTGATAAAAACCTATGTGAGGTTCTCATGGTTCTTTCCTCTTCTATTAGCTGGATGCAAATGACAACCAGCCCACAGGCTGTGGCAGAATCATAAGTTACAAGGAGCTTAGATCCCTGAGGCACTGTACAGAGAACTGTCCACAAATCTGAAGACTACCCTGGTTTGTTATGGGTCTAAGAAATAAAACTTACTGTAGTTGAGTCACTATATATTTGGGACTATTTGTTAGAGCAATTGAGGTCACCCTAATTATTAGAGAGTTGTCAGGCTTAAAAGAGCAGAGATAGGAGAGTTGAGTTTAGTGCAAAAAAGTTTTATGCAAATGCATAGATACACATGGTGGACATTTTCCTCAAATGTGCATGATGGGGGTGTCCCATCCTAAAGTTATTTGAAGGAACCCTTTAGGAAATTCCTTTCCCAATTGTTCAGTTTCACAAATCTGGATTTTGTGGCTTCTCCTTAAAGGAGGAGACACCTGTAATGTTCTTTGTAGTTTAAGCCTTCCGTCCCACCTTCCATTTGAATTGCACACAACATACAATTTCTTTAATCCTTACCGTCCTGTCACAAAATCACGTCAATTATCTGCATTTTACAAATAAGGAAAGTGAAGCTCCAAAAAAGGTGATTTGTCTGAAAGCCACATTGATGCTATTAATGAGTTAAATAAGGATACAGACTCACTCATCTAGTCTTACGATACCAAAGTGCTCAAACAGCCTTAGCCAGAGCCGAGACAGTCGCTTCAGACCTAGAAACAGTGAAATGAAGCCTGCCGTGGTGACCAGAGAAGCTTTCACTCCATTAGAGGAGGTAGCTGTCCCTTATCAGCATACGACTTTTGTAACAGAGAAAATATTTGAAGATTTTTAGGGTTTTTTTTTATCACTATGTGGGTCTTTTTGGCTGAGGCTGTGGTGTCCCAGACTCCTTTTCTTTAGGGACAACACACTCCTGCCATTCCCCCCTCCCCCAATCTCTCACTGACAAACAACAGTGAGGAAAGCAGCTCAGACATCATGACCAAGGCCCACAGACACCCGTTTGTGTTAGATGGTGTGCCCATGGGGCCTGACTCTGGGATGGAACTGATTGTTCCCAATGGTTGCACATTGCCTGGAGGTCAACAGCCTCCTTGTAGCATGAGGCCCTGCTGAGATTCCAGAAGCGCTCTGGGACGGAGATGGAGTACTCCCGGAGGGGACCTAGAGCTGCCTTATGACATGCCACATTCTTCGCCTCTTTTTGGATTTTAATGAACAGGGAGTCAAGCACTTCGTCTTTAGAATAGAAGGGGTTCCCAAAGTGTCAGCCATATTTCACCCCTGTAGTCCATCTCCTGTCTGGCTCCCATGTTCATGTCACTGGTCCATTTGAATACTCAGGATAATTGATCTCTCATATCACAAGATATCTGATTCCAGGCGTCCCAGCAGGCATTGTGACCTCCAGGTAGATGTCTCCAGCAAAAAAGATCCCATCACATCACCACATCTCCCCCTCTCCCAGGCATTCATTCCCATGTGTCCTTTCTCCAAGATCCCCACTCATTCCTGCTCCCACCCTCCCATCCCCAGATTCATCTTCTGTCCTTTGGGTGCCCCAGTCACCACGCTGTCCTTCACATGCAGCTTTAAGGAGTAGGATCTGAATTGTAATCCACGGTTGGAGGGCACTTCCCCTTAACACGATGTGTGATCCTTTCCCTTTAAAAAATAGAGAGAAAGAGAAAATGGAGGTGGTCCCTTGGAAGGGAGGGAACCCCCCCCCGCCCCCATCCCTGGAGGGGCACCCACAGGAGGTGAACAGGACCTGTTAGTTGTGCTTCCCAGGAGATCCTACATTGGGATGAGAGGCCAAAATTGATAACCTCCAGAGCTTTTCCATCAAAACAGCCTGGTTCTAAGGAGGAGATCCCTCTACTTTGCACCTAGTTCAGCTCATCAGAGCCCTCACATTGGTTTGTAAGAACTTCAAATACAAAATCCTGGATGATCATCCAGCCCTCAACCCTGAGAAGGATGCTGAGGACCAGAGACAGGAGGGAACTTGCCTGAGGTCACCTGATGGCTAGAGTCAGGACCAGAATACCAGCCCAGAGCCCCTGACCTCAGTGTAGCGTCCCTCCCGTTGTTCTGATTCTTTCCTCAGAGTGGAATGCCAGAGGACTCTGGGTTCCATCCCAGAAGCCACTTGAAAAATGGCATTTCAATGAGAACTTCTTGCTTTGTATGTCAAACATCATCTACCAGCCATCACGTTATACACATATATGTATCTGTTTATTGTCTGTCTTCTCCATCAAGATGTAAACTCCATGAAGGCCAATTTGATTTCTTTATTGATATTTCCCCTATGCCTAGACCATTACCTGGTGCTTAGTAGGTGTTCCATAAATATCTGACAAAGGAAGGAATGTGGTAATAAAGGCTAAAAGACACCTTTATTAGTGCGTCATTCAGTGCGTCTCCATGCTTTCCGGCTCTTCACTCCTGCCCATCCCACTGCCCCTGGACTGGCTCAGAGCCTCGGCTCTCACCTGACCATTTAAGACACCTGCCGTGTCTCCCCCTGCCCATCCTACCCCCGCGCCCCACCAGACAATGCCACACAGAGCACATCTTTAAAACTCAAGAGTTACTTCTCATTAAAACCCTTCTGAGGATCTGAAAGAAAATATTTGTGAAATACTTATCTGATAAAGAATGAATACCTAGAATAGATAAAAAACTCTCAAAATTTAATAGAAGAAAGCAACCCATCTTTTTAATGTGCAAAAGAAGAGATATGGCGGAAACATATGAAAAGATGCCCAACATCTTGTCATTGGAGACGTGCAAATTCGAACCATAAGGAAATACACTTATTAGGATGGCTAACATTGGAAAACAAATACCTGGCGATACTAAATGCTAACAAGAATGTGAAACTTTTAGACCCCACATACATTGCTGACGGGAACGCAAAATAGTAGAGCCATTTCAGAAAGTAGATCGGCAGTCTCTTACAAAGTTATACACACTTACCAAATCCAATTTATAAGCAACAACTAAAGAATGAAATAAGCACCTACTAAAGAATGAAAAACAAAAGGCTGCCTTTCCCATGCAGGAGTTAAATCCCAGGCTGCCCAACTAGAAACGTATAACCCTGAGGTTTGGCAGGAAGAAGCAGATGAGGCTTGGGAGTGAGGGATGAGAAAGATTCACTTTAAGTACACATTCTAGAAGGAGACTTCGCCACCCTCCTACACATGACCTCCCTTACCTGGGAGGGTTAAAAACAAAGATGGTGTTAGGCAACTGTCTTAATAATATATTCAAAGGATGAGGAAGCATTGTATCCATGAAATAGAAGCCTGATGATGTACTAAAAGGAACATTCAGAAAACAAAATATAACTCTTAGAAATTAAACTATGAAATTAGAAATGAAAAAGTGAGTGAATGAGAACATTTCTGGTCACCTGAAAACAATCAGTGGCTCAGAAGTACCCAGGGCAACGAACACGGAGCAGGTTTTTCAAAAGCAACAATCAATGAAAGAGTGTAAAAGGGAATCCTTCTGCCCACCTATGGCCTACCTTCTGTGCCTCATGGCACAGTCCTCCTGACTGGGTCAGAGCTCCATGGACAATGCCAAACCAGAGCCTCAGGGAGAACCATGCAGCAGCCTGACAATCAGACACCCACAGGGACCTGCTGGTTGGCTTCCATTCCGTAGCATTCATAAGCCTTAATTAAGCCTGACCCTGTCCCTGTAGGGTATAAATTATTCCCCTTTTACAGATGGGACAAGTGAGGTCTGGAAGATAAAGAGTGACACTTGGCTGGAGATGGGTCTAAAAGGAGAACCCATCGTTTTCGTAGAGTGTGTCTCAAAAGATCTTGTCCCTTTTCTATTTTTTCTTTATTATAAAAATAATATATGTTTATTTTTGAAAAATTCAAACATTTCAGAAATAAAACAAGTTAATATAAGCGAGACCCTGGTAACCCTCCGGGTGTAACCATGGTCACCAATTTCGGGCCTAGTCCTTCGTGTATTGTCTATGATACGGCAATGCATTGTTTAATGGGATCATTATTCAGTAATTCAGGTCTTCTTTAACATCTTTTAGTAAAGATTTATATTTTTCTTCCTTTATGCCTTAAAATACCTTATTAAGTTTATCCCAATGCATTTTATCATTTGTGTGGCTCATAAGAGTGAGATACTTTTCTTTTTCTCAATTAAATTTTCCAATTGTTGTGGCTGTGGTATCAGAGAAAACTGTTTATACACTTTAATGCACTAGCATCCTTAGCTTTACAGTTTTAAATTTACCTCTAGGATTTCTTTAAGTAAACACACATATCATCATAAAGTGTGATAATTTTGCTCTTCCTTACCAATATTTGTATTTCTTTTTTTTTTTATCGTATTGCCTTTGCTAGAACTTCCAGAACAGTGTTGAATAATGCCAGTCATACACACGTCCCTTCTTAGTCTGTCTTCACAAGAAGTCTCTAGTGTTTTACTGTCATATTTAATGTTTTTGGCTTCCTCTTTCAAAACCCCCACCCTCCCTCAAGACTCAAATGCTCATCTATTTCTCTCCCAAGTCTCTATCAAATCGCCATCTTAATAGAGGCTTTTCCTTGGGTCTTTGACAACAGAGGGTTATTTAATCATTGTAGTTTCTTTTCCTGGATGATGTGCATTTTAAGCCTCTGTAAATAATTTACCCTTTTATACTAATGAGACACAGAATTCTGCCAAGGCATAACAGCTGCTAAGGGCCTGGGAAGCTAGCACTTAAAACATACCTACAAAACAGCATACACAGCACAGAGCACATTTACAGGTATAATCTCTTTACTCCTCAAAGCGGACTCTACAAGGTGGTTATTTTGTTTACTCTCATTTTTTCTGATGCAAGTCTGTATCCAAGTAACTTGTCCCAGGTCACACAGCTAAGTGGTAGACACAGAATGCTAAGCCAGGTTACAAGGGAAATCCTATAACTCTCACAGGTCTGAGTGATGGGTGTGGTAACCGTGGTGAAAGAAGTTTGGACCCACGGGGAGGCAAATGTTGAGGGTTCAATGAGAGTGGGGCATCCCTCCCTTCATTAGAGCCCTTGCTGTGCAAAAATATATAGGATGGGGCTCTGCTGACAGGGTGGCTGAGGAGGGGTGGCCATGCAGGAATGGGGGCATGGCACTCTTCCTGGCACCCCCCAAATCCTCACCTGGGCTTTGGTGTGTGGAACGGGCCCTGCTCTGTGAGGAAAGGACTGGATTCTAGTCCCAGCTCTATCTCTCACCAGCTGTGTGACCTTGGGCAAGTTGCTCCCTTCTCTGGTCCTGGTTGAACACCTGTAAAAGAAGGCTAACTACCTTGGCTAGAAAAAAGAAGAAAATGTTTTTGCACACTAAAAATGTTCCATATGACTTTCAATTAAACAAAGTGGATGAATACATGCATCTATCTCTACTCTCTGCTACAGTCCACTGAAAGAACTGTACAAGATTTTTTCTTTTAATAGATAAACAAGAAAGGGGGCAAGGGTGTGAATATGGTTTTAGGGAATGGAAAGTGCAGGGAGGCACTCGCAGAGCTGAGAGGGCCAAAGTGAGAGCTGCCTGCAGTAGGGAAGCCAATGAGAAGCTTGCCAGTTCCTGCCACAAACCCCAGAGAGGCCCAGGAATTGGAGGCAGCAGTATCTCAAAAAAACAGGCACAAGATGGATGGCTGAAAACAAGGAGAAAGTTAGACACACACCCACCCCACTCCTCACCCACCCAGCAGGAAACTGGAGGTTTAGTATTCAGAGTGGGGAGGCAGGCGCAGTAGACGGTAGGCAGTGAGAATAGAAGGAGCAAATGGAAGTCCATATATTGGATGAGAACCTCGTCTCCTTCCCTAAACACCAGCAACCCTCCCCCAGGATGTAGGATCCTTTTCTAGAGAAGCTAAATGGTCCCAGAAAAAACACCTAGAAACACTGGCAGTGAGAGTTTCCCAATGGAATGACCAGATCCCCATCCAACCAAGTGAAGCCACCAACTGAAGCCCCACCCACACTCACAGCATTTTCAGTGCTTTCCTCTAAATTGGGAAAAAAACAGGGAAAGAAAAGAAGGAACTTGGAAGAAGTATATACAATGCAAGGAGCAAAAGGAAACTTAAGGAAAACTCATTATTCTTAGATAAATGAACATGCATGACACAGAACAAGAGAGAGAGAAAGAGAGAGAGAGAGAAGCAATCCACAAGACACAAGCGCTCTTGGAAACTAAAAAAGATGAGAGCGACATATAAAAAGGCAATAGTAGGGTCTGATGATTAAGGACAAGAAAAATTTACCAGAAACTAAGACAAAAAAGGCAGACAAGAAAAGTAGAACATCAAACCAAAATGTCTAACATTCATCTGAAAGAGAGGAGAGAGAAAACAAAAGGGAGGAAATCATCAAAAACAATGCAAAAATCTTCCCAGAATAGAAGATCCTCAGTTTCCAGAAGAAAAGAACTCATTGAGTACCCAAAACAATAAATGAAAATAGACACACACTAAGACCCATCGTCATAAAACTTCAGAACAAACACAAGGGACAAAGAGAAAATCCTAAAAGCTTCCAGAAAGGAAGATGCAATTTACAAACAAAGGACAGAAAAGCAGAGTGACATCAGAATTCTCAACAATTACACCTGAAACTCCAAGGCAATGAAGCAAAGCCTTCAAAATTCTAAGGGAAAATTATTTCCAACTTACAATTTTATTTCCAACCAAACTATTGATCAGTTGTGCAGCTGGGAACAAACAATTTTTTTCTCAGGCACGCAGTTTATCGAAAATGTTACCTCCCATTGCCCTTTCTAAGGAAGCTGCCAAAACAAGGGAGTAAAACAAGAAAGAAGACAAAGGACTACTTTGATAAATATAGTTAAAAGCTGGGCCGGCCCAGTGGCTCAGGCGATTGGAGCTCCACGCTCCTAACACAGAAGGCTGCTGGTTCGATTCCCATATGGGCCAGTGCCAGATGGCTCAGTTGGTTGGAGGGAGTCCTCTCAACCACAAGGTTACTGGTTCGACTCCCGCAAGTGATGGTGGGCTACGCCCCCTGCAACTAACAAAGGCAACTGGACCTGGAGCTGAGCTGAGCTCTCCACAACTAAGATTGAAAGGACAACAACTTGACTTAGAAAAAGTGCTGAAAGTACATACTGTTCCCCAATAAAGTCCTGCTCCCCTTCCCCCCCCCAAAAAAAATTAAAAGCTGGTTTTCCCCGAGCTATCTGGTTTTCATGCCCCAGGATTTCCAACAACAAAATGATAAACTCTAAAGTCCATGTTTATTCACATTTTAACAATTCTAAAATTGAGAATACATTGCAACTGAGCTCAATACAATATGGCAGCAGCTAACATTCGCAAGCTATTTTACAGCTAGCCACGGTATTTCACGCACCTTTTTCTTTTGGCTTCACAACTTCCTGCAGTGAGTTTTACCAACCCCATTGTGAATACCAAGAAACTGAGATTCCCTGGGGTGAAATGAAGCCTCGCAAGTCAGAGTCTAGACTGCGAGTTGTGGGTAGAGTTAGTGTTGATGAGTTCTTTTTCCTTATCACAAGCTTTAGAGACCCAAGCATCTCGTTTGGGTCTCCATAGTCCTCTGCTCATTTGACAGTTGAGGGCAATGAGGCTCGGAGAGGTCAAGTGATGTACCGCCACCTCATACAGCCAGCCAGTAAGCCGCAGAGCCAGGATCTGAACTCTCTCCACTGCTACAGCTGTTTGACTGGCACTAGGGGCCCGCAGCTGTGTTCCTATGGGAACCAAGCACAAGGCGGGAGTGGGGAGCCCCGCCCACCTCAGAGTGAGCCCTTCCACGCCCTGGCCCCTCTGCTGGAGCTCCAGCGGCACTCACTGCAAGAGCTTATCCCGGGCCAGGTCTGAAAGGTAACGCTTGGCGCCATCCATGAACAGGGACCGGTATCGCTGTCGTCGGTCCTTTGTCTCCATCAGCCAGGTGTTGAGGTAGCGTCCCACACCCACGGGGTTCTGCACCAGGGAGAGGGCATTCGCAAACTGGACAGCTGGCCTGGAGACTTGATCTCAGGCCTCCTCCCGTCCCCCAGGCTCCTCCCTACCCCATCTGTTTAGGGGTTGAATTGTGCCCCCAAAAAAGATATGTGGAAGTCCTAACCCTCAGTACCTCTGAATGTGAGCTTATTTGGAAATACTGTAGTTGCAAATGGAATTAGTTAAGATAAAGTTGTACTGGAGTGGGGGGGGGGGCTTAATCAGATATGACTAATATACTTATATAAGAAGAGACACATGGGGAAGACAGCCATATGACACGGAGGCAGAGATTAGAGTGATGCATTTACAAGCCAACAAATTCCAAAGATTGCCGGCCACCACCAGAAGCTAGGAAGAGTTCAGGAAGGAATCTCCCCAACAGGTTTCAGAGGGAGCGCAGCCCTACTGACACCTGAATTTCAGACTTCCAGCCTCCAGAACTGTGAGAAGATAAATTCCTGCTGTTTTAAACCACCTAGTTTGTGGTCTTTTGTTATGGCACTCCCGGGAAATTAATATAACATCCCGCCCAGAAACCTGGGTCACAGCTACCAGCGGTTCAGAGGGGAGATGCAACCTGCGTAGGGTGACTTGTGAGGGCAAAAGTATGGAAACCAGGATCACCGCCATCTGCGGAGAAGCAGTGCCCAGGGTGGACTAGGCGATGTCAGGAACCACACACTAGTCCTATGCGAAGCTGAACTTGCTGTCGACAGGGAAAGACCTATCTCATGGGGGAGCAGGGTGTGCAGGGAGAGAGGCCTCCTGCCCTGGGAGCACGGCGAGCTCAGCCTCTAGAACCCAGACCTCCCATCAGCCCCGACCACTTTGGCCAGCACTGCGGTAGCAGCATGGTCATCCAGCTCTTGTCTAAACATTTTATTTGGGGTGTTCGAGGGAAGACCCTCTTCCCTGCAGGAGATGCAGGCTGGAGGTGAGGAGAGGAAGGATGCCGGGGCCCTACCTGCTTGGTTCTCATGTGAATCAAACAGGGCACAAAGGGAACCAAGCTATCACACAGGGAGGTGAGCAGGTGGGATGGGGGCATGTTGCTCTCCTCAGAGGACGGAGAGCTCAGGTGTGGGGTGCAGGCTGGGGCAGTTGGAGCATAACAGGAAGGCTAATAAGTTATAGGCAAGATGTTCCTTGTCCCAGGGAAACGAGGAGAGACCTTAAAAAGACATAGCTGTTCAAAACCCTACAAAATTAACATGTGCTACTGGAAGTCCAGATGACAGGGGAAAGTTCCATCACACTCGCGTGGGGATGGCTGCCTCTGGGGGGGGGGGGGGAACGAGAGGAGAAAGGGAGGGGACACAAGGGGTCCTTGCTTCGCCAGGAATGAGAAAGGGGCCAACTCCACCAGCTGCTCCTGAGGCCCCAAGACAAATACAAAGAGAGCATGGAGGGAGTGTTCCCCTGGGAAAATAAGATAATGAGACGGCTCTGGGGTGATGTCCCTTAGCCTAGTGGTTCTCCAAGTGTGGTCCCTGACATAGCAGCATCTGCAGCACCTGGGAACTTGTTAGACATGTAAATTCCCAGGTCCCCACCCCAGGCTACTGAGTCAGATACTCCAGCATAGGGCCCGAAATCTGTGTTTTAACTAGCCCTCCAAGGTGATGCAAACACCCACTGGAGTTGGAAACCAATGCCACAGAGAAATAACACAATGGAAGTGGGTATTGGTGCCTCAGGGAGAAAGGAGGTGGGATAAGTTCACTCAGAGCATCAGTTCCCAGGGGGTAAGGAGGGTTTGGGCCTGCCCATCACCAGGTACCCCCACACACACATCCAGACCCACTCACCCAGTTTCCCAGAAGCATCTGGTAGGCCCGTAAGTCTACCCGCTTAGAGGACAGTAGGAATGGTGGCTGGTTGATGCGTCTGCATTCTTTCTCTGGAGGAAGCCACATACCGGGGCCAGACTCGGCCTGGGGTGAGGAATAAAAGCTGAAAACTGGGGAGGTCTGGCAGTGGTCACCCAGGGACCAGAGAAGGTGAAGTCTCCTGGCAGCTGACCTCACCAAACTGGCCACCCTGGACCTTGGCCAAGGACGGTGGGAGGTACCCAGCCACCTCCCAACTCACCGGAATCCCATCCTCCAGGAGTGAAGAGGCCTTATGGTGCCCTCATGCCACATGCCACCCATGCTAACCCCCACTCACTAGACTGACACCTCTGTCCAGGTTCCCAGGGGCCATCGAGGTCGGCAGGGTTCAGAGAGTTGCTCTAGGCCCCAGCCAGGGGAGCGGAAGCCACTCAGATTTTGGAGCTACATGAGTTGGATTCCAATCTCACTCCTTCTTGCCCTTGCTGGGGGAGCCTGGGCAAATCCCTTCCTATCTCTGGGCCTCAGTTGCCTTTTGTGAAATACAAGCGGTGATCCCTCCATCAGGGAGCTGGAAGGTACATGGCTCAGAGCGGGCATTCAAGAAATGTTGGTACCCTTTTTCCTTCCCCAAGACCCCACTCTTTCCCAAGCCCTTAGCGGTTCTCTCCGAGGGTTGGGGAGCAGACTCTGCTTGCGGGTCCCAGCTAAAGTTCAGGCCTACTCTGAGGACTGGTTGCTACCCTCCAAAAAGGAGCCCCAGCCCCTGTTGGGGTAGAGACCTTATTCACACTCTTCCTGCCCGTGTCCTCCTTTGTCCTCTCTCCAGGGGAAGGAGGGGCAGGGTGGAGACCAATGCTGGCCAGGCACGTCCATGTACCAGGCTCCATGCTACGGGCTCTAGTACTTAACTTCATTTAATTCTCACCTGGATATGCTCCTCAGACAAGCGTGCAAACCAAGATTCAGACAATGGAGAGACTCACCCAGCATGACTGGTAAGTGCAAAACCAGGACCAGGAACCAGGTGGGTCTGACCCCTGAGGCTGAGCTTTCCTCCTGAAATAGCCACCTGCACCCCACCCCGGGCCCCTCAGGAGAGCTACCACTAAAAGAGGAAGGGAGGAAGTCCCTGGGAGGACACTGACTAGTTTTCGGGGACACTGGCTGACGGTGGCCCAGTATATTCTCTCTGTAGGGGTTTTTGGGTTGCGGGGAACTGTTGAAAACACCCCACGTTTCTTATTGTGACGTGAGTTAAGTTCTTCCACGAAGCTCTTGCAATTCATCAGTTCCATGGGCTTTTTTTTCTGAGAAACAGAGAAGGGGGAAAAGGTGTCTATTATGCCAGGAAAATCAAGGGCCCCCTTTCTGGAGCCTCAGCAGCAATCAGAGAAACGCAGGCAGCCACACAATGAGACGTCATCTCCACCTGCCTGAGGCCCTCCCACCCTGATGTGGGTGGGAGGCGCAGCCCCCAGCCCGCCAGGGGCAGGGTTATGTCCACACCGTACAGCACAGCTTCAGTTTCTCCATTCCTTCTTTCTTTCACTCATTTCATGGACATTTATTAAGTCAGGCACCGTTCTAAGCAAGAGCTAAAGTCCAAATATTTACAAACCAGTAAATATTGGGGAACACAGAGGACTTTTAGGGCAGTGAAACTACTCTGTATGATGCTACAGTGGTAGGCACATGTCATTATACATTTGTTCAAACCCACAGAATGTACACCACCAAGAGGGAACCCTCACGCATGATGGGATGACATGTCAATGTAGGTTTATCAGTTGTCACAAAGGTAACGCTCAGCGGCGGGATGTTGATGGTAAAGGAGGCTACGTGTGTAAGAGGGACAGAAGGTACATGAAACTCTGTACTTTCTGCTCAGTTTTGCTGTGAACCTAAAACTTCTCTAAAAAATAAATCTGTTATTTTTTTAGATAATAAAAAATATTATTATGTGGCCTGGGCACTGACCAATCAGAATGGGCATTGGCTATCGGCTCAAGGAGGGTCCCCAGACCCCTGCTGTGCTGGGCAGGACCACCTTAGTAGCTGGTCTTGGAAAGAGGTCTGGGAGGCCCACGGGAGCTGGCACCAGGAGGGAGGGCTCAGTTCAGTGGCTATTTACCAACTGGTCCAAAAGTATGCAACCCCACCCCCTCCCTAGGGCCCCTGCCGCTCTTCACCATGGCACTCCCCACCTGCCGACACTCTATATTGTTTTTCACTCATGACTGTGTTTCTTTGTCCATTAAAACATAAACACCATAGGGGCAGTTTTCCCCTGCACCTAGACTATTACTTGGCCTAAACACACACACTGAGTGAATGCACAGTGGAGACAAAAGAAACAGGTAATTACACAAATATTTAAGTCTAGTTGTTCTGAGCACCATCCAAGCAAAGCACAGGATGCTATGGCTCACACAACAGGAACTTGATAGGTGCAGGAAAAGGGGGGTGGGGGCTGAGCTAAAATTCGACTTCAGTTTCCCCTCCCAGTCCTCCAGTTCTCTGCCTTGTTAATAGCCTGCCACTAACCCAGCCAGCTCAGCTGGGTCTGTGATGCCCAGAAGTTTGTCCAAAACAGCAGGACACGCAGAGCTGAGCTGTCAAGGTCCCTGCAGGCTTGGCGGCCAGTCTCCCATCTAGTCCTAGCATTGTGGCCATCAGCAAGTCCGCTGCAGTTCTTTCCACTGCAGAGGAGAGAGAACTGGCAGCGAAGTCAGCCAGACATTGCTGGGGGTTCGAATCCCAGCTCCGTGCCTTACCAGTAATGTGGTCCGCCTCCGTTTCCTCATCTGACATACAGAGACATATCCTACCCTTGCTGAGTGTGGGACGGCCCCTGGGTAGCACCTGGCATGCAGAGGGATGTCGCCGGTGGTGGTGAGGCCTGTCATCCCGCTGGGAAACGCACGCACCCCCACACCTCACCTGCATACACACCTGCACAGAGTAATGTCCGTAGCACTGGGGCTTGTTTCGGTCACCAGAGAAAATGTCATAGAAGCCACGGGTGCCCATGGATCGTTCCAGGTATGCCTCTATGCTACTTTTCAAGGAGTAGGTGCATGGGGCCAGACCACTCCCCTGGAACAGAACACAGGTGCCAGTCCCTGCAGGAGGGCCGCTGAAGCAAGCCCGTCAACCCACAGGGTCACGGTTTCCCCACCTGTTTTGGGAGTCTGCCCCCAGGAGTGTGCAGGAAGGCAGCCAGGCCTGGCCAGGTGAGGGGGATACCTGATGAGCCAAGGGAGGTGGCTTGTTGGTCATCTTGCACATGAGGCCCTCAGAATGAGAGCGGTTCCAGGCGTTCTCCTCCAGCTTCGTGTATGGGTTGCCCTTCTCCCCATAATTTCCAGGACCCGGATAATAGTTCTGTATGGAGCAGGAAGGACATAAAAGCCATCAGTCCCACTCCTCGTGCTGAGTGCACCTAAGTGCACTTGAGAAGCGAACGGGATTTTCAGGGCCCCTGCGTGTCAACTGCCCCCCAACACAGCACTGTTGGCCCATAAGCCTCCACCACTGCTCAAACCTTCAGTTCCAAGTTCAGACTCTTCTCCAGGGCGCTGCTGACTTATCTAATTTATCTCTTACTGCTCCCTTCCTACATCTCCATTTCAGGTAAAGTTGGTCCTTACTGGTCCCCAAATACACGCCATTCTTCCAACCTCCGTGCCATTGCTTATCTGTGCTGTTACTGCCACCCAAAATGCCCTTCCTGTTTTCTTTGTCTCAGGAAATTCTTCTAATCCTGCAAAGCCCACTCAAATGTTCTCTTTCCTGGGAATGAAGCATTTCTTCCCCTATTACCCCAGACAGTTGTTCACTTTGATGGTCTCAGAAATTCCATCCATTGCACCCGTGTCATAGCCCTGCATTTGCACGAATCGGTTTCTCACTGTGCTGCAAACCGTGCTGTGACCTAGAAGGATCTAGAGTCCTGGGTTTGAATCCTGGCTTTGCTGCTTCCCAGCTGAGTGATCTTCGGCACCCCACTTATTCCTTCTCAGCGTCATGGTCCACATTTGTAACATGAGGGTAGTAATACTTTCTTTCAGGGTAATGAGGATAAAATTAAATAATGTCTATAATGCCTCCTGTAGAGAGCCCGGCCTATAGTGGGCACCCGCACATGATAAGTTAGGGTGGGGTGGCTTTCTTGGGAGTGGGTGGGAGAAGGAGGTAGGAAAGGCTGAGAATTACGGCTGGAAAGCTGGAATGACCATCCAGGACCTTGACTGCAAAGGTTGGAAATATGTTCTTTGTAGGTGGAGCGAGGAGAGCCACCCTGCAGTGTAGGACCCAGCAGCAGCATGTTTGCTGCTGCTCTGCATCTTTTCGCCACGAGGGGTCGCTGCCGCTCCACGATGGTTCAACCCTGCCACCTCCGGTCCCAGGAACCAGCCCGGGCGAAGCAGTCCCGAACCCGGTGGGGCAGAGAAGGCACGGAGTTCTACTTGGGGAGTCAGGCTGCTGCGGCATGGGACTTGTTCGCCCTCAGAGAACACGACTACACGTTGCTCCCTTCCAGGGCCCAGGTTTTCCAGTGTTGAGGAAAGCCCCAACGTAGGAAGCTGGGCCCCTGCGTCATGTGTTAGGTGCTTCAGAAGCCTAACATTTTGGTCCTGGAGGTGACCGGATAAGATCAAATCAGCGTCATCCGCAATTAATAGATAGGGAAACTGAGTCTCAGAGAGGCAAACCTTGCGTCCAAGGCTCCCCTCCCCCCACTCCCTACCCTCACCTCTGGAAAGGGCCAGTTCGAGGGTCCCAACTCTAAAATCCAGGATCTTTCTGAGCCTCTACTGTTTACCTGGCAGCACGTGGGCCCTGGGGTGGGAGGGCAACGATCACGGCAATGTCCCAGGGGACCTCAGAAGTGCCGGTTATAACAAGAGGTGAGAGCAACCGCTGCTCCTGAGCCCAGTGCTGGGGTGCTTGTGGGCAGTGCTTTCCCCTTCCTTCAAACCTTCAAGTTCAGAGGTGTGGTAACACAGTTGGGTTGATGTGAGAGCTCATGATTTTAACTAGAATGATATGTTGCTAGAGCTTTTGGAACCCAGGCAGGAGGAGTGATTAATTCTGCAGGGAGGGGTGTGTGGGAACAGAAGGACTGGCACTTATAAGATTTTTTTTTTTCAGCTGGACTTTGAAGAATGAGAAGTTTCCCAGGAGATGGGTGTGGGGAAAGGAGGCTCCTTTAGACCTGATTCTGAGACATAAGGGCCTTAGAAAGATGCTGGCAATGGTAGGAGACCAGGGAATCCATCAAGAGGCCACCCCCGGGAGGGGGTGGGGCAGTGGCCTGGGCCAGGGTGGAGGCAGAAGGAATGGAAAGAGGAGGAGGTACGAGGTCAGAGCACAGATGCCGGACTTCAGGAAACAAGGTGAACTGGGTTTCTGGCTCTGGCAGCTGGGTTGTACCATTCCCTGGAAGAGCAGGCCTGGGAAAGATGTTGCCATGGGGCGGGGTGCAGAGTTTGAGGTGCCTAAGGGACCCAGGTGGGGACCTGGAGCCATCTGCGCGGAGCCTGGCTGGGCAAGAGAGATCACCCCAAAGAGGGTGGGGGTTGGTGTGGGAGCTGGGGAAGGGGAGCACTGGAGAGGTCTGGCAGAAGAACTCCAGGACTGCAGAGCCTAGTGTCCCCACAGCCAAGAGAAGGGAAAGTGCACTGAGGGCAGAGTGGTGGCAGTGCCAAGTGCCCATGGGGGATGGGGTTCAGAGACCAGAGCAGAAGGCATTGCCTTTGCAGGGGTGCGGTTCGACAGCCCCGGCCTCTCTGGGAAAGGAGTCAGGGGGCCCCAAAGCAAGGACCCGCAGTTTTGGTAGGTGGTATTTGTAGACGTGCAGTGGTTGGGGCACAACTGGAGGGGTCAGAGACCAGAGGAGGCCACCAGGTTCCCAGCCCAGTCTCATAGCAAGACAGAAAACAGCAGGAGTTGGATGGGCACTGCTGTTACTCACTGGGACAGTGTCACCTCCTTGAACTTCCAGTTCAGAGCTGAGCGCAGGACAGCAGCTCAGAGAAATTCTGCAGGGCCTAGCCAAGGTTCCTGCAGGAGCAGATACGGAGACCAAGGGGGAGAAAAGGTAGCTGGAAGGGAGGGACAGGCCATGGCACTGTCACCTTGCTCAGCCCACACTCACTGATGCCTCAGAACTGGGGGCTGGGGACTCAGGAAGGAGACACACAGCGTCAGAATTGCCTCCCCAACTTCTCTGCCATCAGCTGGGCTGGGCTCTGACATTAGACCCTGTCCTGTCAAGGAACAAAATCCAAGCCTCTGGGTACAGCGCAGTGGTTACATGTGGACATCTGGATTCAAATCCTGCTTCTGGCACTTAGGAGCTCTGTGACCTTGGGCGGTTACTGAAACCCTCTGTATTCCAGTTTCCTCATCTGGAAAGTGGAGATAATGATAGTGCCTACTTCATAGGGTTGTTGTGATGATTAAATTAATTAGTCCACTCAAGCACTTAGAACAGTGCCTGGCATGTGGTAAGTGCTGTGTTAAGTGTCAGCTATTACTACTTTAGATTTGAAGGTAATGACTCATTTTTAAATGCCTCCAGGCATCCCCTCTGCCTAAGTTCCAGTCACAGTGTCTTCACCTGAAGATGCAGGTGCTCATCCCCTGAACAAGGAGTAATTTCCAGGCCTCAGAGAAGGCTTCATAGTGGTGAGGTGTGGGGGAAAGGCCCTGGATATGGGGTTAGACCTCCCTTGCTTGTGGTTGTAATGCCTGGGGCAGCTTGCTTATTCTCTCTGCACCTCCAGGACCTCCTCAGGAGTGATCGTAAAAAGTGACACTGTTTTGGAGCAACTGGTGACTTAGGAAACATGGATGCACTTAGTCCACAGATACTTAGTGTGTGCCTACTATGTATCTGTGTGTGCCTACTATGTGTCAGGCACTACTAAGACTTAGGAATTCTGCAGTGAACAAACTAGGCAGATGTGGTTCACCTTTAGGGGCTGGTGTCCAGTGGGGGAGAGACACTAAACACATGATCATGAAAGGGATTTCTACGAAAGGAGAATGTTAGCTAATAGGGGGCGGGGCAAATCAGACGTGGGGGTGGGGGCAGATCAGACCTTGGAACTAAGAGTAGGATTTCCTTAGGAGAAAGAAAGGGAGAACACTTCTGGCAGCGGTAACAGCGAGAGCAAAGCTCTAGTTGAAAGAGCATGGAACTTTTAGGGAACTGAGAGGACAAGAGTACCCAGCATAGAGAGCCTGAGGGCCAGGGCAGGTGAGGCACTCAGCAAACTGCAGCACTCACCAGGTATGGTGTGACTCCTGCCTTCTCTCTCATGACCTTGCTGAGCGAGAACCCCACTCAGTGTCCTCCCCATATGGAATGATCAGCCCGACGCACACTGATAGCACTGCCGCCCTCCTGCCACTCCCACCTCTCACAGCCATCACCTCCAACCTGGATGCTGGCTACAGCCTCCAACCCTCACCCCCACAAGCGGGGTGTGCCTCTGAAAATATAAACCAGGCCCTTTCCATCAAAACCCTCCACTGTCCTCCCACAGTACTCGGAATCAAACCAGAAGCTCCCACATTGCTGCAAGGTCTTGAGGGCCGGTCCTCAGTCCTCTGCTCTCTTTTCTTCTCCCGTCCTCGCCCACTCCCTCTGGCCACACTGGCCTCCTGCTCACTGATCTAAGTCAGGACCCTTTGTTGTTCCTGATTCCCAAGAATGCTCTCCCACAGATTCCATGAGTCTCGGTTGCTTACATCTTGCAGGTTTCTCTCAAATGTCACCACCTCCCAGAAGTCTTCCCTGATCACCTTATAAATTATACCTCTATCATTATCCCTTCCCTCTCTCATTTTCCTCATAAGCCTGATAATATATGATATGATTCTTTATACCGTTGTTTCTACCACTAGGATGCCAGCTCCCGCAGAGCAGGAACCTTGCCTTCATCACTTCTGAGTCCCCAGAACAGACAACAGTGCATGGCACTTAGTGAGTGCTCCATCATTATCTGCTGGCTGGCTGGATATATAGATGGATGAGTTTATTGAGCACCTAATGTACACTGGGCTCTTTGCTGGGAACTCAGAGATGAACCAGACCCATCCCTGCCACCAGGGAGCTCCCAGTCTGGTGGGGGAAGACAGACACAGGCATATACAATGGCCAGTGGGTTTGAGGCTGTGGCACAGGAAAGCTGAGGGCTATTGAAACACAAAGGAGAGCATGGCTAAGCGTGGGGAGGAGACAGATAAGAGGGCCGCTTCCAGCACTACCCAGGCTGCATGCTCTGCAAACAGAGAGGCGCGGAGGCCGGGAGGGTTCCCACTCCTTATAGAACACCTACCCCGATGAGTCCTCGGAAGCGAACCTCCCCAGAGCTGAGCAGCCCCCGGGTGCTGCACGGTTTCTGCTGCAGCAGTTCTAAGAAGTCTTTGAAGTTGTAGGAGCCAGGCCCCAGGTTTTCCTTCTGCCCCAAGAGAAGAGAGAAGGTGAAAACCTTAAACTTGGGGATGTCCACACAAGAAGGAGGCTGGGGATGAGGGTGTTCCTTAAAGGATGAGCTCTACCTGGGCCTGAGAGGACACGGAGGCCACCCTTGGAGCGGGAAGGGGAGTGAAACAGGGACCTCACCTGCAGCTGCTTCTCGCTCACAATGGCCTGGTACTGCAAGTGGGGCAGCTGGGTCAGCGGGCTGGCTTCCTGGGACTTGGCCCAGCCTGTGCCCACCTCCTTCTTCAGCTTCTCCTTGCTGACGCAGGACTCCTTGTAGTCATAGGTCCCAGGTCCTATGTGGGACTGAGTCAGAGCACAGTCAGAGCTGCACCAGCCACACATACCCAGTCCACTCACAGAGTCAGTCGTCACCAAGCCACCCCCCTGGCCTGGGAGTGACCTGTCCCTCTGTGGTCCCACCCCCAGCACTGAGCCTGGCACCAAGGGGTATGATACTCAAGGTACCATCATGACTTCCTCTGTCATTGGCCCCCTCACACTCCATGGAGGAGTAGTAACATTTAATCACCCACAGCCAGTCAGTGCAAGAGTTGGGAATGGAAGCCAGGTCTCTGTGGCCCCAACCCATGCTGTTTTCACTGCAGTCCTGCCTTGGCTGTGAACCCAGCTCTGTGCTGAGGACTGAGGGCACAGAGAGGTGTAAGGCACGTCCTTTACACAGCTCCGCTCATCTGCCAAGGGTGGGGGGGGCTCAGAGGCAGTGACTAGACCTCAGGAGAGAGTCCGCGAAGCTGGGCAAACTCACCACGTCTAGCGGATAAGGCCTGGAGCATGGGATCCCTGCGCAGGTGCTCAGCTTCTTCTGTTTGGGGCGAACAGCAGAGACATCAAACCTGGGGAAGGACGGAGCCCCAGTGAGAGCCCACTGCCTGGCACCCAGCCCTGGCATGGGCAGATCTGGGAGGTAGGGAAGGTGACTTTAGAGCGAGCCTGTAATGGATGAGCAGGGCTGCTCCCACCTCCAGGTCTGTCTTTCCTGCTTCCCTCTCTTTACATACTGCTCTTGCCTGGCTGCCTCCCTCATACTGGGAGCCTTTCCTCAAAAGTCACTTGCTCAGTGCAACCCCCAGCCCATTCTCCAGCACTTCCCAGCTCTTCCTCCCAGTTTTCTTTTTCTCCATAGCCTTTACCATCATCTAACATTTTATATCTTTCTTTTTTTGTTTATTCCCCACTCCAACCACATCCTCCCTACAAGACTGCAAACTCTGAGTACAACGTTTTGCTGTTTTGTTCACTGCTGTATCCCCAGATGCTACAACTGTGCCTGGCATATGGTAGGTGACTATATATACTGGGAGTGCCCAAAAACTGTATACAAGTGGACACTTTGGTCAGTGTTGCTCAAGCAGTGGTTCGCCGTAATCAGAAGTGTCTGGACACTGATAGTAACCACTTTGAGCACGTCTTGTAATTGCAGAAGTCAAATGTGACTTGTATTCATCTTTTGTTATCGGTATATATTAAGTACTACAATTTTAATAGTTTTTCCTTTCTTAAAATGTGTATACATTTTCTTGGCACCCTCTGTATAACAGGTTGTGTATACTATATACCTGAATATCATATGAATGAAGAAACGCACCTAGACTGAAATTCTACCCACAACTTTTGAGCTGAGTGACCTACTCTGGGCCAGGCACCCTCTAGGTACTTTTGAAATGTTTTAAAATAACTCAAGAAAAGTGGTGCATGGACTCTGGGCAGGAAAGTGCAGCAGGTGTGAGGGGGAGACAAAGTCCAGCCCCTCATCCCTCACTGCCAGCCCCCCTCCTATAGCTCCTCCCTTTCCCAGGCTCCAGCCCCTCCTCGGCGGTCCTCTCTTCCCGCCACCCCCCAGCCCTGCCCCACCTGTTGCTCTGCACCCCGAAGGGCGCCCCGCTGAACCACTTGGTGGCCATGGCGCTGGCCCGTCCCAGCTGCGAGGTCCTTGGGGGCTGGGCCTCCACCCCTCCTCGGGGGACTCAGGGCTGCGGGACTCCTCCTCACCGGCTTGTCTTGTCCCTTGTCTGCTTGGCCTCCGCCGCTGCCATGGCAACCAGGCTTTGTGATTTGTGATTCGCCAGAGAACTGTGGCTGTGTCTGTGCCCACGTGGCGCCCCCACCAGCTTGCGAGCGCTGACCCCTGACTTTTTCATTCCACTACGCATAATTTCATTGCCACCTTGCCAGAGATCCTTCCCTGAGCCCTGCAGATGTAATGGCCCCTCATGGTGGGTAATATGGATGCCACTGGTCAGGTTTAGAGTCACTTGTTGAGGAACTGTTCTGATTTTTTGCTTTATCCCTGTGCCTGCAACCAGCCAAGTAGAGCGCAGCTCAGGAAATGCCTTCTAATGTTCCCCTTGTGCACGTGGGTACCCTGAGGTCCACAGAAGGCTCAACTCAGGCAAAAAGGGCACCAGGTTCCTTCTCCACTTTGCTGAGGGAAGGAGAGCCAGAGGGGAGGGCAGGAATGAGGCTGCAGAAAGGCAGGGAAGGGTTACAGGGATGGAGTCAGGACTCATCCCACAGACATCCCCCTCCATTCACACACACACACACACACACACAAACTCACACACACACACACTGCAGAGGCTGTGCAGGGTTCCTGGGACTCACATGTGGTCCCAGTCCTGAGAGTCTAGTGGGAGAAACAATGACCACACAGTGTGGCCATGCCTATGAGAAAGGAAGGCCTCTGACCCAGTCTGTGGGTGGCTAAGTCAGGGAAGGCTTCCTGGAGGAGAATTCCAAAGTCATCATTGAAGTGTGTGTCTGACCTGCTAGGTAAAGAAAGGAGTTGAGGGTATGTGCCCCCAATAGGTCAGCTCTCTTCCCTCCTCCTCCCTTATCAGGTACAGCAGAGAGGCACACCCCATTTAATAACAGAACTGAAATCAGAAACAGGATTTTCCCTGGGGCCGGCATCCAGCCTGTGGTAGAACTGGACTACTGGGACAGTGGGTCTCCTTTCAGGCCCCACCCAATGCCCATCTGGCATCCCAATAGAGCGTTTAAATAGGACCCCCAGCGCCGTCGTGACTCTCAGATACCAGGTCAAGCAGGCACAAGGCCGTGGCTGGCAGAGTGTCCACCATGCACTGCTAAGCTGATGGTCAGAGGCGTCAGGCCCCAGGAACACACACACAACAGGCACCCTGGGTCATCCAAGCCCAGTCTCTGTCCCTTCCCAACTGTGTGACAAATTACATCCTTTTCTGATTCTCAACTTTCTTACCTGTAAAATAAAGCTAATAATCTCTGTCTCCCAAGATTGCTGTGAGGATTAAATGAGCTAATTTAGGTATGTTTCTGGCATGTAACAGAAGCTCAATAAGAGGTCCTTCCCTACCCTTGGAAAGGGAACTTCAGAAGGTCCAGGGCAGAGACTGTGTCTCATTCACTCCTTGTGCAGTGCCTGGCACATAGTAAATGCTCAGTAAATATTTGTTGACATGGGAACAAATCCATGAATCTAGTCCACCTTCCCAGGAGTGCATAAATCCTCAGAGATTCACGTATGAATCCTGGCCCTGCTGCTTCCTAGATGGTGGCCCTGGGCAAGTTACCCTGGCCAAGGTTCAATTTCCTTGTCCGTGACATGGAACTATGACTGCAGCCTCCTGGAGGTGTCAGTGAGGTGTCAGTGAGATGTGGCCATGTATACTACCAAGTCCTGTGCCTAGGGAGGTCCTGGGCCTTCTCAGGTGCCTTCAGGGTGGACTAGACTTGCTACTTTGCTGCTTCTGTTTCAGCCTGAGACCTTGGCTGCAGGACTCGTGGAGGAGTGACCCCAGGATATAGGTTCAAGGTCCACTGGGCTGGGAGTCGTGGCTGCCAGGCAGACCAGAGCAAGCCAGGGTGAGTCAGCTGTGCAGTGAGGCAGCCTGCCCTAATTAGCCCGAAGCCTCCCTACCACAGCAACTTCCTGATCACAGCAACTCACTCTTTCCCTCTTGTAGGTACGGCTGCAACTCCCTCCCACCCCAACTACATGGAAGAGGAAACTGAGGCTCTGACAGGTAGAGTAACTTGCCCTGGTCACATCTAGTGAGGTGTAGGATCTCACAGAGGATGTGGAACTCATAACTAGGTTTGGCAGCTCCCTGGCTACAAGACTGCTAACCCATCCAGATTCTGGAGTTATCTGTTACGTCAATGAAGTCAAGTCAAGCTTCTCAGCGAGGATTCCGGCCTCTTTGATGGAGCTGTAGCTGCTGACTTCAGTCCTCATGCCCTGCTTCAGCCATAAGGGGCTGCTCTATCCATAGGCACACCTTGCACACTGCAAACCTCTGGCCTTTTCATACGCCTCCCCTACTGCTGAAATGTACTCGCAATCTACCCTCCCCATCCAACTCCTACTCATCTTCTCAGAGTCAGATCAAAAGCCAAACCCACCCATGAGGATGGCAATTATAAAAAACAACAAACAAACAAAAACAGAAAAACTAAAAAGTGTTGGCAAGGATGTAGAGAAATTGGAACATTTGTGCATTGTTGGTGGGAATGTAAAACGGCACACCTTCTGTGGAAAACAGTATAGCAGTTCTTAAAAAAAAATTAAACACAGAATTACCGTATGACCCAGCTATTCCACTTCTGGGTAAATACCCAGGAGAATTGAAAGCAGGGTCTCAAACAGATGTTTGTACATCCATGTTCATAGCAGCAGCATCCCCAATAGCCAAGAGGAAGCCATTCACGTGTCAATCAATGGATGAATGGATAAACAAAATGTGGAATATACGTACCATGTTTCCCTGGAAATAAGACCGGGTCTTATATTAATTTTTGCTCCAAAAGATGCATTAGGTCCTATTTTCAAGGGATGTCTTATTTTTTCATGTGCAACAATCTACATTTATTCAAATACAGTCATGTCATCTTCTTCTGGAACATCATCATAAGGTACTAAATGCATCCACTGGCTGACAATCTTAACTGGGGCTTATTCTCGGGGTAGGCCTTATTTGGGGGGAAACACAGTACAATGAAATATTATTCAACCTTAAAAAGGAAGGAAATTCTGACACATGCTATGACATGGATGAACCTTGACAATATTATGCTAAGTGAAGTAAGCCAAACACAAAAGGACAAACATTATATCATTCCACTCATGTGATATGAGGTACCTAAAGGAGTCACGTTAGCAGGGACAGAAGTAGAATGGTGGTTTCCAGGCACTGGGGAAAGGGGTGGGGCACGAGTTATTATTTAATGGGTACAGAGTTTCAGTTTGGGAAGATGAAAAATTTCTGGAGATGGATAGTGGTAATGGTTGCACAACAATGTGAACATAAATGCTACTGAACTGTACTCTTAAAAATGGTAAATTTTATCTTAAGTACATGTTATCACAATTTGAAAAAAAAAGCCAAACACTCGGGGAATCCATTCCTGATCCTCCCAAGGCAGGTCACAGCCCACATTTCATCTCATGATCACCAGCAATTCTTAGAAACATTTTTTATTAAAAATTATTCAATTTTATATTTAAAAATTACAGGTGAAAAATAGCACCAGAATGCTGTTTTAATTTGCCTTTTTATTGTTCAAGTCAAATATTTTGAACAAGTTTACTAATTGGCTCTATTGCCGCTTTTGAAAATGCTGGTCTACTTTTCAAAAAGATGAGAGAGCAACAGGGTCTCAGGAGCCCCCGTGGAATGAGGGGCAGGAGGGTCTCAGAAGCTCAGACTTGTTACAAAAGCCAAGCCCTGGAGGACAAGCAGCCTTGCAACAGCGAGCACAGCCCAGCCTTCTGGAGGGGAGGGGACCCATGCCCTTCAAGACCACAGGTGGGGTGCGGGATGGGCTGGGAAGCAAAGGGGAGCTGAGTGTTATCCAGAGTGACACATACTGCATGGACCCATGATATCTACCCTGCCACTGGGGAAGGGGATGCTACTTTCATGTCACAGATGAGGAAAGTCTGAAGTGTGAAATAAATGATGAAGATCACACATGATTGGCGATGGAAAACATGCACTAGGACCAGCACGTGGAGCCACGTAGTCTTTCCACCAGGGCCAGCCGCAGGTCAGAGAGGAGGCAGAGGAATCCCAAGTGGGAAGAGCGGGAGCGAGGTGGCAGGCTCTGCTCAGAGGAAGAACACTAGGAACCGCAGTGAGGCCGGCACAGGACGGCTCCGGCAGGCAGCTGGAAGGACCAGCCCTGACTCTTCTAGTCAGCAGCTGAAGCCGGGAGGGTGGAACAGTGCCCACGGAGGAAGAGTCTGGCTCGCTTCCAGGCCTGCCTGGGCACATCTCAGTTCTGTGACCTCAACAAGTCTTTTTCCGCCTGAGCCTCAGTTTCCTCAGCAGTGAGAGTAAAAGCGAGCCTTTTGCCACGCACGGGAGTTTGCGTGCCCCGCATTTGGCAATGCTCCTGTTTGTTTCGCACACCTGGTTGTGTAATGCAGGCGTCTAAGAGCCGCTGAGCTGCGAAAACGGAAACACCCACAGGGCGCACCCCAAGCGGCCGTTCGGACCCACCCACCGGCGGGAGGCGCCCGGACCTGGAAATCGCCGTGCCCTGGGCCTCCGAGCGCGGACCTCCGCCTCCGGGGCCGGGCTCGCTCGGGGGTCGCCCCACACACTGCCGTCCGCAGCCTCCAAGGCAAGGCCAAGGCCCAGGGAGCAGAGGGGCAGACATGGCAGAGCCCGAGGCCGAGGCCGAGGACCTGGATGCCCTCATCGACGACCTGGACTTCCTCCCCGGCCACTTCCACCTGGAGATGCAGCTGAACTTCGAGCCTCGCTCGCCAGCCTCGCTCCGCGCCCGGGACCTGAAGCTGCAGCTGGACGGGCTGCGGCAGGAGCTCCAGCTGGCGGCCGGCGGGCAGCGCCTCGCCGTGCGCCACCTCATGGGCACCTTCGCCTTCTACCTGGAGGAGCTAGAGGAGGCCCGCGAGCGCTTCCTCGAGGTGGCGGCTGAGGACCCGGGCAACCTCAATGCCTGGGCCAATCTGGCACATGTGTACGGGCGTCTGGGGCAGGAGGACGAGGAGGAGACGTGCGCCGGGAGGCTTCCCAGCCTCATGGGCCTGGCGGCTGACCCAGCGGCCTCAGGGGACCCCCAGCTCCGTGCCGCGCGCTGCCTGGCAGAGCAGGGCTACGCACACGGCTTCGACGTGGGCTGTGCCAGCCCGGAGGAGCGCGCGCGGGTTCTGGCGGCGGGCATCGCGCTCTACGACAAGGCTCTGAGCTACGGGCAGCAGGTGGGTGACCCTTCTCCCGGCTGTGGTCCTGGCCCCTAACGTCTGCAGGGATGGCCCTGCAACCGCAGACTCCCAAACCCTGGCCCTTTGGCTCCCAGAGGACCTTGTCAATGTGCCTCTCCTCTCCAGCAACTCTCGCCCCCTCCCCGCCCCTCCTTGGGTCCCAGACCAAGTCTGTAGCTTTACTCTGCTGGGCTAGGGGTGGACCCGCTTCCCATCAGGGCAGCCTAATAAGGTTTCTCTTCTGGCAACACCACAAATTCAACTTGGCCAACTCATCCCTCTGATCTCACTCCTCCCGGCAAGTACCTGTCTATGGGCCTGTGCACACCCACCTAAGGAAAAGGCAGAAGTGGACATCCCACCAGAAGCTCCGGAGGCATTCTTACTTCCTCTCTTCCCCTCCCCCTCCATGTCCATGCATTCAGACCTCCAATCCTGCCCATTCCACCTCTTCTTATTTCTGAGGTCTATCCCCTCCTCTCCAGCTTCCCTCTGCCAGCCCAGCCTTCTGTCATTCCCTGCCTGGCTGGACCCGTGTAGTCACCATCATCCTGCCTGGGTTCCTGCCCTTTGGCTGGACCCTTCTGCCTTGTCCCCCATCCTGCTGCCAGTGCCATGTGGCTCAGTCTTGTTGGCCATGTTCCTCAGCTGCTTTTAACCCCCAGTGATTCCCCACTGCCTGGCAGCTAAGTCCAAGGCACTGGGGTGGGTGTTTGAGGCCCTCTGTGATCTCTGCCCGCCTTCTGCCATGTTCCCCCTTCCAGCCAGGCTTTTCCCATTGTCTACTTTTTGTTCCCTCTGGGCTAGGTCTCTACGACCCACTTTGCCAGTCTCTCAGCCTCTTTCTGAGGTGCCCTCTATTCCCCTTTGCCTGGAAGGTCCTCCTCAGTCTCAGACATCTCCTGCACCGACTTCTCCAGGCCAGGTGCCTTCCCTGGGCCCCCATGGCACTGCTCACACTATCCTTTTACAAGCCTATCTCCCATCCCAACCTTGAGGACTTTGAGAGTGGGCACGACATCTGTCTGGTTTCCCACTATAAACCCAATACCTGGCACAGTGCCTGCTACACAGTGGCACTCAATTAATGTATCTTGATGGAACGCATGTGCAGCATAGGATCGGGCACTAAATAGACAATACTAGGCATATGAGTTGCCTATTGCTGCATAACAAATACCCTCCAAAACTTAGCAGCTTAAAGCAATAAGCATTTATTATCTCGGGGTTTTTGTGGGTCAAGAACCTAGGTGTGGCTTAGCGGGGTGCCTCTTTCCAAGCTTACTCACATGGCTGTTGGCAGGACTGAGTTTCTCACTGGCTATGGCCAGAGACCTCCCTCAGGTCCTTCCCACATGGACAGCCCAACATTTTTGCTACATTCTGTTCAGTAGACGTGAGTCAGTAGGTCTAGCCCACACTCAAAGGGAGGAGATTGCACAGGGCATGAATCCCAGGAGGTGGGAGTCACTGGGGGCCATCTCAAAGGTGACCTGCATTGGATGACGAATGATGTAGAGGGCATTGTCCTCCAGTTACAGAAGAGGAAACCTCAGTTCAGAGAGGTACCATGGCTTTTCTGTGAAGGCACAGCACAGGCAGGGTTGAGCTGATAATGATGACATTCTATAATGGTTTTAGATCTGTGATATTTAAATAACAACAAGCCCTCACACAGCGCTCCATTCACAAAGGCTCTCCACATCCTTTTGGAGCTTTTCCCACCAAAGCTTATGGCTTCAGAGAGGAAATGTGGTGTCCAGACTTCAGCAGGTGCAGGATGGAGGGCACAGGTTTGACTTAAGGAGAGCAGCGCTGTGTGGAGGTTAAGACAGTAGACTCTGGGTCAGATGGTCCAGGTCCAACTCCCAAGTCCCCCATGCTCTCTCACCTCCAGTCGGTCCTTAGCACTCTGAGCTTCCATTTCCCTCCCTGTAAGATGGGTATACTGATAAAACTATGTCCTCAGCTTCCTCATCTGTGAAATGGGGACATTCTCATCTGGTTGATGTCATAACTAAGAGCTGATGTTTGGAAAACACCTGGGCTAGAGCCTGCATTAAGACAGTAGAATCTCATATGATCCATGCTTCTCCCAGCCTGGGAGAATCACCTCGGCCGCATGCTGGATATAGCTGTGACCATGGTGTGGGGCCAACAGGGACCCAGGGCTCCTGTTTTAAAGCCTGAGCCTGAGGCCCTGAGTGCCAGCTGCCCTTAGTGGAAAACATGGCAGGCATCATGTATACCAAGTGTGGTTATGGCAGTAGAGTGGGGCGTAAAGAGCCCTGGACAGGGAGCCAGGAGGCCCGCGGTGAGGCCTTCTCCTGTCTGGGCTGTGGTTTCCCCATCTGTGAAAGGGGGACAGAGAAGGGGGCTGGGTGGCCTCCAAGGTTCACTGAGGGAGAGCTTCCTGGGGGAGGCGAGGAGGGAGGCACAGATTTGGGCACAGGGATGGAATAGAGGCCAGCTCCTCCCTCCCTGCCACCAGGCAGCCCAGCCATAGCGGAAGCCACCTGCTCAGTGAGTGACCTCCCAGCCGGGAGAATGTCACGCAGGACACTGCCCAGTGCTCCAGGGAGGGAGCTGATTGCATTAGGTGGGAGGTGCCCTCCAGGTTCTGTGCTGTGTCCTTGGCCTGGCCCAGCTGCTGCTCCCTAGGTCTGGACAAAGTGGCTGTGGTCTGCCACCTCCAACAAATCCCAGGAGAAAGTGGCGATTTGGAGTCCCCTCATTGTATCATCTGAGAATTAGAAGAGATCGTGCTTATAAAGTATCTGGCACAGAGTAGGTGCTCAAGAAGTAGCTGCAGTCAGAATAATGATGAGTTCATTATAGTTACGGCTTGAGTTTAAGCCTCCAGCTCTCTTATTATTTTTCTGTGTGAGTGTGGACAAGTCACTTTTCATCTCTAGCCTCAGTGTCTGCCTCATGAATATTAAACAATAGTGATCTCTGCCTCAGTTTACTGTGATTATCCACCTGAATCATGGGGTGAAAGTGCCCATAAACTGGTCAATTCTGGGCATGTCTCAGAGGCATATACTCAGCATCTTAACATTTATTGAGTACCTACTGTGTGCCAGGCCCTGTCTTAAGAAGCTCATGGACAAAGGGAGGAGTAAACATTTGTTCCTTCATTAACTAGTTTTGTCTGAGCCCTTCCTCTGGGAGCAGGAGTCGAAGGGACAAGACAGAGATGTGCCTCCAGCTGGCTGAGGTCACAAGCATTCATTACCTGGCCTGTGCCATGTGACAATCATCTCTGAGTGCTATACGCCAATAACCATATTTTCTGAACCCCAAACAAGCCCCCAGAGGCTGACAAAGGATGTGTACTTTGGGGACATCGGGACCAATGTTGGAGTCAGCAGTGACCTGGATAGTCCAGGCCCTGGGGGTAGAGTGGCACTGACTGAGTTTCAGAGAAGGCACACTTCCTTTCAGCACAAGGGACTGAGGGAGGCTTCTGGAAGAGGGGAGTAGACTGGCAGGAAGAAGGTCAGGGCACTCCCAGCCGAGGGCCTGTGGAGGGGCCTGCAGACCTGAGGGCTTTGGTGGCAGCTGTACTGTAGCAGAGGATGAGGCCTGGAAAGAGGGCAGTCAGAGCTTCACGGGGAAGAGCACGTGATGGCCCTGAAGAACTGCTCTGTGGCCTCTGAAATCTAGTTCCTGCCGTCCTCTTCACCTGCATTCCTCTTATTTCCCCTGAACCTTCCTCCCCAGGAATTCTAAACTACGTATCCTTCTCCAAACACACTGTGCTGTTTCATACCTTCCTACACAGCTTCTGTTCTCGGTGCCTAGAAAGCAGACTCCATCCATCAAAACCCAGCTCAGATGTCACCTCCCCCTTGAAGCCTTCCTGCATACAACACACAGCTTCACACAGTAATATTTATGAATAGTTTCTGTGGGTGCCTTCCAGACTTTATCTTAGTCCTCACAAGAGCCCTCTGACCCCCTTTTACAGGTGTGGGACCTGAGGCATCACCAGGCTAAGTAACTTGCCCAAGGTTACAGAGCTAGTATGTGGCAGCTGAATCCACTCCACTCTGTCTGATGTCAAGGCCTTTGCTCTTTCTGGAGAGGCCAAGAAGTGGGGGTGCAATTAAGTATAGTGCAGATGGCTGGTGGGGTGCTGAGGAGAGACCCCTCACAGACCGCCTCCTGGAAATCTAGGGTGGAGGAAGTGTTGAGAAAGAGAAGGTGGATTTCCATATATCACCAGGGTGGGGAAGGATGAGGGCCAGGAAAGGAGGAGGTGGGACAGCGGAGCAGCAGGGTGGGACCCCCAATTGAGAGGGTTGCCACCCACAGGAGCACAGCTGGGGGTGGGCAGCCGGTGTTCTGACCCACCTGATGCTCCAGCTCCAAGAGATTTTCCATCCTAAAGGGGCTGGAACTGTCCCAGGCAGGGAGGGGTCCCTGGAGCTCAAAGGATAAAGAGCAGGTGAAGAATCAACGAGCCAGTGCTCATCTACTGACTAAAATTACAAGAGAAGACATTATAAAAGTTAATAATTGGACCCATAATCCAAAAATAAGCAGAGTGCTTGTGTGGCTGAGTGTTTGTGACTTCCTTTCTCAGCTCTTCATTCTCTCCCTGTCTTCTTTCTCAAGTTACAAAAATACCATGAGGCAGATTGTTTTCATCTGTCATTCTTCACATACACACACGCACACACACAGACACAGATGGCTTCTTGGTGGCAAATCTCAAGGTTGGGGTGGGTATTAAGAGCATATACTTTGGAATTAGACAGACCAGGTTTAAATTCTGCCTCCATCACCAGGTGGCTTACAGGCAAGTCATATCACTTCCCTGAGCCTCATTTTCCTCATCTGCAAAATGGGATTCTAACAGCTGTCTCCCAGGGTTTGCTGTGAGGATTAACGTGAAAGGCTCCAGGTAGGCTGCAGATCATGTTCGGGCCGTCCCTTCACCCTGCCCACCCTCTGGCCACACAGCGCTTTGCTCTTGCTTTTTAACAGAACTAATCCCAGCCTCTGGCTTATCTGCAAGGGATTTGCCCCCTAGAGAGTGAGCCCTCTGCTTTGAACCTCCTTCTGTCATCCCCCACCAACTAGTGTCTAACACAGAGCTGGACACCCAGGAGGTGTTTGTGACTACTGTCAAATTTAATTTAGTTGAGTAACTGAATTTTAAGTCTTAAAATCCCTATTATTTTTTTTTGTAAATAAGGTAATACGCACTCATATTTCTCTAGAAAAGTAACATCCCCGTCCCAAGCTAACTCAGTAATTTGAGCTTCTTCCCTCTTTCCCAGGATATTGGTGGTTTAACACATGCACACTTGCTGAACCTTCACCCTCCTCACAGCCCAGGGCAGGCCCCGGGTGATAACAGGGACCGCCACTGAGGTGGGTGCCATTCATCCAGCCTGTGCCCTGGCCCTGAGCTCAGAATTTTATGTTCATTGGTGCCCCCGATTTTTATTCAGACTTCACAGACACACTGCCAGTTGGGTATCATGCCAAGGACCCAACAGGCTCAGGGAGGGAAGTGACTTGTCCAAAGTGACCCATTGTACCAGAGTTCACCCTGCCAGCAGGGGCAGGCGAGGGAAGCAGTGCAGGTAGGCCAGCCCCACAAACAAAGGTGTGGACATTCCGATCAATCACCACACCCAGGGGGTGGGGATTTAGCAGGAAGGTCGAGGACATGGCTGGTCAGCAATCCCAGGGTTCCCCCCACACACACACATACCCTTCTGCCCACGTGCCCTCCTCTCTCCCTCAGCCTTCCTTTTTATTCTCCCCTCTTCTCCCAGTACCAGAGCTGCCCCAAGACACTGGCAACTCCGGTGTACTGTGTAGGGCAGATGCAGGGTGACCTCCCTCAGAGTATCAGTGTGGGACTCTATGGGCTGCAGGGATCCCTGCTCTGCCAGCCAAGTGCTGGGTGACCTGGGCTGGTTGCTTAACCTCTCTGAGTGTCCATGTCTTCCTCTGTGAAATGGGCACAGTAGGACCAGCCTGACAGGGGTATGGAGCGAGTAATTGGGGTCACAGAGGACAGGCCCCGCTCCAGCAAGCTAGTGATGGGTGCAAGCTTATTGTCCTCGTCTCCTGCTGCCAGGGCCAAGGACGCATAGGACCCAGACTCTCTAAGTGAGCTCCTGCCCCCCTCTCTGCTTCCCCTCCTCTTCCTGCAGTTTCCCTCCTCCTGGTCCAGAACCAGCCTTGGGAAAAGAACAGTGACATTGCGGAAGACCCTACTCAGTCAGTGGCCAGGATTTGGGTTCCTCTGGGACACTGGGCAAGTCAACTCCCCTCCTGGGGCCTCTGTTTCTTCCTTTGTGAAATGAGGAGCTGGACTAAGGTGGTGGCCAGGGTGATTTCAGGGACAGGAAGGACTTTGGGAAGTGGAGACGTGGGGAAAGGAACAAACCTGGCAGAAGAAAATGCATAAACACACATATGGAGGTGGGAAACCACAGCTTGGGGAATGTGGGGAATGTGGACTTAAGAGTTCATCTCCAACTTCTGAGATCATAGGCAGGTTTTATCCTCCCATGGTGTTTGCAAATACACACACACACACACACACACACACACACACACACACGACTACAAATCTGGTTTCATTTGGTAGTTAGAAAAGGAGATGGATGACCACTGGGTGATGAGCTAGGTACTGCTCCGAAGGCACTTTTCATTATCTCACTTGATCCTCACAGAAATGCTAAGAAATCAGAACTGGTATTAACCCCATTCTACAGATGTGCAAACTAAGGCTTAGAGAAGTGTAAAGACTTCCCTAAGGGCACACCGCCATGAGTGGCTGGCCGGAACTGAACTCAGGTCTCTCAGACATAAAGCCCAGGCTGAAGGACATCTTTGCAAAGGCTCTGGCTCCAGCCTTCTCATGGCCTTGGTGACACTCACATTTGCATCTCAGCACCTTCTGAGTTGCTGGTGGCTGCTCTCTCTGATTACCTGGCAAGTTTGTGAACTAGGTCTTCCCTCCTCATTGATACAGGACCCCAGAGTCAAAACTGCCTTTAGCATCATCTGGCCCAACTGCCTCTTTTACAGAGAGAAGAAAGTATGTTAAAGTACACACAGCATATACCTATGGGAGGAGCTGAGAAAACTCAGGCATCACTGTTATTACTACAGAGGGCAAGATACTTCTTCAGCCTCTACTTGTGCTAGGGCTGGATTTCAACCCAGGACTACACAGGGTCCCTTTTCTCTAGGGACAGTGGAATAGAGAAGTGGCTCAATGCAGTTCTGTAAGTCTGGGAAACCAGTGCAAAGCAAAGATGACCCACAGGCCCTGTGTTTGCATGACAGACCTACTGTATTTCCCCCAAAATATGACCTAGCCAGACTATCAGCTCTAATGCGTCTCTTGGAGCAAAAATTAATATAAGACCCGGTCTTATTTTACTATAATATAAGACTGGGTCTTTAATATAATATAATATAATATAATATAATATAATATAATATAATATAATATAATAATATAATACCAGGTATAATATAATATAATATAATATAATATATGTAATATAATATAATACTAGGTCTTATATTAATTTTTGCTCCAAAAGACACATTAGAGCTGATTGTCCGGCTAGGTCTTATTTTTGGGGAAACACGGTAGGACCAGATAGGTGGTGACAAGAGAGCTGCAGTGATCTACTCAAATCTTAGGATTCACACTGAGCTGTCCAGGGAACCCAAGACAAGTATGCATAACTTCCATGGCATAGCACCCATTCTTCAAATCCCCTCTGCTGGTCAAATTCACCACCCCGCCAACAAACCTATAACATGGACAGGCCAAGTAGACCATCCCCATTTGTAGGTGCAAAAGCTGAGGTCCAGGCTGGGCCAGTGGCTGCCTTTCTAGGATCCCTGGGGGAGGCAGAGACAGGGGTGGGCCTCCAATCTCATCCCTCTGTTTACTCCCCACACTGGCTGAGACAGGAGCTGGGAGGAGAAAGCCTCTGCTCTTGTCTTTCTGTACATGCACCCACAGGTGGCAGGGCCAGCCCAGGGGGGGTGGGGCCAGGGCTCAGTGTGCAAAGCAGCGAGGCAGCTCTGTGTCATCACAGAGGACATTCCAGTTGTGCAGGAAGAACATATTCCTGCGGCCGGCCCCCTTGTGACTTTTCTTTCTGCAGTGTCAGCCTTCAGAGTGTCGGCTGATGAGGTGGAAACAGAGCAGGGGCGGTGGAGGGAGGCAGATCTGAACTTGAATCCTGGCACTTCCACCCTGAGCCGTGGGTCTGGGCTGGTCCGTGGCTTTTTTCTTAGCCTCTGTTTCCTTATCAGTTAAAGGGAAAGGCTGTGTTACTACCTTCTCAGGCTGCTGTGAGGATTTAGTGCTACGATGCACTAAAGTGCCCAGTGGATAGCCGATGCTTGAAAAATGTTCATTCTTTTGCCTCCTTCTCATTCCCCCTCCCCTCAGGGAAAATTAGTCAGTTCTCAGAAACTGACTCATAAATGTAGAGTACAGTGTCATGGGGCAAAGTTCAAACTACAAAGCAAACATTTTCCTTAAGAACCAACAAGGTCTCTGTATAGCCTATTCGGATGCACATAGAATCCCAAGCCATTGATATGCTAAAAGATCTTCTATTGAAATCCTTTAAAATAGCCCTGCCCCCAACATTTCATTCTTTGGGAGCCATCTTTTGAAGTAAGTGGAATGGCTAAGATCCATCCTTATGCCCCAAGTTAACAAAAATCTGCTCTGTAATGGCCTAGCCTAATCCTACTGCGTAGTCTCTGCGGATTCTACCAGATCACCCACCTTTGTCACTTACTCATACAGCTGTAGCAGCTTTGGTCTTCAGGCTTCCCTGAGGATCACAATTTCTGATCCTTTGGCTCATTTAAAAAGAGATCTACCGGCCATCCTGTTTTCACTGGCCTCCCGCAGGGTGCTACAGCAATAGCAGAGCCTAGTGTAGTGGTTCTCAAACAAGGGTGCATCAGAGGGCCTGTTAAAACACAGGTTGCTGGACCTCACCCACAGTTTCTGACTCAGTGAGCCAAGAATCTGCACTTGTCTCAAATTCCCAGGTGATGGTGATGCTGCTGGCCCGGGGACCACACTTTGAGAACCACTAGTCTAGGGTAGTTGGGTGCAGGGACTCAGGCTAAACTGCTGAGTTCCCAGCTCTGCTACCTTCTAGCTGTGCCACTCTGGGCCACAGTTGCCTCATTCGTAAAATCAGGGTAATAATATTCTCTACCTCATAGGTGACCCTGGAGAGGGTCAAATGTGTTAACACATGCAAACTATGTGCCTGGTGCATAGCATGTGCTCAATAAAATTTGCTGTTATTAGCCTAGTGGGGGAAAAAAGCACCATTTCCAGGTTTCAGTCCAGGCTTTTACAATGGCCGTGTAACTTTGAGGACATCATTTCACCTCATTTTCCCCATCTGTACTAAGAGGGTTATGATAACCCACTGTGCATTCCACACAGGATGTTCTGAGGATCACATGGGATCTGTGTGAGTGCACATTGTAAATGATAAGTGTTGTGGGAAGAACATGAACTTGAAGTCAGGGAGACCTGGCCTGAAATATCAGGTTAAGTAGGCAAGTCTATATGACTCTTTGAGGCTCGGTTTTTTTCATCTCTAAAATGAGGGAAATAGTAGTGAGGGCCTCAGAGGAGCTGGGAAATGTCCTGAGAACACCTCACCTGAGCTCTGTCTCTCCCTCTCACCTTCAGTTAGTACCAGGGTCTAAGGATTTCACTCCAGGGTCAGTGCTGGAGCCTGAGCCTTGCCCTGTCCCCTCCCGCAGATCTGCCACAGAGCAGCAGCCTGATTTGAGACCCCTCCAGCTGGAAACCGAGGCTGACTCACATGCCGGCCAGCCCCCTTTCGTGGACCCCAGCACCCCAGCTCACAGGGTCATGAGGAGGATGAAATGAGAGAAAGAGGGGGGCGTCCTGCCCAGATGCCCACACCGCAGGCCCTCAGTAAACACTGCTCTCCTGGCAGAGGTCCTTTCAGCCCCTCCCAACTGCCTCCAAACATCTTGCCTCTGGGAGCCATCAACTCTGAAAGTGAATTCCTTGCAGCTAAGAGGTTTCACAGCAACTTTATTCTCCAGGAGAGAGTTGGAACAGCCCCTCCCTTCTCCAGGAGGGGAAGGAGCAGTCAGAGGCCTGTTTAATTTAATTTAACGCACCGTGGCTTGCCAGGTTGCCCCTGGTAACAGCTTCAGCTGCTGTTTCAGTTACAACCAGAAGGATTTTAAAGAGATAGCCTATTTTAGGGACAAAATTGTGCAGCAGAGTGAACGGCCTCCACCAGCTTCATACAGGGCTAGAGGATTTAACCTCAGGCACAGCAAGTCTTCAGACCAGGTCCATTTATACAATGAACGCCGTTCTGTATCTGCAATCCTATAAGCCCTCCTGCAAAGGTAACTCTTAAGTGGGAATCCAAGGAGGGACTATGTTTGGGAATTGTCGTACAGTTGTCAATCAGCTAGCTAGTTTTCTGAAAATCAGATTTAGTCTTCAAATTGAAGGGGAAGGACGAGAATAAACTCTTAGGAGTTGCCCCTGCAATTCAGGCACACTGCCACCAGGTGGTAGTATTGCTTGCTTAGTACAAACCATAACCAGACTTGAATTACTCAAGAAAGTCAGAGTGGTGGTGAACCACTGGGTTTTAAGCCCTGCTATTTACTAACTACTGTGTGACCGTTGACAAGTTGCTCCACCTCTGTGCTCTTAGTGTCCTCAGAGATATAATAAGGAGATTGATTGAGATAACTGAGTGTTGTGGACGAGGCTTGGAGCTAGGACTATGAAGGCATGAGTTTAAATCTTAGCTCTGCCATGTACTAACTGTGTGGTTTGCGCATATGATTTAATTTCTTATAGTCTGAATACCAAACAAGAGAGTGGCTACGAACCAGGGAGACCCCTGAGGACACCACATTGCTCTCCAACACTGGGGAGCTGTGAAGGAGAGAAAGGTGCCTGGGGCCCTAGGAGCACAGCAAGAGGTGGAGAGCGGGGTGAGGCAGAATGCCTCTGACTCCAGGGCCTGAGACCTCACTGCCCCACAGGGAACTAAAATAAGCCACAGTGGACAGAGCAGCCTCCTAGAAACACCTAACTCCATTAAACTTTATCCCAAACCAGGGAAGAGGGAGCAAACATGAATAGAGCACGTACTCCAGGCTGGGCACTGCTTCACAATGCCGGTGAGGCCTGTATTATTATCCTCCTTCCTTTACAGCCCCGAGGGGTAACTCATCCACCCTGAGCCGCTGCGCTTTGCATTACAGCCCCTACATCTACTACACCTTCTCTCGCTTACGGCTGCACCTCTGTCAGGAAACTGAGCGGTTCTGTCTCTCTCTACCATGATAGTTTGGCCAACCTCCAAGTGGGCATGCGGTCAGAGGTCATGACATCACACCTGCAAGCAGCCAGGGAGCCTGAGGCACTCATGCCTTCAATCCTTCCATGGTCAGGCTCTGACATTATGTTCAGGCCTTCAGCCAGCTTGGCCCACAGTAGTTGTCCCATGAGTCATGTTCCCTTCCCACGTCCCAGGTCCGGTGTAGGTACAGCAGGTAAAGTTATACAGCATCCTATCCCAGCCTTTTGCTTTGGCCAGTGTTCCCCACTGAGCTGTCAAGGATGCCCTTTAACCCCTGTAGCCTGCCGCTGTCTCCTCCGGACAGTCCTGTTCCTAGATAAAGCCCCATACACATATTCCACCCTAAGTGGCAAGATTTCTCTCCAAGGTGATGTGAATGTAAAAACACATTGGATCTTGGTATTCCCCAGTTCTAAACCCTTCTATGGCTCCCTGCGGCCCTGCAGATGAGCTCCAGGTCCTAAGCCTGACACTCAGGGGCCCCTCCTTGTGCAGCCCTGCTGTCTCATCCGCCCACCCACCACCCACCCCTGGTAGCTGGGCTTCCAACCACTTGGGGCTGCATGCAGCTGTCAACATACTCATCTCTGAACTTTTGCATATGGTGTTCCCTCTGTCTGGAATGCCTTCTCTTACCATACTGCCTGGGTGGTTCCTACTTGTTCTTGAGAACCCTGTTCCGGCTCATTCTCTCTGGAAGCGTTGGGCATACCCCTGGATCCTCCCATATCCCTGGTGTTCCTTTATTCTATGGCTTTGGTTCTGACTTTCCTGCCAGACCGGGAGCTCCTAAAGGCAGAACCTGCCTTTCCTCTCCTGTCCCCATTGCCCAGCCTGGGCCACCCAGGAAGATACTTGGGGAATAGTGGCTGAGAAATGCAATTAGTGGGGCCTCCTCTTGGTGGTCTGGCTCGGGCCCGGGTTCACTCAGTAGGATCTGACTTATAGGTCCCCTTCCTTCTTCCTCTCTCCAAGCTCATCCATGGCCTCCCCAGCACAGCTGCAGCTAAACTTGCCAGTGTTAGCTCCCCCCGCTCCATTTACACAGACCATGCTCCATGCTCACCAGGCTGCCCATATATCTCCATGCTGAGCCCTCCATCTAGAATGCCCTTGTTCCCCATCCACCCTCTGAAATACCATTGCTATTCAAAACCCACCTTACAGCGCATCCTCTGCAAGACCTTCTCAGAATCTTCTGGCTAGGATGGCCTTTCCATCCTGCTGCATTTGTCTGCATCCCTCTCAGGGCCTTGATCAAACTTTGCCTCATACTATAGTTATTGGAAACCTGGTGTGGTGAGGGGAGCATGGGCTTTGGAGCCTAACAAAGGGGGTTCGAATCCCAGCTCTGACATGCACTCACTGTGTGACCTTGGGCAAGTCACTTTACCTCTCTGAGCCTCATTATGTTTCTCTGTAAAACGAGGATGACATCTACCTCACAGGTTGCCGTGAGACTGAGACGATGGGTGTCAGGATCCTGGCATGAGGCACACACTCATTCAGGCTCTATTATTTATGCCTTGGTCTGTTTCCCCAGCCAGACTGTGAACCCATGTGGGTTCACATTAATTCCCACATCCCCACAGCACCCAGCATAGGGCCTCACACCACAGGTGCCCAGAAATGCTGGTGGGACTGAATGTGTTCACCCCAGCTGCGGAGGGTAGGGGTGGACGGATGATGGGGTTCCTGAGCTGAGGAGGCTGCGGGGGTGGGGGGAGAGTGAGTGCAGAATCCGGCCTGGAGATCATAGACAGGAGATGAATCCAGAGGGAGGGGCTGGAGCCTGAAGCTGAGCTGCTGATATGCACTGGGGGTTTTATTGGTTTTCATTAAAATTCCTTCCCGAGGCAGGAGCCGCTACTCCCATAAATAACGGCATAAATATTTTATCTGGTGCCCAAGTCAGTCTAAATGCACGGCAAGGTTGGCAAGAATAACAATGGGAAACAGTTCAGGGGGGTCCTGGGCTTCAGCTGAACTCACTCAGCATGCCCAAAGGGGCTTTCTCAGGAAGGTGGGAGTTGACGGATGGCTCCAAAGGGCAGAAGCCAGTGGACAAGGTGGGAGAGAGAAGTGGAGTGTGGGCCCCAGGGTGGGGGGAAGCAGAGCACAGATAGGGGGAGCAAGGGCTGGGAAGCTTAGCTCGGAGAGCAAGATGGGGAGGGGAGGGAATGTATCCCATACCCGCTCTGTGATGGTCTCCTCACATGGGGCATTCACACAGGTTGTCTCATCAAACCCTCTGTGGTCAGAGAACTGAAGTGACTTGCCCAAGGCCACCTGGCCAGTCAGTGGCAGAGCCAGGATGATACCAAGGGTGTTCAAGGCCAAAGCCCTGGAACTGACTGTTTCTCGGGGTTCACAGAAAGCGTGGGAATCTATGAACAATGGCCTGAGCACCTCAATAACAGCAGCACGGTTGTTCTGCTTTCCTAGATCCCGATGGAGGAGAAAAGGGGCTGGTACTTCACCATGGCAACGCTCTTCATCAGGTCAGCCTGGGAAGTGGGGACACAAAATGGTAGAGGGGAGAGGTGTGGTCTGGATCCCAGGGGAGAGGCTGAGCCCATCTCCATGGTAAGGGCTCCCCAAGTTCCCCTCCTTGCCATTGGCCAAGGGTGGGGAGGACTTAGAACACTCTGGGGACAGCTGGGAGGGGGTCCCAACCAGCTGCATCCTTTTCTTGGCCACAGGCTAGATGGCATCTTCCTGGAATTGGACCGTGAGGAGCAGAAGAGGCTGCCTGCCTTCAACCGCACGCTGGCCCTGCTCCGGCAAATCCTCAAGTCCTCAGACCCCCACCACCGAGGTAGGGCCCTCAGGGACAGGTGGGAGAGCAGCCTCTGCCTGGCTCTCCCTGCACCTGTCTGTCATTGTCCCCACCTCTAACACTGCCTCCCTTGTTGGGACCATTTCTCTCCCTCACTCTCTGTCCTATATACTCGCTCACACACCTTGCACAGGTGAATACGCCAATCACAAATCACTATAACTGCATGTTTCCAGGTGTGTGCCTCATGACCTAGAGTGTAAGAAGCAGCGTCTCCCCTCTCTCAGCCTCTCAGCCTCACTTTCTGGTTGGTAATGAAGGCTCTGCTGGAGGGGAGGAGAGTCATTTTCTTCGCAGGGCCACACAGCTAGGACAGGCACTAGAGCTTCAGAGCCGGTGAAGAGTGGGAGTCAGAGGAGCTGTGCACCTTCAGGGAGGTCCCCTAAGTGACCCAGTAAACCCAGATTACGCACTGCGGTGTGTTCATCCATTCACTCACATGTCCCCTCTCCCCATCTTTGTTTCTCTCGGTCGGTCCCTGGGTGGCCTTCGGTGATTTCATGCCACTGACCCTCCTTCTGTCTTCTGGGGGGCTGACACCTGGGTGGAGCTGGCCCCCTCTCTCCTTGTGGTTCCCCTCCCCCTCTCCTCCCTGCTGCTTCCTAGAGACCCCTTTCCTTTTTACCGCAGCTCTGGCCTGGTGCTACCTCGGGATACTGCTAGAGAGGAAGGACACCTTCTCCACCACCCCCATGGGTGTCCACGACTGCGGGTACTCGGGGACCGACCCTCTGGACTGCTTTGGCAAGGTACATGCCCCCCAGCCACACCCACTCTCCAAACTGGGACGGAGCCTGACACCCCAGCCTCCTCACCTACTATGTCTCTGGGTGTCAACCCCACTTGTAACCCCCACCATGTGCCCATCCAGGAAGTGCCCTCACTCCAGACCTTTCTCTCCATCCCAAACAAAACACAAGTGCACCCTTGTCATCGGTCCTCTTTACCTAAGAATCAGACCCTCTCCATGCCCAGTCTGAACCCCGCCTGTCTCCAGCCTTATCTTCCAAGCTATTTACCACTCCCCAGATATAGCCTCAGGCTTTTCCCCTTCAGGCCTTGGTTCATATTGCCTCTCCCCACCCCCAGTGGCCTAGTGGGTACAGGAGGTAGAGGATGGGTGTAGCTGGGCTCTCACCCCTGTGCCCATAGGCCATGTGACCCTAAGGCAAATCACTTCCATCTCCAAGCCTCCTTATCTGTTAATTGTGTGACCTGTCTACCTTCTTGGTGATTGACAGACGCAAAGGAGGTAGTGGGCAAAACTGTTCACTCCAAACTGGAAAGTCCTCCAGGACTTTCACCTGTGCATAATATTCATTCACCTGTGCATTCAGCACAGTGCTCTGCATTTGGCAAGTGCCTGATGTTTGCTGGTGGGTGATGAGCAGTTTCTTGATGAGAGAACTTAGAACAGAGCAGAGTATAAACACTCATTCATGAGTCTTCCAAGAGTTGTGACCAATTTAACAAACACACTGCCTTTGCCCCTTGTTGAGAAACTACTCTGTGCCAGGGCAGGGCCCACCATTTCAGAGGTAGCAACAAACACAGGACAGGTAGCCTCAGTAACAATATAGGGGATAAGTGGTTGGCCCAGGTAGAAACACTGCACTGTGTAAGTACGGGGGAGGTAGAGGCTGATTCAGGCCCCTCCTCCCGCCTGCCCCAGGAAAATGGGGGAGCATGCACGATATATATATCTGAGGATGAGGGGGTTTCCCTGGGGTCTGGAGGGATTCACTGGACATGACCCATGAACATGGCAGTGAGTCGAGCTCTCGAGAGTTAAACACCAGTGAGTTGTACCCCAAAGTGTTGGGTTCCATGATAAGACTGAGATTACTGGCAGGTGGATATGGGGAACAAGAGTATTGTTGGAATATGGCTATATCCAGAGACATGGAGGTGAGGCACCATTTAGCCAGTTCTGGCAAACAACCAGACGTATGATTTGCTCCTACCCCTCCTGCCTTACCCAGGCCATTGAGATTGCCAAGGACCAGCCGCCCATCCTGAATCGCCTGGCCAAAATCTTCCACTTCCTAGGAAAGCAGGATATGGCCATTGGCACATGCAACATGGCCCTGGATGTCCTACGGGATCCGGAGCTCAACTGGCAGGCGTACTACACCAGGGCCAAGGTGAGGCAACCCTGAACGCCACCTCCTCCTGCCGTCGGGGACCAGAGAGAAAGGGCCAGGGGCCAAGATGTTGCCCGAGTCCAAAGGCAATGGAGTCTAATGGCGGAGAGGAGCTTAGGAGTCATCGAGGCACAGTTTGTGGTCTGTACAATTATTTAGTGAAAGAATGAAGGAGCCTCCCACCCACTGCAGGCATCCCTTCTACAATGACCCGGCCAGTGACCTTCAGCCTCTTCTTGATTAGTACCCAGTGTAGTCAGACTGACCTGGGTGGAAATCTGACCTCACCATCTTATCACTCTGGGACTGGGGCAAGCCACTTACCCCTCCAAACCTCCTTTCCTAAATCTGGAAGAGATGGACAATAACACTGTCTTAAAAGGTTATCAGAAGACTAAGTGAAGTACTATCTAACGCACCTCCCTCTGCCCACTCCTCGCTCAGCTCCCTCTCTTCCAGCCACACTGGCCTCCTTGCTGTTCCTGAGGCAAGATCTTCCCTTAGGACCTCTGCCTAGAATGCTCTTCTCCCAGATGTCTGACTGGCTTCCTCTCTCACTTCCTGGAGGTCTTGATGAAAAGGCAGCTTCTAGCACCGTCTTACTGAAAATGTCACCCCTCATCAACGTTCTGTCTTCCTTTCTTGGTTTACTTTTTCTTCTTAGCACTTATCACTCTCTAACATTCTGTTTGCTTATTTATTATGTTTATTATCTCTCCCTACCACTAAAATATAAGCTCCACCAGGGCAGGGAATGTTATTGTTTTTCTCTCTAGTGTATCCTCATGCCTGGAACAGTGCCTGGCACACGGCAGGCACTTGATGAATATTTGTTGAATGAATGAATGAATGAATGAACTGAGCGCCTACCATATGCTAGCTAGGTCCTAACTATATTCTCTCTATCATCATGGTAACTCCCCAAGGAAGGTATTAGTGTACTGATTTTTCAGATGTGGAAAATGAGGCTCGCAGAAGTTGAGCAACTTCCCCCAGCTCACATGCTAATAAGGGGAGAGGTACTGGAATTCAGCCAAATACAACTGGCAATAAAGCCAGAGTTATCACTCTCAACCCTTCACTTCATGATATCCTTAGTGTGGAGAAAAAGGGAGGAAGTGGGCATGAAAGCAAGAATCTGGAATCATTTGTAATTTGATGCGTGTAAGTTGGAGCCACCTGCCATTCTCACCCACTTACATGAATTCTCACAAAGTTGCTACTGCCATCCTATCTAAAATAACCCCCTCGCCTAGTCACTTTGATCCCATCACCCTGCTTATTTTTTCATAGCACTTACGACCACTCAAAATGGTACTGTTAACTTGTTGTTCGTGATTATCTCCCTACTAGAATGTTAAGTTCTGCCAGGGCAGGGACCTCATCTTTCTTATCACCATCGCTCCCCTAATACCTAGCACAGGGCCTGGCATATGCTAGGCACTCAGTACATATTTGTTGAATGAATGGGTGAATGAATGAAGGGCTCCTATTTCATCCACCCCCCTCATTGTACAGACAGGGAACCTAAGGCCAGAAAGGGGAGTGGCTAGCCCACGATGGCAGAGGACTAGGACGGAGGACGCCTAGGTCCCAGTCTCAGGATTTCCTGCTGTACCACAGACCCTCCTGAGTTGCTGTTGAGAATAAGACTGGCTTCACTTAGGGTGGAGAGCAGGGTGGGGGTTCATGCTTGGAGCATCTCCCTGAGCTGCCTCTCTGCGGGCAGATCCACATCAGAGTCTACCTGCACCACCTGGAGCGGGCCAAGCTGGGGCTCGGAGGCATGCCTGACAGGAACCACCTGGCCTGCGCCAAGGCTGACCTGGAGGAAGTGGTGAAGGTGTGCCCAGGCCTCAAGACCTACCTGGACCTGGGGCAGGTAAGGCAGTCTCTTGGCTTGGATGGAACCTATTTACTCTCTGCCAGGCCAGACCTGGGAACTGAGGACACAGTGAGGTATATGGGGCATGGCCCTGCCTGATAACAGTACCCGCCTCCTACTGCCGTTGGTGAGGATTAAATGAGATAATGCACATATAGCGTTTAGAACAGGGCCAAGGTCTTTCTAAACACTCAGAAAGTGTGGCCCATTCTTCTTTACCCAGACGTGCCTTCTGCGTACGGGGAATGATTACCAAGAGGTGACAAGATCATAATTTTACATGAGACAACTGAGGCCCAGAAAGTGCCTCACTCAACATCATGTGGTCAAGAGTGATGGGGCAGGAACTGGACGAAGTACAGTCTCTCCTTTTCCAGGGCAGTAGGACCAAAATTTGCCAGGAATAATTGTCGAAGGATGGAGGGTGGGAATGAATGAATTGAATTTTTTTTTTTAAAGCAAGTGCAGGAACGGATTGAGCAGGGAACAGCCACAGCAGCGGCAGGGGAGGTGGGGGAAGGAGCGGGGAGAAAGGCTCACCCCACTATCCCCCCCAGGTCTACTACTACATGGGCGTAGACGCCGTCCAGGAGCTTCTGGCGGTGGACGAGTCTGCGCTGAACCAGGCCCTGGTCTTCCTAGCCAAGGCCGGTGAGTCGGAGCTGGGTGCCACACTGCCCGAGCTGCAGCTGCTGCGAGGCAAGTGCCTGCGCATCAAGGGCGAGGAGGCCAACGCGGCCGTCTGCTTCAAGCGCGCAGTGGAGCTGGACGACGCGGGCTCCAGCCACACCGAGGGCTTTGGCTGCCTGCTCGAGGCGCTGCTGGCGCAGTGGAGCCAGGCGCAGCTGAGTGACAGCGAGCTGGGCCGCGAGGTGGATGCGTGGCTGCGCTGTGCCCAGGGCAAGTACCCGGCGGCGCGCCTGCGCCAGGAGCTGCAGCGCGTATGGCGCGGCCACACCGACGAGGTGCTGGGGCTGGCCCGGGCCTTGGTGGCCCAGGGACGCCTGGCGCTAGTACGGCTGCTCTTTGAGACCATGGAACGCGACATCGAGGGCACCGGCGCGCGGCAGGGCTGCCGCGCATTCTCCTTCTGAGGGATGTGGAGGCCCGGCCTACTGCTGATTGGACTAGGTCTGCGCACTGGAAATGGCACGCCCTGCTACAGGCTGGCAGGTGAGTGGAACCAATCAGATTCTCTTTCAGGAATTTGAATGGGGACATTGAAACAGTAGGGCAGTTTGATGTGCCCACGGAGGCAGAAGGACCATAATTCAGGAAAGCAAGAGTGGGTGCAGATGCCAGAGACCAGCGGGAAACTGCCAACTGGAGGATAGAATTGTGCAGAGAAAATAAGATGGCTGCGAGTCTCCTAAGAGATACAGAAGATAACTGCCACCATTTTGGCGGTTTTCTAGTTCCCAGTGCAATCTCTGAGGTCTGACTGCCTGTCTTTGGATTCCCGTGAGCCACTCTCTACCCTTCTAAAAAATCTCTCTTTATTTGAATTGACTGGAGTGGTTCTCAGGTTCTGCAGCCAGAGAAGCCGTGGCTAGATCAGAGGACTGCACAGTGAGCGGGTAAGGAGCAGGCCAGTGGTCTACACCTGTGTGCTCAGAGCTCTTTACCTGGCTAGCAGTCTTCCAGCAGACTTCGTCCTTGTTTAGCGTGGTTTGCAAGACCCCAGGCAATCTGGAATGAAGTTCATCAGCCGTCAGTTTGACTTCCCTGTTCTGGAAACCCCGGGGCCCCACCCATCAGGAAATGCCACCTGCACGCAATCTTGAACCTTCTACAAGAGAACGAAGAAAATGTTGGAATTTTACACTTTCGGAATCAGAGTCATAGAATCTTAGGTGTGGAATTTTATTGTCAAAGACTTAGACTCTGCCACCAAATCTTAGAATGGCCAACCTGGATTCTTGTGGCTCTACCTACAAGAGATAACGTAACCTAAAATTCCAGATTTAGCTCTTGCCTGACTCCAGAAAAGCTAGTTGTACATAACTGCAATGGCAAGACCCCCATCATGGTTTGTGATTTATTTTGCACTTTTTCCTTTCTTTAGAGAGTTATACTCACTGCTTTGTTCATATCCCTGATCCTCAGACATTAATCAGGGATAGGCCAGCAGCCCTGCATTGCTTCTCATGTCTCCAGTGACAGATGGAGAACAGACTGAGAATTGCAGTCCTTAGAAATCACACACTCCAACCATCTCATTGTGCAGATGGGAAGACTGAGAGCCCTAGAAGGAAAGTGGCTTGCCCAAGGCCACACTTCCTAACCTCCCCTCCCTTGTGCCTCAAACTTACTGTTAACATTTTTCAGGTTTGGAAAAATACCAATAAACTAATTAACACTAAAGCGCTAAGTGTTTGTGTCACTTGTCCCATGGGGCATTGATATCCACTGGGATAATGCTCTAACTCTAATGGTGGCATTCCAGGTACCTGTGAAATCTGGGCAGTGAGACCACCCTGAGGCTCCCGAATCCCACCTCAAGGCTCATTATGACTCACTACTATGGATGGTGATATTACCCCCTCCCTCCTTGTTTTCACCTCCATTGCAGCAGAGTAAGGAGGTGACGGACAGCAAGCAGCACACACAGCCCTGTCCACTTCTCCCCCATCCCTTCTCCACCCACACCTGTGACCTGTGACCTTTCCTAGGACAGGAAACCAACTCTTTCTTCTCCTGCTTCCCTAAACAAACTAAATTCACAGCAGTTTGCTGGCAACATTGGGAAGTTGGTGAAGTGTGTCTACTTCCCCAGCTTCCCAGTTTGTTTCCTTCCTTGCTTTTCCTGTTCCCAACCTTATGCATTTCTCCCTGTATTGCTTCCTCCTCCTGTCAAACCTTTTCAATAAACTTTCTATTTGATAATCTCATTCACACTAATCATATAAACAACTAACAAACACTGACTGTAGCGTCTCTCAGGGTATCTACATATTGACCAAAAGCCTAAAGAGATAAACCCCATTTCCAGGATTTCCTCCTATGTGGCAGGCACTTCATATGTGTAATTCTCTCAACAGCCCTGGGGAGTAGCATGATAATCCTCATTTTACATATGAGGACTCTGAGACACTGACCAAGTTCATGGATAAGTATGGGAAGAGCCAGGACTTGGACCAGACATTCCTGATCCTGTGCTGCCTTCTGGAACGCAGTCCTTCCTGGGAGATGTGTCACCTGAAGAGTGCACTAGTCTCTCTCTTCCCAAACTGCCTTTCTTCTGTGCCTTTGTACATCTTATTCCTCTGCTGGCTTTTTCCCTGAGATTTCTATCCCAAGTGTTCGGTTCAAAGATGCCTCCTCCAGGCAGTCTTACCAAATCCTCCCAGCTCTCATTAATCACCCCTTTCTATGCATGGAGAGCTCTCAGGGTGTTGTGTCCCACTGCGTGGCATTTATTACTTCTCCCTGGATCATAATTGTGTCAACATGTCTGTTGCCCACCCCCATCCCAGCTTTGGATTCTTTACAGCAGGAACCTCAACTAATTCAGCTCCAAGGCCCTGCACTGAGCTTGGCACACAAGACAGGCTCAGTTTGGATTGTTGAACTGTATAAACTCACAGCAGTGACGTGGCTACTTTAGTCCCAGACAGGTGACTGCCTCTCAGTCCACAGGGCTGAGGTTGGGGCCAGGTCTGCAGCCTGAGGACCTCTGAGGTCTAGAGCTTGACTAGAAAGCATGGGCTTTCTTTCCGTCTCCTCTCCAGCCTTAGGCCAGTGCTCCAATTCTGCAATTGGGAAACTGAGCCAAGACAGCAAAGACTTGACCAGGGTTAAGCAATGAATGGATGACAGACGCAAACTCGAACCCTGCCTGCAGATTTGTGGGCCAGTGTCTCTGCCCTTTCAGGGCTGCCTCCTTTGCCAAATTTACTTCTATCAAGTCCGGGAGGACTTCAGGCCTTCCATTCCTTCACACAACAAGTACTTACTGAGCACTTGTTGACTGCCAAGCATAGTGCCAAGCTCTGGGGCTCCAGTGGAGAAGAAAATAGACCTGCCCTTACCTTCAGGGAGCTCACAGGCTAGACCCTGCAGGGCAGGTTATACAGGGGCTTGTGAGCCAGCTGTGGGGACTTGGAGAGACCAATGGGAAGCTATGGAAGGTTTTGGCTGGCAAAGCTGGCTACCCCGCCCCCTCCACACCAGGTATGCTCATTCTGTTAGTGGCCTTTCCCCAGCCCAGTGGGGAGGAGAGGATGGCGGTCCCTGGGGCTCAGAACCTGGCCCTTGGCCACCTCACCTCAGAAAGCCACCACTGAGGGCAGGCCTGGCAGTCCCCCAGGATTGTCGCTGGCTGGTAGGGGGAGGCAGGTTGTTGGCTGATCTTTATTTAATTACGATGTTGAGCCCTGTGGAACACGCCTGCCCACTGGGCAGCTGGGAGAACAACCTGTCACACAGCTAAAGCAGCAGGTATCCTTAGGGGAACACTGCAGAGTAAAAGCCTCAGTGACCCCATAATCGGAGTAATGAAGATAAATCACACCTCGAGCTGCCTGCCCACTCCTTCCTCTGCATCTAGCCGCCAACATCAGGCAACCAGAAACTCATGTTTAGCCAGCATGAGCAAGGCATGTTAAAGATCATGAAGGCAGGTGAGATTTTTTTTTCAGTTATAGTTTTCTAGAATCTCAGAGTTGGGAAAACCTTAAGCATCACCTCTTCCAGCCTCTCCATCTAAAGCAGGACTCCTCTTGACCATGAGCGTCCTGAACGACCTGCATACCTCTGACAGACAGGCAGCACACGGCCTCTGCAGGGAATCAATTCATTTTCAACCAGTCTGTCTTCTGAGTGTGTCCTTCTTTTGCGTTAAAATCCTCTTTTCTGTGGTTTCTATCTCCTTGATTCAAGTTCAGCTTCTGGGATCACACAGAACAGACCCTAATGATCATGGTGACCTTGAACAAGTCACTTTCTTCTGGCCCCATTCTCGCTTTCTGTTGTGGCACCTATTCGGTGTTTGAGTTGTTCAGAAGGTGGCTGGTTACTCCACCAAAAGCCAGGCTGAGCTCTGACCTGGCCTCCAGCTGCTGGCACCCACCCAGGAACCTGCACAGAGGGGCTGCTTGCAGCTGAAAGCCGAACAGAACAGGGCTTCTCCCATCCCTAATCAGACCCCAAGGGAGCACCCTGTGTGGATGATGGTGGCTGGATGCCAAATGAAGTGAAATATCTCCTTTTCTCAGACTGTTAACTTTCTTCTTGTTTAAGGAAAGGGAGGATAATGACATTTAGCACTTCACAATCAGCGGTAAAATGAGCAGATAGAAACAGATCCCCAGCAGGCAGGCATGCTTCCAGTGAGAAACCCTCCCCAGCTCCATGGGGCTGAAGTCACTGTCAAGGCTTGTTGAGGGGCACAGCCAGCTCCTTCCTTCTCCCCCAGCTCCTCCCCACGGGCAGCCATTCCAGGCTGCACCTCACATGGGCTCTACCCAGCCCTCACTTCCTGCTTCCTGCCTCTTCTCACCCTATTCCACCTGCCCGGAGCATCTTTCCTACCACCCAGGTCTGTTTGGAATATGACCGCTGTAATTTTGATGAGAGGAGGAGGGGGATGTTCTTGGCAAGCAGTAGTGAGCAAACAATGGTGGAGCTGTGCAAAGCTTCAGCTGGCCTCTAGGTGGCCACAAAAGAATAATTTCAGCAGGGAAGTCAAAGAAAATCACCACGGTCATCATCACCACTATCACAACTATTTGCTGAGAACTTGCCATGGGCCATTAACTGTGGCACGTGTTTCATCCACCTGGCCCTATTTAATCCTCACAAGACCATGAGCTATAATCAGCATTGTCTCCATTTTACAGATGAAGAAACTGAGGCTTGAAGAGGTTCAGTAACTTTCCTAAGGTCCCTCCCCACTGCCTTGAATAGCAGGCAGGCTAAAGAATACTAATGAATGGCTTTTTAACTATTTGGGGTTTAGATGATTACTTTCTCTTCTATCACATATGTTGGTCTATAAACTGAACACTTAAAAATATCGGGGCTGGGGGGTCGGGGCCAGCCTGGTGGCTCAGGTGGAGCCCCGTGCTCACCGAGATCGCCGGTTCGATTCTGACATGGGCCAGTGAGCTGCGCCCTCTATAGCTAAGATTGTGAACAACACCTCTCCCTGGAGTTGGGCCGCCATGAGCGGCTGGAGCTGGGCGTGAGCTGCCATGGGCTGCTGTGAGCTGGCAACCAACTGCCTCAGCCGAGGGGAGCGCAAGGCTCATAATACCAGCCAGGGCCAGGGAGCTGTGTTGTGTCCTACACAACTAGACTGAGAAACAACAGCTTGAACCAGAGTGGGGTAGGAAGGCGAAAGAAGAGGGGAAAAAATCAAATTGGGGGCAGCCTGATGTCTCAGTTGGTTAGAGCGCGAGCTCTGAACAACAGAGTTGGCAGTTCGATTACCACATGAGCAAGTGAGCTGCACCCTCCACAACTAAGATTAAAGACAATGAGCTGCCCCTGAGCTTCTGGAGGGGCAGCTGGATGGCTCAGTTGGTTACAGCGTGAGCTCTCAGCAACAAGGTTGCCTGTGACTGGACTTGGAGTTGAGCTGCGCCCTCCACAATTAGATTGAAGGACAATGACATGGAGCTGATGGGCCCTGGAGAAACACACTGTTCCCCAATAACAATTAGAAAAAAAAATCTGAATGTATTTTCCATGTTTATGTTTCCAAACCTGGCAATAGCTCTTGTTCAATTTTGGCATGTAAATTCTTTCATTAAACTGAGGCTGTGAATTTTATTTGTCATTCACAGAATAAAAGAAACAAACAAAAGAACCTCTGTATTTATGGTGGAGATCTATTGTTTCCTCTGCCCAGAGCTCCTCCCTGCTAGGAATAACACATTTCTTCTTCCTGGGCTAGGAATTACTCCCTCCCCATTCTGCGAGGCAGTGGAAGGGCTGCCAGTCATAATACCCTGCCCTCTGACCATAAGTTGGACCAATCAGAGTCCTTTTCAGAGGGTTTTCTAACTGGGTGCAGGGATAGAAAATGCTCTGTCTGCTGGAACTGTTATTAGCGGCTATCCCAGTTGGGATTAGGCTTAGCCTTGGGCACCAAAGACCTAAAAACAGTATCACTTCAGTGCGTGCCCATGCCCCCTGTCCCTTCACCTACCAGGTACCTGCTGAAGTCATCCTGCAAGCACCTGCCACTCTCCACCTCACTGGCAGCACTGGGTAGTTGATACCCCGGGGAGCAGCCTTCAACTGCTGGAGAAAGGAAGTTAGAGAACACCCAAGCCTCATGGAAGGGGGTGGAGATAGGATAATTCTGAGGCACGTTCCGTATTCCTCCAGAGGTCCCATTGGCATTGAGGCCCATTGCCCATAGTAATAACCCGCTCAATCATGCTCACACCCTGTACTCATGCCCACCCTTCCCTCACTCATTTCCCACTCCCCTAACAGTGGTTTCTGAGATCACCTCCCAAATAAACTGCTTCTCTTAGACTCTGATTCAGGGGCTGCTGCTGGGGGAGCCCAACGTTAGACACCCTTGAAGTCCTAATGTATCCAAAGAGGAGGACTCCACTATCTCAGTACTCCCTTGGTACTTTCTTTGTATCTCTAATACAACACATCATGGTTTATTTGTTGTATTTGTTAAGTATGAAGAAAGAGTGAAGATAGGGGATACATAAAACTGAGTCACTTAACTAGCCTGGGAACTTAAACCTTTCGGACTTTCCAATCCTGCGTCAATGCCTGGGTGTACATCTGGACAGGTACCAGACCTCCAGATAACCTTCTGATTACTCCCTGATAGGCTTGCATATCCAGACCACCTGACATCCATTATCCAGACCCCTGACATCTGACTGATAACAATTCTGGACCAATCCTAGAGCTAAGAATGCAGGACAGATAATTCTCAAGAATGTACTTTTTATTTAAGAACTTTTAACCTTTCTTCTTCAGAACACTTAAGGGATTTTTACCTAGCTGTGTTCTTAGTTTGCACACTATAAGACCCTTGAATAAATCTTTATGATTTATTTCTAACAAAGCCTTCAGTCTCTTTTTGAGTTCATTCAACAACTATAAAATAGGAAGGAATATGCATTTATTGAGTACCAGCTGTGCACCAGGCACTGTACTAGGCGTCATATGCTCATTCATTAATTTATTCATGAATTAACTCATTCAACAAATATTTATTGAGCATTTACAATGTACTAGGCAAAGATCTAGGCCAGGGGTTGGCAAACTATGGCCTACAGGCCAAATTTGGCCCATCGCCTGTTTTTGTAAATAAAGTTTCATTGGAACACACTCATGCTCATTTGTTCACATGCTTGTATGGCTGCTTTCAGGCTATAACAACAGAGTTGAGTAGTTGTGACAGAGACATATGTCCTGTAAAGCATAGGATATTCACTGCCTGGCCCTTTATAGAAAAAGTTTGGTGCCCCTTGTTCTGCGCACTGGGAAAACCGCAGTGAACAAAGCAAACAAAACCCTCCCCTTTTGGATGGAGTTTGCATCCTACTAGAGTTAGGGGAGAGGTAACACAAATAAACCAAAAGCTAGGTAAGATATTTAGTATGCTAAGTGGTGATAAATGCTATGGAGAAAAAATAAAGCAGAGAGGATCAGGAGTGCTGGGGGTGGGGAGGGTTGGACTGGGGATTGCTATGAAAAATAGGGTGTCAGGAAATCCTAACTACAAAGGTGACATTTGAGCCATGTGGATGTGGCGGGAAAGAGCTGCTGGGTAGAGGAACGGCAGATGCCAAGGGCCATCCTGGAGTATTAACAAAGTTAATCCTATATTGAGCACTAAGTACCAGGCACCCTTCAAGTGCTTTACATACATAATCCCATTTAATTACTTAAAGTCATCATCTCATTACACACTTAATCTCACAAAAGAATGGTCTGAATATATTTCTATTACTAATATGTATACAGAACTTTCAGTTTACAAAGTTATTCTGTGATGTTGTTTGCTTGCTCTTCACAGCATTTCAAGGTTAGTGACCTCACTGTAGTAGAGTCAAAGACCAGAAAGGTCAAGTCCCTTGCCCCAGGTCACACAGCCAGTAAGTGCTGGAGGTGGAAAGCAAACACAGGTCTGTCTGGATCCAAATGCTGTATTCCTCTCTCTACGCCACCAGCCTCAAAGGCATGAACTCTACCTCTTCCACTCACACCTCACTCAAATCCTGTACCAAAGAGAAAAGGCAAAGGCGTGTTAAAAGGAACTCAGTTTCCATCATCCTTACAGATGAGAGTGACCAGATAAACTGCTGGAGTAACACTCAGAACTCACAGACCTTTGATTATTCTCTCTGTCCTGGGGCACCTATGCTGTGCCACAGACTTCTTCTGGCTGTGCTAGTGTTCTGCAGGGCTAACCCAAAGCCAGTACTCAAAGGAAGTTGCTGGTTGATGGATTAACTATCGCTGAGGTTTTGTTTGGTTGCATTTTTAGCAGGGCATTCTTGAGAATTGAGGGAATTATTTAGAAAGACATTAATTCAGCAAATAAGTTTTGATATTTACTAGGTGCAATTGAGATTTACTATGTGCAAAACCTTTTTACGTAGTAAACAGACTTATGATGGCAGGGCTAGAGATGAACAGGACAGGGCCCCTCCCCTCTGGGAGCTCGCAGTCTGTAAGGGTGAAGAGAAACTGTGTGTGTCCTGCATCACCTACTCTGTGCCAGGCACTGTGCTGAGCCCTTTACATTAAACCAACTCCTTGCATCTTCATCACAACTCTATGGGGGAGAAGTCACTACTATTTTAAGGATGAGGCCTCTGAGCCTCAGGGAGGCTGAGTATCTCACGCACAAATACATAGTAAGTGGGTGACAAAGCAAGGATTGGCACTCAGGTCTGTTTGCCTCATTGAGTGTACACTTCCAGATGTCACACACCTCAAAGAGTGAATGGGCCAGATGAGAGACGCAGATGAAATTCTGAGGAGAGTGCAGTCTGTGCTAGTGGGGACGTCAAGGAAGGCTTACCAAAGAGGGTGCCACTGAGCTGGGCTATAAAGATCAGATTTCCAGACAGAGAGGACCCAGCCAAACGGAAAGAGTCTGTTTGTGTGATGGCTCCCACAACTCCACAACCTTGGTTATGGGTCACCACATATTTGATACAAATAAGTTGCCATTAGAAGCTGTGAGAGCAGAGATTGGGCTGTGCATCAAACAGATTTGGAGATGAATCTTGTCTCCCCCTTTTACTAGTTGTGTTGACCATGGACAAGCTAACCAATCTTTCCAAGCCTCGGTTGCCTCATCCGCAAAATGGACATAGGAGTGATATTTATACCTCATGGGATTGTTGTAGGACTTAATCAGACATGGGTGTAAAATGTTTAATATTGTTCCTGGCACATAGCAAGGGCTCTATACATGTGAACAATGATTATATAACGATTAGTGGTCACACTCTTCAATTCTGAGGAATCTTGATTAAAAAAAGAGGCCTACCTTCCCAGCCCCCTTGTGATCGCTAATCATTTTAGGCTTAGGCACTGAACCAATAAACAAGTGGTACTCTCTGGGCCCAAGGAGAAGAGGCCCATGAAGATGGAAGTGGACTGGCCTACCACACAGGGGCAGAGTGGGGGAGTCCTTTGAAACCAGAGGAAGCAGCAAAATGATGCTTCTCTCCTTATGGTGTGTGAGGGGAGTCATGCAGTCCCCAAATCAGAATGGGCTAAGGGATGGACCATATGTTTTCAGTTACATTTCTCATCGAACCCTCAGAACACCCGTATGTGGTGGTATTATGATTTCTGTCTTACTGATGAAGATACAAGGAAGTAACAGGCCCAAGGTTACATATCAAGGAAGTGGCTGGGCAGGATCCAATTCAAGGCTTTCTTCCCATTTCCAGCCCAGTCTATCTAGACCACTCTGGGCTAATGGGGTGGGGGTGGGCTCAGGAGTCCACGAGATGAACTGTCCTGATGGCTTTCTGGAGTCTGTTCCCTTCTCTTCTACCCACTGCCACAGTCTGGCCATTGTAGGAGTCTCTCTTCTGGCCTCTCTCCCCATCGTCTTCCTCCCATCTCAATTCACACCTCACTCAGGCAAAGAAACACAGTTGACCATGTCCTTCCCTGGTGTAAAACCCTTCCATTGCCCACAGGCCTGCTTCTCACTCTGGCCAGTGTCCTTAACAGAGGAGGTGGCCATCTTCCTGGAGTGACAGTTATATTTGTTTGCAAATTTTAACAAATACATGCTGCACAGTGGAATGCAAAACATCCAGGGATTTCTCTCAGAAAAGGAGTTGTTTTAGGCTAAGCCTCAAAACAAATGTGTGTATGTTGTGGGGGGAGGGGAGTATCATTCTTCAGAGAAAAAGTTTCACCGGCCTCAAAGATTAAGAGAAACTTGCAGCCTGGTCCCGCAGGCCCTGCCACACTGGCACCCACTGCCTTTCCTGTGGTGCTTCCATGATGCAGGGGAGTGTTTGTGCTCCAGAAATATCTTTAAGTCTTCTTCCTTACAGCTAGTTGTGACTTACCGCCCCCCACCCCCATCCCTGACTAGAATGTCTTTCTATCTCCCCTTTTCAGCCTGGGAAGCTCCTAGTTATCCTTAAACGTCCAATCCCATGTCCTTTCCTTCAAGAAGCCTTCCTTGATCCCACCACCCCCATCCTTGCAATGCTGCTCCCTTGGCATTTTGCTTTTCCCTCTTCATAGCTTCTTACCTCAGGCTGCTGAGACTACCACTTTGAGATGGAGTCTCTCCGGGAGATTATGAGCAACTTGAGGTCAGGGAAATCACCATTAAATCTGCCTTCACTTGGTCATCCAACTCACACTCAGAGCCCCTCCCGGTGCCAGGCAATGGCTCTGGATGCAGGAACTACTCAGTGTGTCCTTGGAGGAGGTCTGACCTGAGGGAGAGACAAACCATCCATTCATTTATTGATTGATATATTAAAAGAACAAACGAAAAGCAAAACCTTTTGCTAATCCCCATCTGGGCCAGGCTCTGTGCTCAAGGTATAGAAAAGAGCAAAACCTGTGCCTGCCCCAGGGGCTCCCCATCTGGCCAGAGGTCAATGGAAACCACTAAAGGCGTGGTGCTGAAGAGCATCAAGGCAGGTATGGGGTCCTTTTGTTTGGAATGACAATGAATGAATAAATAATTTGCCTCTGTGGGATTTTTTGTTTTCTTTTAGGGAAGTTGTGAGGTTTTCACCATGAATGAGCTCTGTAAAACAACACACCCAATAAATGATTGATCAATTGATTGATTGACATGTCACACAGGAAGTTGCTATAGGCCATAGGGCTAGATTCTGGGTCTCCACCACCCTGGACTTTCTCAGTGGGGAGAAAATCTACTCTGACCCTGGCTGGCTTGAGCAGGCTCTGCAGCTCCAGGCTATGGAGCCTCCTGCAAACTCCAAGTAAAATGCAGCAGTTCTCAGCCTGCCTCCCAAGGGGGTCGTGAGCATTAATTAGTTACCATTGGTAAAGTGTTCTGAAGATGTGGGGTGTATAAACACAGCAAGTCATTAGGACTCTCCACACCACTATGCACTACAGCCTGGGAACTGCTAATTGAGAAATAATTAACACCTCAGGGTGCAGAGGACGGATGTTGGCTTTTCCAGGATTGGAAGGGAGGTAATAATGTGCACAGGGAGCAGAGAGAACTATAAGGCTGCTTTGGATCCCGAAATATACCGAAGATTATACACCTCCTCTCTCAAAGGAAGACGCATGGGGAATATTGTCTCAGGAAAACCTTTGGGACTGCACACCTTGGGGAAAGCCCCCACCCCAGTGGGGCTGAGCCACATTCTTAGAGCAAAAGCACTCAGGTCCGGCCCAGCTCTGCGCAGCCAACTAGGTGGTTGGGCAGATAGCAATTGTGTGGTCCATCCCAGCTGTGTTTCCCCAGCTGTAAGACCAGGACGATAACGTGCATCTACCATCTCCTCTATCCGTGCACCGACGTGCATCTACCATCTCCCCCATCCGTGCACCGGGTTTTCTAGTGCCTTTCTTCAGGGCCAGCAGATCCACCCAGGCTGCACATCAGGGTTTTCTGGGCGACTATAAAGTACTGATGCCCAGGCTGACCCAGATCAATAACCAGCATTTCGGGGCTAGGGCTGGGGGGCATATGGAATTCCAGTGTCGTCAAAGTGGAGAACCACTGCTTTGGCCTGTGAGTCAAGCACTGTGTTAAGAGTGGTGGGAAATGAAGATATAAACCCTCCCAGTCCCCATGTTTCCCTCATATCCGCTCATCATTTCTGATTCCACGCCTGTGAGTGTTGTGTCCCACTGCCTGGACGTTCTCCACTCCATTGCCATTCTTGTCCTGGTAAACCCCACTCATCCTTCAGGCTCAGCTCCAAGCTCACCGCCTCAGTGAAGCCCTCCTTCTCGACCCTCCCACCAGCGGTTACTCAGCCCCCATTACACCACTGATCACACCGTGTTGTTCCTGGTGGATCCTGGGCAGGCTGAGAGATTCTTGGGGTCACTGTCAGAATCACCAATGCATTGCGTTGGGTCCGGTACATTTTAAGCTCTCAATAAACTCCAGCTGTTATTACTCGAATAGAGTTATATGATATGCAGCTCCTACCTCAGCACACTTGCACTTGTTGTTCCCAATGTCTGGAACGTTCTTCCCTCAGATATCTGCAAGGCTCTGTCATCAGTTTAGGTCTTTGCTAAAATGGCACCTTCTCAATGAGGCTTTCTTGATCATCCTATTTTATTTTATTTTTTTAACGTTTTTTTATTAGTTTCAGGTGCACAAAACAATGTAATAGTTAGACATTTATCATTTATATCCCTCACACAGTGACAAACCCTCTCCTCTCATCTACTACCCCTCTGACATTGCACACAGCCATTACATTCCCACTGTCTCTATTCCTAATGCTGTACTCCGCTTCTTGTAACCATATATATATATATTTACAAGAATTACATATATAATTGTACAATTATATATATATAATTGTAATTGTACAATTATATATATATATATATATATATATATATATATATATATATATATATATATAATTGTAGATGACATTCATTATTGTTCAGCTTCAGCTTCAGGTGTACAGTGCAGTGATCAGGCATCTACATCATCCCTGAGGTGGTCTCCCTAATGAGACAAGTGTCCATTGGATAACCTACAAAATCTTTATGACATTATTGATTACATTCCCCAAACTGACTTTCGTATCCCCGTGGCAGTCTTGTGGCTACCGACTGTGCTTTCTAATAACCTCACCTTCCCCCTTATCCCCACCCCCCTCCCATCTAGCAATCCGTATTTTTTCCTCTATGTCTCTGAGACTGTTTCTGATTAGTTCATTAATTTATTCTTTTCGTTAGATTCCGCACATAAGTGAGATCATATGGTATTTGTCTTTCTCTGTCTGACTTATTTCACTTAACATAATGTTCTCTAGGTCCATCCATATTGTTGCAAATGGTAAGATTTCCTTTTTCTTTATGGCTGGGTAATACTCCATTATATAAATGTACCACAGTTTCTTAATCCAGTCGTCTACCGATGGGTATTTCAGTTGTTTCCATGTCTTGGCTATTGTGTATAGCGCTGCAATAAACATAGAGGTGCATAAATTTTTTTGAATTAGAGTTTTGGATTTCTCTGGATAGATACCTAGGAGTGGAATTGCTGGATCATAAGGTAGTTCCATTTTCAGATTTTTGAGATACCTCCATACTGTTTTCCATACTGGCTGCACCAATCTGCAATCCCACCAACAGTGCATGAGGGTTCCCTTTTCTCCACATCCGCGCCAGCACTTGTTGTTTGTTGATTTATTGATGATAGCCATTTTGACTGGGGTGAGGTGATATCTCATTGTGGTTTTTATTTGCATTTCTCTAATGATTAGTGAGGTTGAGCATTTCTTCATATGTCTGTTTGCCATCTGCATGTCATTTTTAGAAAATTGTCTCTTCATGTTCTCTGCCCATTTTTCAATTGGATTTTTTTTTTTTTGGAGTTGAGTTTTTTTTTATAAATTTGAGATATTAACCCCTTATCGGATATATCATTGGCAAATATCTTCTCCCATTCAGTAGGATCCCTTTTTGTTTTATTGATGGTTTCCTTTGCTGTGAAAACCCTTTTTAGTTTGATGTAGTCCCACATGTTTATTTTTTCTCTTACTCCCCTCGCGCGAGGGGATATATCAGTAAAAATCTTACATCCTGTTTCATTTTATTTTATTTTTAAAGATTTTATTGGGGAAGGGGAACAGGACTTTATTGGGGAACAGTGTGTACTTCCAGGCCTTTTTTCGAAGTCAAGTTGTTGCCCTTTCAATCTTAGTTGTGGAGGGCGCAGCTCAGCTCCAGATCCAGTTGCTGTTGCTAGTTGCAGGAGGCGGAGCCCACCATCCCTTGCAGGACTGGAGGAATCAAACTGGCAACCTTGTGGTTGAGAGCCCACTGGCCCATGTGGGAATCGAACTGGCAGCCTTCGGAGTTAGGAGCAAGGAGCTCTAACCGCCTGAGCCAGCCTGGCCCTTGATCATCCTATTTTGAATTGCAACCACTTGACCTCCAATCTGTTCCCTTCCCCAACTAATTTTTCTCTATAGTATTTAACAGCATCTGACTGGTGGATCCTGTCTTTATATAAAATTTTGATAATTTGTTCACCATGGATTTTTGCATTCCTTTTTTTAATTAATTGCATTAAAATACCACTTCTCTTATTACTGAGTTCTTTAGCCTCCCCTTAAGCTTCACTGTATTGGTTTATTGATTAGAATATGAGCTACATTAAATCCAGAGAATTTTGTCTGTTTTGTTCACTATTCCCAGTTCCTACAACAGTGGCTGGTACGTGGTAGCATCTCAAAAAATATTTTGTGAGTGAAAGTTTTATTTAGTGGCATAAAGCCTGTCTTGGGTTTTGTAATAAAAGTGACTTTTTCCAATTGTTTAAAATTTTTAAATTTATTTAAATTGAAAGCCTGTAAAATAATAGGGTAGATTGGAAACTGTATTGCCCACTGTTGTCATGGTTACACTTGGCCAGCTGTTCTATCGCGATAGTGGGGCGAGCCCAGACAGTAGGAGTGAACACTAGACTCAGAACCCAGAAAATCGGCTTTGATCATAGAGTTACACCTCCCTAAATCCTAGAGGGCACTTCCGGAACGTTGATTTACTCATTGCGGCCCAGGCCAATCTGTGATCTTGGAGAGAGCTGGGTTCTCTCTCCCTGGCTAAGCTTCCGGAACATTTCTTACTGGTGTCTACAGTGGGGTGGGCGTGTCCCCGTGAGCGCGGCTTTGTGATTGGCTAGAAGGACAGGGGGCGGAGCTTTAACGGACACCCCCTGGCGCAGGAGCGTTAACCCGGCGTGGCGGTCGCCGGGGTTGCGGAACACTAATTGGTGAGTGTGGGTGACAGCGAGGGTTTAGGGACGGGCAGGGGGCGGTGGAGCGAAGAGTAGGCTCTGGGCGCGGAGACCCTGGATCCTGGTGTTCGCTTTCCCATGTGCATCCCGTCCTTGGGTTGGGGCGGTGTTACAGTCACTTAAACTTTTGGAGAACGCTCTTCTAATCTGTTTCCTCTGCGGAAAACTTGAGGGCAGGACTTCCTCCCTTCTCTACTTCAGGTTGTTGTAGCACAGGTTTTCCTAGAAGTGCCAGCCCTGGATATAGACCCTCAGGGATCACCTGGTGGCTGAGTCAATGTTCCCATTTTACTTATGGGAAAACTGAGGTCGGAAAAGTCATTTGACCAGGTCACCCAGCCAGTGAAGGCCGAGCCAGTTCATAGAACTAGGTCTAGGGTTCCATTGCTGTGCTTTGAAGCATGGTCCGTGATGGAGACTTCGTGGGACTTGGAGGCAGGGACTTAGCCTGCAGTTGTAGCCCTATGCTCTGCCATGTCACACGACACAATGATTTCACATCTCTGAGCCTCCCTCTTTCGTGAATTGGGCATAATAATAGCAAACACTATATACCGAGCCCTGTTACAAGCACTTTATGCACAGCTTTCCTGCTTGGATTGCATGGCCATTGTGAGTCAGAGAACCTTAAAAAAAAAAAAAAAGGCCCGTGTTGGAAAGACAGAGTAGATGCTTTATAAAAATTTACTGAATGACTCAGAAGCTCTTTTCCAGAGTCTGAGGTGCAGGACTCATTAGTTACTATATTGCTTTCAACTTATTGTGTGTGGAAAATTTGAGATAATATAATCATTCTCCTGTTGGGGTAAGCTGAGGGGTCTGAGCACCGGTACACATTTGGGGCTAGGGACAGAGGGGTTAAGACTCTTATTTAAATTATCCAGATAATTTCCCATTGCACCCCTTCACTTTGCTCTTCATTTACTAATATGTTTAATCAACAAACAAGAACAGCCCAAATATTAGGCATTGTCTTAGGCCCTGAAATCTAAAAATGCAGAAAACCTCAGGAACTCATAGTTTAGTGGGGGAATAGGGCATGAAACATTGTTCACTCCCAATGCCTGGCACACAGCAGTTTCTCAAAAACATGTTTGAAAATTATTCCAGTACAGTATTCTAGAAAGAGGTGTTTGCAGTGGGAACACAGAAAAGGAAGTGACTATCTCTGTTTGGAAGTGTTGGAAAAGGCTTCTTGCAATACATGAACCTTGATTGATGAATTGGAGTTGCTGGGGGCAAGTTTGCCTGTTCCTGGAATGATGAGCAGTTTGGGGTATGTTGGGAGAGGTAGGATAAGAAGCTGAAAGAAGGGTGTTGGGGTAAAAATGTAAAGAGGCTTTGGTACCATTCCCAGAAAATTATGGGGAGCCATTAGTGGATTATAAACAGGGGAGTGATCAGATCGAAATACCTGTTATATGGAGACTGAATGGCCGGGTTCAGAATCATTCCGCTTACTCATTGATAGACATTTATTGAGTGTCCGCTGTGTCCAGGCACCCTTCTGGATGCTGCAGATACAACTTGGAATGAAATACACATGGTTACTGCCTGCAGGGAGTTGACAGTCTAACTCAGAATGGGTGAACAGTTAGGCTTCTGCGGTGGTGCTCCCAGGATGGTCCCGGGGTCAGCAGCATCAGCGTCACCGGGGAACTTGTAAGAAATACAGGTTTTCTGCCTGTACCGACCTACTGAATCAGAGTGTCTCAGGGTGAGGCTCCACAATCAGTGTTTTAACAAGCACACCAGGTAATTCTGATGCTCGCTTACGTTTCAGAACCGCTGGTCGCCTGTAATGTGGCAAGTGGTATTGAGGGGCTAACCCAAGGTTGAGGCCATAAGGGACAGAAATAAGGGGGTGGACCTGAGAGTAATCATGGAGAAAGACTCATTGGCTTTAGGAGGAGCCAAAGGTGAAGGCATTTCTGGCTTGGGCCACTGGCCTGAGGTGGGACCTCCAGTAGTGGAGGCAGGTATGACCCACATGTGCCTTGCCTCCAGGGCCCGCGCTTCTCTGTGCAGTCACACAAGGATGCTGTAGCAGTGCCTCCCAACCTTTTTTAGGTCATAGGCCACACAGGAAATGATAATATTTGTACAGTGCACAGGGAGAATGGAAGAAGCTGCCTGAGTTGGGAGAGGACCAGCTGGAGGACTTGAGGCTGAAAGCTGGAGGTGACCACCTAGGGATTCGAGCTTTCCAGAGCTGAGAGAAATCAGTAACCCATTCTCAGCGTACTGCAGGAGAGCTTTGCTCTATGGAATATACTGAAAATCAGAGGTGCTCACTAAATTTGACAATATAAATTAAGAACCTTGAAAGTTTATACCCTTTGACTCAGTAATTCCATTCCTGAAAATCATCTCCCAAATATCTCCTTCTGTTCTTTGTAGATTATGTATAAAGAAGAAAACCAACTACTCTCTGGTAGTAGGAGAATCGTTCTCAATATAGTCAATCAGTGAAATGTTGTACTGCCATTAGAAATGTGTGAATATTTGGTAAAATAGAGATACCTATGTGCTCATTCATCAGACAGTGTCTAGTAAGCCCCTACTGTGTGCTGAGTGGAGAGCAAATTAGACGTGGTCCTTGCACACACAGAGCAGAGTGCCTGGGGGAAGATGGACGGCCCAGTGAGCAGTCATTCCAAAGAGTGATTGCTGTGTGATTGGAGACACGTGGACTGCTGCAGGAGCAGCTGGTCTCTGGGAGGTGGGACAGGGAAGGCGTCCTGGAGGACAGGACGGTAACCCTGAGCCTGGAGCCTGCGTAGATGTTGGCCTGCAAAGATGACTGTGTTGAAAAGTGAGCATGGCGCAGCTGGAACACGGAGAGGGCAATGGTTAGACGAGGCCAGAGGGGACCGGCAGCCAGCTCACGTGGGGCCTTGGGCACTGTGAAGATCAGAAGCTGAGACTTAATTCTAAGGGTAGCAGGAAGCTGTTGGAGAACTTTAAGCAAGACAATCTGTTATCGTTTGTGTTTTGGAAGTGCCCCTCTGGCTGCAGCATGGAGATTGGATTGGACGAGGGAGGGGATGGAAGCTGGCAGCCCAGTGAGGAGGCTGTTGGCAGTAGTCGAGTGAGATGCTGGTGGCCTGGACCTGGGTGCAGGCTGTAGAGGGGGAGAGAAGGGACAGATTGAACAGCAAGTAAAGGAGTAGAAATGACAGGGCCAAGAGGGTTGGTGTATGTGGGGCATGGGGGAGGGAGAAGGTAAACCCAGGTTTCTGGTTTGGGCAAAGTGTGGCTTGCAGTGCCCTTCAGAGGGATAGGCTGCACTGGAGGGGGGTGGGTTTGGGGGGAAGGTGCTGACTTTGAAATGCAGTGTGTTCTCCAAGAGGTCTGAAGCTCGAGAGACACGTACAGAGTGGAGATGTTGACATGGAACCATTAGCATGTGGCCTGACCAGGGTGTGCACGTGTGTGTGTGTGTGTGTGTGTGCGTGCATGTGAGAGAGAGAGAGAAAAAGAGAGAGAGAAGCACACAACATTTGACATTTAAGTGGGGTGGGCAAAGGACAGGGCTGGCAAAAGAAATGAGGGATCGTCAGCTGCAGTTGTCTCTGGGCCGAGGGATTGTAGTTGCTTTCCTTTCCTTTTTGTTTGTTTTTTCCCAGTTTTCTATAATAATAATATCAAACATCAATTGAGCTCATAGGATACGCCAGCTATTGTTCTGATAACTTTTTATAACTCTTCTAAATTCCTACAGTAAACCTACAGGGTAGATCCTATTGTATTACCATTTAAGAGAAGAAGAAACTGAGCACAGAGGGGTTAAGTCACATGTCCCAAGCTACACAGGGCGCCATCAGCGGGACGCTCAGCTGGGATCCAGGCTGCCTGGTTCCAGAGTGCAGGGTGCAGTCGCCACCCATTCACCTCTCTCCGCAGAATGCTGTTATATTTTTTTGTAAGTGGGAAAATACTGATTATTTTTTAACATGGCAGTAAGAAGTAATAGCAGTAGTACTTGGATCTGCTAGAAAATTAGAAATGAAAGGATTTGCATCTGCAGAATCGGTGGTTGTCTTAGAAGTTTGTTGGAGACCCGACTGAGCTGGCTACTTCACGGTGTCAGAAGACAGCTAACACTTATCTGTGCTCGACTCATTTTTCTCCAGGCACAAGTGCTTCTCTGTGCCAGGGTGTCATGGAAGGGCTGCTGACGAGATTCAGAGCACTGGCCACCTGCAGCCACCAGCTCTCCGGGTATGTGTCCTGCAGGTTTCACCACTGTGCCCCAGGGAGAGGGAAGCGCTTGGTGCTGTCCCGAGTGTTCCAGCCCCAGAACCTTCGGGAAGACCAGGTGCTCTCCCTGGAGGACAGATCTGGCGACCTGACCTGTAAGAGCCAGCGGCTGATGCTGCAGGTGGGCCTGATCCACCCAGCCAGCTCTGGCTGTTACCACCTCCTGCCGTACACCGTCCGTGCCCTGGAGAAGCTGGTGCGGGTCATAGACCAGGAGATGCAGGCCATTGGGGGGCAGAAGGTCAACATGCCCAGTCTCAGCCCGGCAGAGCTCTGGCGAGCCACCAACCGGTGGGACTTGATGGGCAAGGAGCTGCTAAGACTTAGAGACAGACACGGCAAGGAATACTGCTTAGGACCAACTCACGAGGAAGCCATCACAGCCCTGGTTGCCTCCCAGAAGACACTGTCCTACAAGCAGCTTCCGTTCCTGCTGTACCAGGTGACAAGGAAGTTTCGGGATGAGCCCAGGCCCCGCTTTGGTCTTCTCCGTGGCCGAGAGTTTTACATGAAGGACATGTACACCTTTGACTCCTCCCCAGAGGCCGCCCGGCAGACCTACAGCCTGGTGTGTGACGCCTATGACAGCCTGTTTGACCGGCTGGGGCTGCGCTGCGTCAAGGTCCAGGCAGACGTGGGTAGCATCGGGGGCACGATGTCTCATGAGTTCCAGCTACCAGTGGATGTTGGAGAGGACCGGTTTGTAGTCTGTCACAGCTGCAGCTTCTCAGCCAACCTGGAGACACTAGACTTGTCACAAAAGAACTGCCCTGCTTGCCAGGGACCACTGACCGAAACCAAAGGCATTGAGGTGGGGCACACGTTTTACCTGGGCACCAAGTACTCCTCCATTTTCAATGCCCAGTTTATCAACGTCCACGGCAAACCGTCCCTGGCTGAAATGGGGTGCTATGGCTTGGGGGTGACGCGGATCTTGGCTGCTGCCATCGAGGTGCTCTCCACAGAAGACTGCATTCGCTGGCCCGGCCTTCTGGCCCCTTACCAAGTCTGCCTCATCCCCCCAAAGAAGGGCAGTAGGGAGGAGGTGGCCGTAGAGCTCACAGGGCACCTGTACGACCACATCACAGAGGCGGTGCCACAGCTGCGAGGGGAGATCCTGCTGGACGACAGGACCCACCTGACCATTGGGAACAGACTGAAGGACGCCAACAAGTTTGGCTACCCCTTTGTCATCATCGCTGGCAAGAGGGCCCTGGAGGACCCTGCCCACTTTGAGGTTTGGTGCCAGAACACTGGGGAGGTGGTCTTCCTCACCACAGAAGGAGTCATGGAATTACTGAGCCAAGTACAGGTTGTCTAGATGCCCCCAGCCCACCCCTGCCCCATCTCTCAGCCTTGGAGTTCATTCTAACGCTGCCGTTTCCTTTACTCCTTTCTGGGCCTAGTCTGCAGAAACAGGGAAGCTCATGGAAGGTGAGAACATGGTAGGGAAACCGATTTTTACCCAGTAGTTTGTTCAAACTATTTGTATTTAAAGTCGTTAACTTGGCCCCTTTCTCTGGACCCGCCATCCTGCCATATACCATTCCTCTTATATTCCGGTGTGGAAGCTTTTGGTAGGAGGCAGAGAGGCAAGAAAGAGCAGAGTTCTCGTCTTGGCCCTCGGGAGAGTCACTTCCCTTCTCTCAGCTGAGTTTCCCACGTGTAGCATGGGAGGGCTGATGGCAGGGCCCTTCCAGCTCCGACAGCCTGACCACAAGCCACTTGCTGCCTACGGCCTGGGAGCAGGCTCACCAGCCTCCTCCACTGGGACATGTCGTCTCCCCTGCCGGGGCCTGTTTCCCCACCTGTGACATGAGAAGATGGAACTAGATCTGTAGATTTCTTAACAGACGTCTGTCACGGGCTGGTTCCATGAGCGGTTCCTGACAAACCTGGTTCCTCTGATCCGCCTTAGTCTAAGCTACACAGAAAGTTGACATAATCAGCTAATGGCCCCCAATCCACCCCCCGAGACCTGGCTCTATTTCGGTGGCTTTGCACTGAGATTGTGTTGGATCAGTTGAATAAAGTCAAACTATTGGGACGAGCTTTGCATGTTCATTTGAAACAACGGTGACACCTGCCATCTAAATAGTGTAGTGGCTTCCAGTCTTGAGACTTTCTTTTCCACCATTTCTACACTCCACTCGGGGAAAAAAAGGGTGGCTGGGAAAGTGTTCTAAACATTTCCCTCCACAAATATCAGGTATAACAGACTTTAAGGGCCACGGTGACCTTGTCCTGTGCAGAGTTGGATCCTAGAGTCACAACAGGGCTGAATATCGAGGTCTCTGCCTGAATTATGTGGAAAACTAGGAGCAGACTTGAGCCCCCACTGCAGTGTCACCTGCTTCCACTGCTCCTGCTCACCAGATTAGGGTCCCGACATAGCCAAATCTAACAAGAATTTATCGAGGGCAAGCTGAACGCCACCCCCTCTGGAAAACATGCCTGACAGCTCCTGGAAGTGGTTTTCCCTCTGGCTCCCCAGCGCTCTCCTGTTCAGCCCTGATGGCTTTGTCCTTGTTTGGTGGGCCAGCCTCGGTGGTCAGCTCACTGTGGCCCGGGTCCTAGGCTGGTTCCTAGTGCACTGCAGTTCTGTCTTGGCCAGTTGTTCCACCTGCCACACAGCTGCCCAGCAGCTTGTTACTGCCACTGCTGTTACTGCCAGAGTAACCCCACCACCAAGCACACACCATCAAGTTTCCTAATGAATGCATGTGCCAACCCCTAATGACCCCCAGGCCTACCACTGGAGCTTGGGGCCCAGCACGCAAGCCCGGGAACGTGGATTCTGAGAGCAGCCCGGGAACGTGGATTCTGAGGGCAGCCCGGGAACGTGGATTCTGAGAGCAGCCCGGGAACGTGGATTCTGAGGGCAGCCTAGAAAGGTTGGACTGTGAGGCAGGTGAGCTTGCCCTCGGCTGCACGTTGGAATCACCTGGTTCCCACTAAGAGGTTCTGTGATGGTCTGGAGTGTGGCCAGGTGTCGGGGATTGTAAAGGTCTCTGGATAGTTCTGTGTAAAGTGATTGAGAGCTCCTGCTATGCAGGTAGTTGCCTTCTCTGAGCCCACTTTGTAGTTCAGCATTTCTTTGTGTAATTTCGGTTGTACATTATCAGACTGCTGTGAACTCTCTGCTTTTAATAACTTGGTTGTGTAGGAGTGTGAGTAACATCAAGGTGATGTTAATTGTGTTTTTTGACCTTGCTGGAATGGTGTGAGCTGAGTTTGTACCCAAGAACACTATGGTGATCTCTGAATATTATAAGGGCTTATTCAAGCATTTAAGATATGATGTGCATAGAAAATGGCCTGAGAAATGGGCCAAATTTCATCCTCCATCATGACAACACTCTGTGTCATACATGGCTTCTGGTATACAGCAGTTTCTGTCAAATAAAAATGTTACGATGTGTCCTCATCCACCTTATTCACTGGATCTGGCACCGTGTGACTTCTGGCTCTTCCCCAAAGTCAAAACAACCATGAAAGGAAAACATTTTGAATCAATTCAGGACATCGAGGCAGCAACAGTGCAACTAGACACTCACCAAAGAGGACTTCCAGAACTGCTTCAGAACGTGGCAAGCACAAAGGCATAAGTGTGTTTGAAATGAGGGGGAATATTTTGAGGGGAATTGATGGCAATGTGTCTTTTACTGTAATACATTTTAAACATTCACCATACTTTTTTATCACACCTCGTGTATATAAACTTTGTGATATGGCAGGACTTCTTAATTTGTATAGTTAAAACAACCATAGGCTTTATGTTAGAGATCTGTTGATGCCTTTGGAGATTTTTAAATAGATAACAAACCATAAATAGTAATAAATAAAATAATGGCTTACATCACAGTGACCCAGGCTAGAGACTCAAGTCCACTGCCTGGGCCACTTGATAGCCATGTGACCTTGTGCAAGTCTGACCTTCCTCATAGTCCCTGTCCCTCATGGGTAAAATGGGGACAGCAGTGCCTGGCTCAGAGCAGGTGCTTGGTGAGTGGCAGCTGCCTTTATATTAGGCCAGTTCACCCTTTTTTTTTTTTTAATTTACTTTTTAAAAACATTTTATTGGGGAATATTGGGGGACAATGTGTTTTTCCAGGGCCCATCAGCTCCAAGTCGTCCTTCAATCTAGTCATGGAAGGCGCAGGTCAGCTCCAAGTCCAGTCACCGTTTTCAATCTTTAGTTGCAGGGGGCGCAGCCCACCGTCCCACATAGGGATCAAACCAGCAACCCTGTTGTTCAGAGCTCACACTCTAACTAGTTGAGCCATCCGGCTGCCCCTCCGGAAGCTCAGTGGCAGCTCGTTGTCTTCAATCTAGTTGTGGAGGACGCAGCTCAGCTCCAAGTCCAGGTGCTGTTTTCAATCTTTAGTTGCAGGGGGCGCAGCCCACCGTCCCATGTGGGAATCAAACCGGCAACCCTGTTGTTCAGAGCTCACGCTCTAACCAACAGAGCCATCCGGCCACCCCGAGGCCAGTTAGCCCTTTGCAGTAAGTGGGTGGATGGTACATGTGGGCCAGCATAAGGGGGTGGCACCTTTAGGCTCCCCACATTCAGACACCACCTTGGTGCAGGCATGTTATCCCCTCCTGTTAAACCAGCTGCTCTCAAGCCTGCTAATAAGCTTCCATGGTGAACGCTTAATGGCCCTTGGCTAATTAAAACTGTAGGGCCAGGACAGGAGGAGCCATTTACCAGTTCATGGTAACTGAGGATGCCCCATTTACAAGGGTAGAACTCACTGCTCAAGCTCACCCAGAAAGCTCGTGGGCTGACAGGAGCCCCATAGGTACGTGTTGGGTGCTGTGGAGATTCGGCTGTGGGCTCTGGCAGGGGTTTCTGCAGACTGGATTCTTCTACCCATGCTGGGGACATTGCATGACACAGAATGGCAAGGCTTGACCATAAACTTGGAGTGAGCAGGCAAGGGCTGCTGGATGTATTGCCAACTCCTTGAAGGCAGGGGCCCAGTCTTGTTAATATCTCTTGAAGGGTTTAAGGGAGTCCTGAAATCAAGTTCTGGCTCTACTTTTCACTAACTAGCTGACTTTGGGCAAGTTACCTACCCCCTCTGTGCCACACATATCAGTAAAATAAAACTACTTGCCTCCTTGAGGTGTTGGGAGGATTGAGCCAGTCCACATAGCATCTGGAACGCTGTCTGGCATATCCTAAGTGCTCCATGAGTGGCAGCTGTCACTACTGAGGCAGCCCAGTATACGCACTACCCCTGGAATGCGCCTTCTCAAGGCTCCTTGCCTTTGCTTGAAGGCCCTCCCACTTACTCCACTGCAATTCCTTCTTCAACTTCATGGCCCACATCTATCCTGTATGGTGGCTTCCACCCCTGTTCTATTCAGAATTCATCACTCCTTCCTCCGTGTCATCAGTCAGTAATTATTTATTGTGCACCTACTATGTGTTAAGTAGGTGCTATGCTAGGTCCTAGCAGTACAAAAGTGAATAGTTCAGGGTCCCTGACTCAATTTACAGAGCAGTGGGAGGAATCATCCGGTAAACAGACAAGTACAATGCAGTGTGGTGAAGTGTATTGATAGTGCAGGGACCATGGGACATGTGGTATAAGGGGCCAGGAGGGCTTCCTGGAGGAGGCAACTAGGCCTGATTGAAGACTAGGTGTTCAATAAAGGGAGAAACACCTGGGCATGGAGCAAGGTGACCAATGGGAGTAAGAATGTACCAGGCAGAGGGAACAGACTATGCAAAGGCCCAAAGGAAGAGCATGGCAGGATTGAAGAATAAAAAAATGTGTCGGACTGAACACTCAGTATGAGGCAAGCTCTGTTATGTGGGCTTCACATAATTCATTTAATCCTCACAGCATCTGCATGAGGTAGGTGATATTGTCATGCTCATGTTGATGAGGAAACAGGCACAGTGCCTAAGGCCATACAGCTAGAGTTGTGGGGCTGGATTTGGAAAGCAGGCAGCCTGGCTCCAGAGCCCATACTCTGAGCCACTGCACCCTCCTGCCCCGTAGCTGAAACATGTCCAGGATGGCTGGGCTAAGAAGGCAGGAGAGGGAGGAAGCTGCAGAGGTGGTGAGAGGCCAGACCCTGCAGGGCCTTGGATGCCACACTAAGTATTGATGAGGGAATGGGGAACCACCAGGGACTCAATAGGGGCATGGACAGCCTTGCTTGTGTATTTCTCTTCATTGGAGCAGTTTCCAGCCCAGGGTTAGATTTATGACATCCACTCACCAGCATGACCTGGAAGGCAGAGGCTGTGTGATGCACTTCAAGGCAGAGGGTCCTTGATCCCCTTGGTTGGTGCTGGTTAAATGTTTGTAAAGCAAACAGAATGAAAGGAACACAAGAGGAGGCAGGTGGGCTCTGGAGTGCGATGCTTGGACTCAGACCCTGGCTCTGACCACTCACCAGTGGTGAGCCTGCACGTCCCCATCTCCTTGTTTATAATAGTGGGATCCTAGACCTGAAAGGGGGGTGTTAGAATGAAATCAGAGAATTGCAGTACACGGTTGGCAGTGCCAGAATGGTGTTGATCGCCATCATAATCTCAGTTCCCTGCCTGCCCTTGTGCACTATCAGCAAGCAGGGTTTCAGGGGTCGCTTAAGGGACCACCCCATCCAATTCTCCAGCTGCCGCCCCAAGTCGAGGTAACCAGACAGAAGTCAGGTGATCTACCTCCATCCCTGACTCCAGCCCTGGGAAGGGCCACACGCCGGTCCTGTAGGGAGGGAGTCCCCAGGTGGTGGGAGGGGCTCTGCCTTGAGTCAGGGATGCCGAGGATGCTGGTGCCTTGCCCTTGCCCCTCCTTCTCTGGGCCTCAGTTTCCCCATCTGTTAAATGAGGTGGGGGAGTGTTGAGTCCTTGTGGGAGCTCTGACTCTGGTTCTACTTGAGTCTCAGGCATGGACAGGTGGTTTGAGAGGCACAAGGTTATGGCCAAGCCCACGTGCCCCACCTGGAACTCATCTGCCTCTTGGGCCGTCAGTCCCTCACTGAGCCCTGCTGTGCTGGCCTCCCCCTGAGGACAGGGAGCACTCAGGGCCCTTTCCCCACCCCCTGGAGGCAGATCCTGTGGGCTGGGAGGCCAGGAGCCTTCCTGGAGGAGGTGTAAGGCGGCCACATTGGGCTTGGGCCCAGGAACGCCACTGCTGATGCGTGTGTGTGTGCAAGTTGGGCTGTGGAACAGGACTCGGGTTTATTTTTATTTTCATTCACTAGTTCCTTCATCCATCCATTCATTAGCACACTCACACGCACTGAGCTTAATGCGTCAGGCCTGGGCTCTCAGACGAATCCCCGTCTGTCCACTGCCCACTGAGCTCACCTGGGAGGTTTGGGGCAGCATTTCTCAAACTCAGTATTGACAGTTTGGGCCACATAATTCATTGTTTGGGGGCACTGTCCTGTGCACTGTAGGAGGTTTAATAGCATCCTTGGTCTCAGCCCACTAGATGCCAGTAGCATCCCACCAAGTTGTGACAACCGAAAATGTCTCTAGATGTTGGCAAGTTCCCAAGGGTGCAAAATTGGCTCTGGTTGAGAACCACTGGTCTAGTGCTGCCACTCTGCATAGCGTGCGCCTGGATAAATCTGCTTAGGAGCTGGTTACTGAATAATTAGGTACCAGGCACCCTGCCCGTGGCACCCGCACAGAAGTGCCCTGGACATGCCTACGAGGTGGTTACAGTGAATCATTTTACAGATGAAGCAGGCTCCGAGTACAGTCCCTTAGTCCCAGCAGGTCAGCAGCCCCCGGGGTCCCACCTCAGATCTAAGAGTCTGCCATTCTAAGTCCCATTTCTCCGCTTCCCACCTCTGCCCCCACCCAGCTGGAGGGAGGTGCAGGGACTGAAGGGAGAGCAGAAGCTGGCCGATGACCTGGGCTGGGCGATGGGGGTGAAGGTCGCATGGTGAGCCTTGGCAGGTGCGTACTACTGAATGTCCAACCTGCTCTCATGGCACCTCATCCCAGTGTCGAGAAGAGGGCAGGGTCATCAGTAAGGCGGCACACTGGAACCTGCTTTGGCCCAAGAGAGAGGTGGCTGGAAGTGACTGCTACAGGGAACCCTGCCATGCCTGCTAGGGTCATTGCTAACTCAGTGTCAGGCGTCTCACACAAAGTGCTGAGTTCTTACAGAAAGCCAAGCGGGAGTCTCTAGCTGGGGAGTGAGGGAGAACGGCCTCGGTGTGGCCTCAGTTAGGCTTAGGAGGCTTGACTTCAGCTTCCCGGCCACAGCCACAGACAGGCACCTGTACCTAGAAGGAAAGCTGCTTGGTGCTTTGTCAATATTCCACAACAAATTGCCCTTCAAAGACAAGGAAGCACACAGCACAAAACCCCACATTAGCCCATCTGAAGGACAACAGCTGGTTTCAGTTTAATGACATATTAGCTTTGCTATAGTTACTAACAACCCCCAAACCTTAGTGCTTATTATTACAACAAACATTTTCTCATTCACGTTACAATCAGTGGCTGCAGGCCAGCTGCTGCACCTCTGCTCCACATGTCTCACCATTCTGACCCAGGCTGAAGGCACAGCGCCAATCTGGGAAACAGGTTCTCATGGCGAAGGGAAAAGAGCATGAGGCTATCATGCAATGGCTCTTCAGAGAAGTACACTCCTCCCTGGGGGGATAGGGTGGGCACTACAGGAAGTCACATGGCTATAGGTAAGGATGTCTAAAACCTTCTAGGAAGGAGGAAGCAAACAGCTGCAGACAAAAACACAACCTATGACAATGATTCAACATGCAAAAAGATTTTCCAGTACAAAAGGCACAAAACTAAAATGTGAAAATGGAGAGGAATGTAGAATCCGCTGTCCAAGTGTGTCACAGTCCTCCCTACTGCAGAGATCAGGAAAACTGGCAAACTTTCTAGGGGTTCTGGAGGATCCCAGATCGTAGGTCTTTATAGATGCAGAGTCAGGACCCAGCTTTCCTGGCCCCATCGCACTGCAAGGCTTCTACAGCATCCCCACAGAGCAACCCTCTGTGCTCATAAAATAACAGGAGGCCGGAGTTGCTCAGCTTTAATGCCTTAAAATTACATGCATGGTTTGTATATATGTGCAATTTGAGGGGTAGCTTCTCTAAGGCGTCTAAATCCATAACGGTTTAGAACTATGTCCCTGGATCCTGAGTCAGTCCAGTGAGTTCCTTGGGTCAGTTGCTATGGTAACTGCAACAGATGGTCCCTCTGAGATGGAGGCGAGTGGTTAACATAGCTCACAGTGAGTCCAAGGATGTCATGACCAAGGCACAGAGTTTTCTATCAACAGAGGAAAGTGAAAACCATCTGGGGCTCAGCACTTTGACCAGAAAGGGTGCAGTTCACGGAGTCAGCAGCCCCTCCCACCACCATGTGAGCAAGGACTGTCTCAAGGTGACAGAAAGTGTTGGATTCTAGGAGTATGTCCAGGTGATTCAGGTATGCTGGATTCCAGACAGGAGGATGAGGAAGGAGATCCAGCGGGCCTGGCTCTCACAGCCTGGCTCGGTCACTTTACCTGGTGTACCTTCCTCCCCTGGAGATAATGTCTGCAAAAAGGAGAGGATCCTACACAGACCAAAAATGCTGGTGTCAGAGCTTTTACAAAGTACCTGCAGTGAACACAACAAAAGAGAGGTTAACTGAATTGCAATCTTAACTGTCCATGGACCTTCCCAACAACATTCAAGGTGAAACTCCGTATGTCAGTCAACATTAAAATGCAGGTTTAGCACATTTATTTGGTTGGTTGTTTATTAATCTGGCAAATGAGCATGACCCCCACCCCCTTATAACCTAGCCAGAACCTCTGGGCCCTTCATCTAGCATCACTGTATGTCTGTGGTGAAATATGACAGAAAACAAGAACATGCTTTCATTCATTCAACAGTGACTGCCCAGGGTGAGCCAAGCCCTGTGCTGAAAACAGAGATTAAAAAACAAGCAAAAACTATTGTCCCTGCTCTCAAGCCCTGGGAATAGGGAGATAAATAATCAATTCTTGACAGCAAGGCACAATGGTAGAAGTATTTGTGAAGTACAACATTAGCGCAAGGGGCCTAATCCCCTCTGTGGGGAAAGGGAACCAGGAAAGGCGTCCTAGAAGATGCCATGTGAGCGCGATTTAATTTGGAAAAGGGGTAGTGATCGGGGAGCAAAGAGTCAGATGGTGCAGGTCACCAGAGCGTTTATGCTCTTGTGGGGCAGAAAGCAAATGGAGTGAGGCAGGTGGGAGAGATGGCCTTCCAGATCAAAGGGTGTTAGCATGTGACCCAACGTGCTTGGATCTGGACAGAGGCCTGTATCTTGGCTCCACCCAGTCCAGTCCAGGCTCTGAAGCTGCCAGAAACCTGTTCTGGTTAGTAGCCTCTTTCCTATGCCATTCATTTAAAAAGTAATCATTTCCAACAGCATTTACATTTTCTGAGAAGCATTACAATTGTTTTTTCTCCACAAATCAGTTATTTAGATTTCTCCCCCATTTTGTTTTTAGAGATGGGGGACAGTAGACCTTGGGCCTTTACAGAATCTAGGTAATTTGCTAACAGCTGGGAAAATGAACAGCTAAAAATTTGTCTACAAAACAGTAAGGAGATTGGGGGCCAGAAAAATCACTGCCAAGAGAAGTTCTCGATCATTTGAAGAAATCGTCACCCCCTGCCTGCCTACCCGAAGCGGACATCAGACCAGCTGGACACCCCTACCGAGTCGGTTACCACACCGCCAATTCCCGTCCAGTCTGCGTCCTAAGTTTCTCTCCAATCCATCCCCTACTTCAGGCCTCACCCGTCGAACAGTGCACTTCAATCTGTCCGTTATTGTGTAAATTCCAACGAAACAAACACCCTTTGGGGCTCTACCCACCATCAGGGTAACGGTCACACTCCTTAGGCCGGTCATTCAAGGCCTTACCACATGGCCTAACCTAGCTCTCCAGCTTCAAGCTTAGGGGAAAGTAGTCCAAGAGTCAACTTATACATCAACTGAGGACATTCCTTTATAGTCCAGGAACACCTCAAAGCGGAAGAAAGGGACAATTGCCAAATCCAACCAGCTGCCACTGTTACTACCCTGTTTCCCTGAAAATAAGACCTAGCCGGACAATCAGCTCTAATATGTCTTTTGGAGCAAAAATTAATATAAGACCCGGTCTTATATTATAGTAAAATAAGACCAGGTCACATTAATTTTTGTTCCAAAAGATACATTAGAGCTGATTGTCCGGCTAGGTCTTATTTTCGGGGAAACACAGTTAACAAGCAAAGCCACCCTTTATAGTTTACAGAAGTACTGTGACTCCTACTCTCTTATCAGCTCTCAAATTCCTGAGAAATATGCAGGCAAGAGTTATTATTCCCATTCTAGAAATGAGGAAACCACCCCAGAGAGGCAGTGTGTGCTTAGGGTCTCACAGCCAGTAAATGATGGTGTCTGATTTCAAGAGCCAGTGCTCTTTCCATAGAACAATATCAGAGGACAAGGCACAATTGGCAATAGGAGGGCCATCGCGACTGTCTTCCGGTACAAAAGCCAGGCAGCTTCTCCCTCAGTCCAGCCCCATTCACTTCTCCCAGTCTGAGGGTGTCATGGCTATAGAGCAATGGGCTGAGTCATCACCTTATCGCCTGTTTGGCCAATGGCTGGGCCAGTCTCCATGGCTGCGTGTCAGGGCAGAAGGGAGGGAGTACCAGGGACTCGGCAGTGGAATGAGAACCTGACTGTATCCCTACGACGGTACCCGAGCATCTTCCCTGGCCTGCTCAGCCCCATGAAGTGACTCACCTGGGGTGCTGCAGCACGTGCAGGAGGGTGCTCTCGGGAGGCACCTGGTACAGCTCTGCCCTGTCCTCGTCCTCAAAGTAGACCTGCAAGATTAACAGAGGAGCAGGAGTCAGATCCAGCACCAGGCATGTCGAGGCCAAGTCTAGGGAAAAGTTAGAGATGTGGCTGTTATTCACTGAACGGCTCCTTTACGGAGCTGTGAAGTATAAAGCACTCAGTCCTCTTCCATGACACTAAGAAAGGTATTATTGGCTCCATTTTCCAAAGGCAGAACCAAGGCTCAAAGGAGGAAAATAACTCACCAACGTAACCCAGCCAGTAAACAGAGAAGCCAAGACTAAAGCCCAGCAGGCCTGTGAGCCTTCCCATCCCAACAATTCAGTCCTAGAACCTTGAGGCGTGGAGGAAGCAAGCCACGGGGGCCGAGAGCAGGAGAAGGAGGATGTCCACACAGAGAATGGCCCTGTGGAGGTGTCGAAACCCAGGCAGGGTAAGGAAGACATCTGCACAGGAGGGCTGCGGGGGTGAGGGTGTCAGAGCCCGGCCACGGGAGGAGGGGTCCTTGCTGGGGGCCGGCCAGCCTAAGCAGGGTACGGACTTCTTTGTAAGACAGCTGTCCAGGGTGGGGTGTCAGAGCCCACACGGGGTGAGGAGGATGTCCATAAGTGGGCGTAGCCAATATGGGGAGTCAGGGCCCAACCAATGTGACGAAGGCAACCATGCATGGCGGGGGAGGCCTGCTGTGGGGAGTGGGAACCCAAGCAGGATGAGGAGGGTTCATGCAGGGTGGTTGAGCAGTGTGGGGTGTCAGTGTGCGCAGGATGAGAGGGGCACCCAGGCTGAGTCAGCAGCAGCCTGATGTGGGAAGTCAAGAGTCCCAGTAGGGTGAAGAAGTTTCCACATGGGAGAGGGGGCAGTAGTGGTGACAGGAAGGGGATTAAATACAGAGAGACTGACCAAATGAATTAATGTATTAAGAATAGAAGTCACTATTATATAGAAAGGAAGAAAAGAGGTCCTGTGGTGTTGGATCAGACTGAAGATAGAAGTGAAACCTCATGTTTTCTCTCTCTCTCTCTCTCTCTCTCTCTCTCTCTCTCTCTCTCTCTCTCACACACACACACACACACACACACACACACACACACACACACACACACGGCACTGGAGCAGTGCACCCCTCCCACTGCCCCCATACTTGTGAGTACACCTATTGCACAGATCTTGGCTTCTAAATACCATTTTCCACTAAAAAGAACCGGGGCTCCTTGAGAAAAATGGCTGATTCTAGAGCTGGGACAAGAAAAGCACAATTTGGACCTAGAACATCTTGTACCAGAGTGGAAGGAAGTGCTTAAAAATTGAAACAAGTGAAAAGGACATAAACAATTTGAAGGGATTCCCACTGGTCAAATCTGAGACAATTTGAGTATAATAGTAATAGATTATGACAAAAAATAGGAAACCATAAATCCACTGATACAAACAAACGATTATGCTAAAGGTTTGATAAACAATGGGATACGAGGTGTGATCACAAAATACAGTGAATGTTTAAATTTTAAAAATGTTATCTCAGTAAAAAACACATTGGCATTAATTCCCCCCAAGTACTCCCCTTGCTTCAAACACTTATGCCTTTGTTCTTGCCACTTTCTGAAGCAGTTCTGGAAGTCCTCTTTCGTGAGTGTCTTTAGTTGCACTGTCATGGCTGCCTCGATGTCCTGAATTGATTCAAAGCGTTTTCCTTTCATGGTCATCTTGACTTTGGGGAAGAGCCCGAAGTCTCATGGTGACAGATTCGGTGAATAAGGTGGATGAGGACTCACCGTAATGTTTGTATTTGACAGAAATTGCTGCACCAGAAGTGTGTGACATGGAGTGTTGTTATAATAGAGGATGAAGTAAAGACACTCACGAAAGAGGACTTCGAGAACTGCTTCAGAAAGTGGTAAGAACGATGGGATAAGTGTGTTGGAAGCGAAGGGGAGTATTCTGAGGGGGATTAATGGCAATGTGTCTTTCACTGTAATAATTATTTTTATTTAAACATTCACTATATCTTTTGTTCACACCTCATAGTTACATCATTTCAAAATACCTCATTATAAAATACTAATTACAAAGGGGAAAAGAGTAACTTCACAGTAGAGAAGCCTGTCAGACCCCCCACCTCAAACAGGTGATCAAAGTGAATGTCACCAGTAATGGGACAAATTGAAACCATGTGCACCTAACAGGATGCAACGAGACACAGCATCACTCCTGTGACATTCCGGTCAAATACGCATAATCCAGATCTAGTCACAATTAAACCCAGATAAACCCACACTGAGGGACTTGACACAAAATAACCTGGTTTATAATCTTCAAAAGTGTTAAGATCAAGAAAATTGAGGAAGACTGAGAAACTCTTCCATAACCTGAAGGAAACTAAAGGGACATGGCCACTAAATACAATACAATGTGGGATCCAGATCTGTTTGCTATAAAGAACATTTGTAAAAACTGAACAGTCTGAGGATTAGGTGGCACTAGTGGATCAAAGTTAATTCCCTGATTTTGATGGTTGATTGGGATTATGAAGGAAACTGTCCTTGTTTGTGGGAAACAGACACTAAAGTATTCAGGGGTAATGGGACATCTTATTCTGAAAATGATTAGAAGACAAATTCTTTGAAATGTAACTTGTGGTTATGTTTTTTAAAAATCCCAACAATGGATTATTCAGCCTTAAAAAGGAAGGAAATTCTGACACATGCTATCACATGGATGACAACATTATTCTAAGTGAAGTAAGCCAGACACAAAAGGACAAATATTACTCCACTCACATGAGGTACCTAAAGTTGGAGGTGGATAGTGGTGAGGGTTGCGTAACAATGTGAATATACGTAATGCTGCTGAACTATGCACTTAAAATAGCTAAGATGGTAAATTTTATATTCTACATATTTTACCACAAATTTTTTTAAGGGCAGTGAACCTCCTCCCCTCCAAAAATCCCACAGAGGAACAAAATAAAATTTCTCTTACCTCTAAATTATCAGGGCAGTATTTTCGCTCTAAATCCCAAGAGGGCGTTTCAACAAACATCACCATTAGATGATCAACAAACCTAAGGATATAACATGTACTTTCTGGGTATCAATAACTCATGATCTACTTTCCCACATCACAGTCCCCGGACACCAAATCACAGAGATACCAGAATATATCACATCAAAAGTAGGCTTAAGCCATTTTGACAACAGTGCCCAAAATGTGTACGTGTATCACTTGTCCTATTAAACACAGTAATTTTCTTTAAACTGCCTCAGGCTTAACAACCTTCCTTACATTTAGCCACATTCTAAGCATTAACCCTATGAAATCACATGTTAAAACTGCTAGTTATATTTTTTCTAATATACACTTTAATTACTACGCACGTACTACCTACAATGATTTCCTATCTCACCGGATACGTACCAGTGCTTGACAAATTCTGTACTTCAGTGTTACACTTACTAGCCTGCTCAGTACAATGGTGAGACTATCTATCATTACAAAGCTAGTTAGTAAAGGGAGAAAGCAGCTACAGGATAGAGATTATGCCAAACCAGACGGAAACCCTCTATACTATTCTCCTCCTTCCTCAACAAAATCCACCTGTCCTTCCTGCAGACACAGCAGGGAAAGAGCATGCAAGCAAAAGCAGAGGCTCTTGGACAAGTGAGTACCTGGAGTCCTCATGAAAAGTAGCAATGAAGTCCGACTGGGCATACTCCGGGTACAGAAAGAGTACAGGCCAGCTCAGTCTGCCCTGGTCATCGACACTCAGCCTGGCTCCACAGGGGTTCTCAGAACTGAGCCCATCCAGGAGAAGTTCGCCTAGACCTTCTGAGGCTGAATCTTCCTCCTCACCGGCAGCTTCAGAGACTAGCCTGATATTCCTAGCCTGGGGTAAAGACAGAAACGTACAAAACCTTATCGTGTGGAAGGATGCAAACCCATTTCACTAAAACAGGGAAACCACAACACTGCAAGCTCCGAGGGCCAGCTCTACACGATTCCTCTGCATTATCCCTGAGGCCTAGCACATAGTAAGCATCACTTGTTTGACTCCCCTTGCCTGGGCATCGACCATGTGCGGGACTCCGTGTCAGAGAAGGTTCCTGCCCGCAAGACTCTGCTCATGGTCTAGTGGGGAGACAGCTATGGAAATAAGTGTAATATACAGTAAGAAGTGGAGCTGTGGAACTGCAGACCATACATTAATTCAGTCTGGAGACGAGTTGACTGAACCAAGACTTTGTTGACTGAACAAAGTCTTGAACCAAGACTTTGAAAAGCAGAGAAGTTTGGGGTGGGGGATAGTGGAAGGGCATTCTACCCCAAGGAACGGCATGTGCAAAGGCACAGAAAAGATCAAGAGTGTGGCATGTACAAAAATGGCCAATGCTTCAGTTTAGCCAGGACATAGAATACTAAAAATACTGCACACTGACTTAACCTTGACTGTCTCATGGAAATAAGGATAAAGCAAAGGTCTGAATAGTAGAGTCACCTCTTATATATGTGTGTGGAAATTCCCAAGGCTAGCACAAAGGGGAAAATTATATGCAATCAAAATTACCTTTGAAGATATCTCCTAAATCAGGGGTTGGCAAACTTTCCCTTAAAGGGTAAGATAAGACATAGTTTAGGCTTTGTGGGTCAAATGGTCTCTGTTGAAGTTAACTGCTCAACTCAGCCACTGCAGTGTGAAAATAGCCATAGGTAACACACAAACAGGCAGGGCTGCGGTTTGCTGACTCCTGTTTTAAACCATTGGTAAAATACAGTATGTATGGCTTTGTGTACACTACTGTTGAGAGTAATTCTTCTGCAGAGTGAAGTCTGAGATGCAGACAGATTAAAGGAGAGAACCTAAATAAGGTCTGTGTGCAAATGTCGGGGCATTCCCATATTCTACATTTTAGAAAAGGACCAAATCCCTTACTGTGAATGACCATTAGATGGAGAATCTGGACTATTCCATTCTGTTTAATTTGTTAGTATGTGTTAACAGATTGCTTGGTGTGGGGAAGGACTAGTGGAAAGCATCTCAGTAGTGTGAAGTTCTCAAAGTCAACAAGTCATTTAAATGAGTGCTCAATTTAACTCACCAAAGAATGAGACCAAGAACCTACCCACATTCTGTGAAGTGTTACTGTGAAGACCAAGGCCAAACAAGTCAAGGCTCAGGTGTCTTGCTGGACAGCCAGGTAAAAGCAGGGTTTGGATCATACTACATCCATTTAAAATGCAGGAAGACAGGGCAAGGGAGATAGAACTTGTTGTTATTATCAGAGGAGCATCCTAAGAATTCACTTTCTCAGGAGGCAGTAGAACACAATGGCCAAGAGCAAGGACCTGGCTCTGACACACACTGGCTGTGTGAGGTCTCTTCATCTCCCTGAGATGACATCATCATCTAGCAAAACAGGAGCAAGAAGACCTACCTCAGCAAGCTACTGTGAAGACTGAATAATGCTTAAGCCAAAGCATCTATTCCGTATAGGTAACCTGAGACCAACACGTATACACAATGGGAGAGCTGACTGAACTCGGGGTGTGACTCCACACCCCCTTCACCACACTGCTGCACCAGGGCAGAGGGAAAGTGAGCCAATTCATTCAGGTAAAGCATCCTAAGAAAGGTTCTCAAGAGGCTTCAGGATTAGTGGATTCAGGAAGACCACAGGGCCTAAGGTTTGAGAACTCACCTTGATGGCCTGGAGTAAAGCCTTATTCTCATTCCGCTCCTTCTGTTCTTTCAGCTTTGCTTTCCTTATATCTCTCTGTTCAGTTCGCTGAAAATGAAGTTCAGATGCATCAGCTCTAGGGAACTTGCTTCCTCTTGTTACCCCAGCCTGCTCCTAAATTACTATCTCTGGTGTCTAGCCAACCCAGGATCCTGTGTAAGGGACACCAGTGGCCGGACTCAGTTCAATAAGCATGTAAAAAGCACATGTCTAGGTGCCAGCACCAGTGGCAGCAGAAACTTAAAAATCTAGTTCCTGTACCCAAGGAGCTCACACGCTCCTGAGAGGGACAGACAAGTAGGTCTGTTATGTGCTACCCTGGTAGTGTGAACCAAGTGCTAGGAACAGAGGAGGGAGTGCCTGCTCCTTTGAGGATGGGATTTAGACAGGAAGATCCCATCAGGCAACGGAGAAAGGGCATGCTCGGGAGAGGGACTGACAGTGGAGTCTGTGGGGCATTTCAGCTTCTCTTATATGGGGGAAGTATAGGAAAACACTGGAAAAACCCAGGGCAAGAACTTATTAGGGGACCTGCCCTTTGAACAATACAAGCCATGAGAGAAAAGTGCCCCCAGTCTACTTAATCTGGCAGAAATGCAATTTAGATCTCCTTTGCCTGCTAATCTACCCAAACCAGGTGCTCCTGCTCTCACCCTCAAGATTGTGGATTAATCGGGATCAGCAAACTTTCTGTAAAGGGCCAGAGAGTAAATATTTTATGCGTTGCAGACCATGTATAGTCTCTGTCATATATTATCAGGTTTTGTTTATAGCCCTTTAAAAATGTGAAAAATGTGCTCGCTTCGGCAGCACATACACTAAAAATGTGAAAAATATTCTTAGTTCACAGAATATGCAAAAACAGGCCAGGGGCTGGATTTGGCCTGTGGGTTAGTTTGCTGCCCCTGCTCTAAAATACAGCACCAACCATCCCTCAGCCTCCCCACAAATGCCCACAAAGGCTAACACAGATCTTTTTTCTCTTGTGACCAGAGTGTATCCTTTCAGGGAGACAATGGCTGGTAATTCTGGGTCATTCCTTCTCCAATCCAATAGGCCAACAGAGCTGCAAAAATCCTTTCTGCTATTAGCAAGTATGATTACACTATCAAGAGTGCCCCACCCCAGGGATACCACTAAAACTATGTCCAATTCTGCTTCCCAGTTGAGAGACACCCAACCACACCGTGTCTGGTCCACATTACAGAATGATTCAGGATAACCTGGCCTCTGCCCCATGTTGGTTTTACTCTGATTTCCAGGATGCAAGTTGATAGACATGGCTTCCTGCTGCCTCACCTGAAGTTTGAGGTCTTGGCAGCCCACATAAAGTGGGAATAACCACCAGGTCGGAAGAGCCCTGAACTAGGGAGGTTGCTGCCCCTCCCTTTTAAATCAACTTCGTTGAGGTAGAATCTACAGAATTTAAATGTACAGTTTGGTAAGTTTAGACAAATGTATACACTAGAGTACTCAACACTCCAGTCAAGATAGAAAACATTTTTATCCCCTAAAAAGTTCCCTCATGCCTTTTGCAGTCAATCCCCCTCATTCCACCACTGATAGGTTTATTTCTTTTTATTGTCAAGTAATATTCCATGGTATGAATATATCAGTTTACTTATCTATTCTCCTGTTAGACACAAGGGCTATTTCTGGGTTACTATGAACAAAACAGGCAATTAAGCGTTCTTATACAAGTCTTATGAACGTGTTTCCATTTCTCTTAGGTATACTGACGACTGAAATTGCTGGGTCATAGGATAGGTGTGTGAAACTGCCAAACTGATTTTCAATGTGGGCATACCTTTTTATATCCCACTGGCTGTGTACGAGAGTTCCAGCTGCTCCACATCTTTGCCAATATTTGGTATTGTCAATCTTGTAAACTGGCATCCCACTGAGGTTTAATTTGCATTTCCTGATGACTAATGATACAGTGCAAATTTTCATGTGCTCACTGTATATCTTCTTTTGAGAAGTATCTTTCTTTTGCCACATTTAAAATTTTTTCCATATTGATTTATGTATTCTGGATAAAAATCCTTTATTAGACATTTACATTACAAATATTTTCTCCATTCCATGGCTTGTCTTTCCATCTTTTTTTTTTTAACTTTTATTTTTTTTAAGTGTGTTTTTCCAGGATCCATCAGCTCCAAGTCAATTAGTTTCAATCTAGTTGTGGAGGGTGCAGCTCACAATGGCCCATGTGGGGATCAAACTAGCAACCTTGCTGTTAAGAGCACCGCGCTCTAACCAGCTGAGCTAACCAGCCACCCAGCCTTTTCATCTTAATGATGTCTCTTTAAGTTTTGACTAAGTCCTATTTATCAATAATTATGTCTTTTACGGTTAGTATATATTTTTTTTAATTTTTAGAAATTGGGGTGAAATTTACATGATATAAAATTAACCATTAAAAATTTTAAAATATATAATTCAGTGGCATTTAGTACATTCAGCGTATCAAGCAATCATCACCTCTACCTAGTTCCAAGACTTTTCAATACCCTAAAAGTAAACCCCAAGCCCTTTTAGCAGTCAGTCCCCACAACCCCCCAACCCCTTTTATACCTGGCTTCTTTCCCTTAGCATAGTGTTTTTGAGGTTCATCTACATTGTAACATGTATCAGTACTTCATTCCTTTTTATGGCTGAATAATATTCCATGGTGTGGAGACACCACATTTTATTTACCATCAATTGATGGACATTTAGATTGTTTCCACTTTTTAGCCATTTAAGAACAGTGTTGCTATGAACATTCACATACAAGTATTTGTCTGAATACTTGTTTTATACCTAGGAGTGGAAGTGCTAGGTTATATGGTAATTCTATGGTTAACTTTTTGAGGCATTGTCAAACTGTCTTCCATAGTGGCTGCATTATTTTACATTTCCATCAGCAACATATGAGGGTTTCAATTTCTCCCCAGGCTCCTTAGAAAAAAAAAAAAAAATTACAGCTAGCATAGTGGGTGTGAAATAGTATCTCATTGTGGTTTTGATTTACGTTTCCCTGATGACTAATGATATTTGGCATCTCTCATTTGCTTGTTAGCCATTTGTGTATCATTTTTACAGAAATATCTATTCAGATCCTTTGCCCATTTAAAAAATTGGGCTGTCTTTTAATTATTGAGATATTAAAAGTTCTTTATATATTCTAAATAAAATCCCTTAACAGATACATGATTTACCATTATATTCTCCCATTCTGTGGGCTGCCTTTTTACTTTCTCGATGGGGCCTCTGAAGCACAAGTTTTTTACTTTTGATAAAGTCGTTTATTTCTTTTTTCTCTAGTTGCTTAAGCTTTTTGTCTTATCAAAGAAACCAATGCCTAATCCAAGGCCATGAAGATTTATGCCAGTGTTTTCTTCTGAGAGTTTTATAGTTTTAGCTTTTACATTCAGGTCTCTGATCCATTTTGAGGTCATTTTTGTGTATAGTATGAGGCAGAGGTCCAAGTTCATTCTTTTGCATGTGAATATCCACTTGTCCCAGCATCATTTGTTGAAAAGACTCTTCTTCCCCCGAGTGAACTAGGTACTCTTGTTGAAAATCAGTTGTCTACAAACGTGAGGTTTATTTCTGAGCTCTCAATTCTATTACATTGATTTACATGCCTATCCTTATGCCGGTACTACAATGTATTGATTACTGTAGTTTTCTAGTAAGATTTGAAATTGGGAAATGTGAGTTCTCTAACTTTATTTTTGTTTTTCAGGGATTGTTTTGGCTATTCTGGGTCCCTTCAATTTCCATATGAATATTAGAATCGGCTTGTCAATATTCGGCAAAGAACCTAGCTGGACTTTTGATGCAGAATGCATTGAGTCTGTACAACAATTTAGGAATACTGTCATCGTAACAATACTAAGATCTAATCCATGAAGATGGAATGGCGCCCACCTACTTAGGTATAGGTATAGTTTATTTCAACAGTGTTTTGTATTTTCAGAGTATAAGTTAAATGCTACTTTTGTTAAACTTATTCCTAAGTATTTTATTCTTCTTGATGCTATAAGTGAAATTGTTTTATTTTCATATTTGGAATGTTTATTAAAAGTCTATAAAGTACAACTGATTTTTGTATACTGACATATCCTACCAGTTTGCTGAACTACTTTATTAGTTCAAATAGTTCTTTTAGTAGATTCCTTGGGATTTTCTATATGCAAGATCATATCATTTGCAAATAGTTTTACTTCTTACTCTTCTTCATTTTTGAAGGGTAGGTTTGCTGGATATAGAATTCTTGTTTCATAGTCTTTTTCTTCCAGCATTTTGAATGTCACTGCATTGCCCTTTGGCTTCTGATAAATTTTTAATTTTATTGAGGATCTCTTATATGTGAACAGTCACTCCTCTCTTGGTGCTTTTAAGATTCTCCTCTTTGTCTCTAACTTTCAACAGTTTGATTATGAAGTATTTGGGTATAGATTTCTTTAACTATATCCTACTTGGAGTTTGTTAAGCTTCTTAGAAGGGTAGGTTACTGTTTTTCATCAAGTCTGGGAAGTTTTCAATTATTATTTCTTCAAATATTCTTTTGTCCCTTTCTCTCCTGGAATTCCCATTATGCCTATGATACACTTGATGGCATCCCACAGGTGTCTCAGTCTCTCTTCATTTTCCTTTCTGTTCCTCAGACTGGATAATCACAACTGACCTGTCTTCAAAGTTCTGCTGTTGAACCACTTAGTGACTTTTTCATTTCAATTATTATACTTTTCAACTACAGTATTTTTATTTGGTTCTTTTTATAATTTTTCTTTATTGATAGTCTATTTGGTGAGACATCATTCTCATGTTTTTTTAGTTCTTTAGACATTGTTTCCTTTTGTTTTTAGACCATACTTAAAACAGCTGGTTTAAAGTCTTTTTAAGTCCCATGTCTGGGCTTCCTCAGGGACAATTCCTATTGATTTTTTTCCCCTGTGTATGACCGTACTTTCTTATTTCTTTCCATGTCTTATAATTTTTTGTTGAAAAATGGACATTTTGAATATAATGTGGCAACACTGGAAATCAGATTCCGCCTGCTCAGGGGCTGTAGGTGCATGTCGGGGCATGCCTTCAACTCTCACCCAGCAGTTTACAATTCGGCCTTAACCTTCACTTCCTGACTATACAGAGCCTCCAAATCAGCCAGAGATAACTATTTAGGGCCTTCTTAGATCTTTCCTGGGCACATGCATAGCCCTGGGCACACATGTGACTTAAGAGTCCCAGGAATATGTTGGAGCTTACAAAGTCCTTATATAACTTCATTCCCTAGCTTTTCCTTTTAAATGTTCTATAAGCCTGTTGTTTGCCCCACCTGTTAATCCTCTGCCTCAGGCAGCTGCAATCTTAAATAAGTGCCTCTAATCATTTTTGACAAATGCCCCACCAACTGCCCCTACACCCAGCCAGCCTATGGCAGTCTTATGCCATTTCTTATTTATTCAAATCATAATAGCCACAAATTTATCTAGTCCTTACTATACGTCTAAGAAATATGCTAAATTTCCTCTCTCTCCCTCCCTCCCTCATTTAATCTTCATAAAAACCTTTGGGGTATATGTTATATTTACTATGTTCAAAGAGGGGACTGAGTTTCAGAAGTATCAGGAACTCACTCAAGGTTACAGTTCTGCTTTATCCTGTCTGCAATGTTCCCCTCACCCCCACCCTCACCCGAGTAAACTCTTGCTCAGTCTTCCCAAGATTAGACGCAAGCATCACTTCTAGCAAACCTTCCCTGTTACCCCCATCTCTGCCCTGCTCTTGGCCAAGGCAAAGTTAGATACCACTACTACTTTATATTCTTGCTTGCCTCTATCACACTATAACTATTTATTTACTTGTTTGTTTACTTCTCTGTGTCCTCCAGTGTTCCAAGGGTAGGAACTGGTTCTGGATTTTGCTTTTAAAGAAGAAAAAGTTTACAATGACCAAAAAGACACAATCTGGGGAATGTTAATTAATTCATTAATGCTAATTAACAAAAGCCAACTGGCTACTGAATCTGCCACCAACCTTTAGTCTGTCTGCTTTAACCCGCATTTCCAGAAGCTTCTTCTCTTTGGCATCAATCTGCAGCCCCTTATCGCACCAGTTCACAGCCTCGGCAAAGTTTTTCAGTTCCAGATGGCACAACGCACCTGTAGAACCCAGAACCCTTAGGATCCATGGACAACATGCATGGAAAGAGGCCCCCTTGAGCTGGAAGCCCCACCTCCACCAGCTAGCAGCCAGCACCCTGAAGGGGAAAATGGATGATAAAGGTCCTTGTATTGCATTCCCGAGACTAGGACCCATTCAGGTCAAAACTCCTGTGAGCTCCCTAGTATTAAGGGCTCTTAAAGTAGGGAAGGCTACAGCTTAGTGGCAAAAAGCACAGGCTCTGGAATCAAGACAGATACGGGCTAGAAATACGGCTCTGTCATTTACCACCAGGCATTAGGCAAAAGACTGAACATCTCCGACCTTCAGGTTCCTCATCTGCAAATGACAATAAAGCCCATCTCAGATGATTTTTCTAAATGGCGTCAGAAAGCAGAATTTGCCTCAGCCATTCAGTGGCAAGACCAAAGACATTAGGTCTTTCCTATCCTAAAATTGTTCTTGATGGCTACCAGTTTAAGCTGCCTCTCCTTTAATCGTGTTTAATTTTCTCCAGTCAGCCTCTTTAGGCTTTCCACAGAATTTCAAAATACCAGAACTGCTTAGATGTCAACAGAATCCAACCTTATTTTCCAGAGATGAACAAACTGATACTCAGAGTGGGTGTCTTGCCAAGGTCACATGGTAAGGTAAAACTGACATTTTAATAGAGGATTAGAGTTCTAGCCTGAGGCCAATTCCACAGGACTACATTCAATTTACTTGCCAATCTTTGCTCAGTACCTTCTTTTCTTTCCCTACAGCCAAGAGACACAGATCTACTTACTACCCACAATCATAAATATCTAAAGCAGCATAATTTTGATGAAGCATTTTAAGCTGGTCCATGGGGGATACATGGAAGATTAATGTGTGAGGAATAAAGTTTGCAAAGCACCTTTGAGCGTCCCAAAACAAAAAAGAAGTGAAGTATAAAAGTAATAAAAGCACTATCATTACAAAGGTCAGACTACAAGAGAAAAAATAATCTGGAAACATCTCTGCATCTGAGTTATCAGCAAAGGTCCCATAACTTATCTTTTAATTAACATTAACATGGCATTTGAAGATCTCACCTTTCAATCAGCTAATTTAGAAAAAAATTAGAATGTGGCTTTTGAAACTGCTTTATTTTCATTTTATTTTTTTACTTTAAAATGAAGAATTTCACTTCCTCTACAAATTCTTAAAACACAAAGGGTTAGATTATTCTCTAGGGAATTCTTTTAAAAATGGTATGTTGCAGTGGATAAGGACCAGGAACTTAATATCAATATTACAAAAATAAGGTGCTTCATTAGTATCGTGGCACCGTAATCTCAAAGCTTAAAATGTCTCAAGTTTTGGTGTAGTGACTACCAACTTTTCTTTAATGACAATCATACTATAGACTTACCTCTTATTATTGCTTTGAGGTGGCAGGGTTTTAACTTTCTGGCAGCTGTCGCATCATTGAGAGCAGAACGAAAATTGCCTAATAAAACACCATTTAGTAAAAGAAAGAAGTTCTGATGAGGTCAGAATGTTTCCAAAATTTATGTGTAGAGACAATGATACTCTTCTACAATGTTGGGTAAATATAAATCAGAGCAACTGTTTTTAGAAAAAATTATAACTGTGGTCATCAAGAGCCTTAGAAATTTTTATGACATCAGGCAACCAACCCACAGAACTTTAGATGGCTAGGTAAGCACATGAAAAGACGCTCAATATCACAAATGATTGACTAGAGTAATTAAAATTAATATGAAATTGGTAAAAATTAAAGACAGACAATATCCAGTATTGGTGAAAATACTGAAAAAGGGCACTCTAAGGGTAAACTAGAGAGCAAATTGCATGTACTTTGTGTACATTTTGACCCAACAATATTCTTCTAAGAACTTATCCTACCTTATATAGTTGCTATGAGGTCACAGGGGATAACAAATGTGAAAGTAAGCCGTACCAGTGACACATAATTTAAGGAATGGCTCTCATTAAGAATCTGCTCCTCTGGTGTCACGCACACACACTTTTTTTTCTTGCAAAGTGCATATGGTCTTATTAGCCCTAAAAGTGACCCCCTTTAAGTTCCCCAAGGAAAGGAACTAGGTAGCTCTCGTTCCCAGTGCAGTGCTTAGCACACAGTAAAAGGTCAGATCTTACTCATCTCTATGATGCCAGTCCCTGGCACAGAATAAGAACTCAGTTTGTCTGCTGAATGAAGGAAATGCATTCCTCCAGAAGTTAGAAGACTGAGTTTCTAGTCCAGGTTCTGGTACTAACCAAAGGGTCCCTCTCTGGGCTTACACAAATAAGGGGGTTGGTTAGCCCAAATAATCTCTAAAGTTCTATACCACTCTTACTTTTTAGAACTTTATAATGAAACAGGCTAAATGAGAAAACAGTTGGAGCAGACTATGGTTGGAGAGAAACTGCTCAAATGGTGATGAATCCCAACAGACTCATCCTAGCTAGACTACAAAGCTCATTCTCTCCCAGTTCCTCAGAAATGCCTGCGGTCATTTCTAGATCCTCTTAAAATCTGTGATAAAAAACAAGGATCTCATATGACCAAGATTACTCACTCAAATAATCAATGCTTCCCAAAATCATGTCTGCGACAAAGTACTGCACGTTAATAAGTCTTACTTAAAAAGCGGGCCTTACAAAACTTGAGAATCACAGGGTAAGGTTCTTTGCTGTAGGTTATCTCAGTCCTTAACATACTAATGTGCATTGCAAATCCCCAACAAAGCAGCATTTTCCAAACTTACTTGTCCAAAGAATATTTTTTACTTCAAGGGTCCCAAGGAATACTTTGAGAAATTCTCCATTAAATTAATAGTTTCTCTCACACAAAGACCTCTACTGCCTTAATCCTACTAGCATCCTTGAGAAGAGGGTAAAAGGCCAGGAAAAAAACTCTTTTAAGAGAGACAAGCAGAATTTGGGCTAAAAAATCCCAATCATACCAATGCGTGTTTAAGGTATTTGACGTCACTCATTTGGTTCAGGTAGTAAGAATTATACAATCTACGATGGTAAGGGATGGGAATAATTGTTAAAAAATTATACAATGCATCTGGCTTCCCTTTTCACCAAGTCTACCTGGAACATCAGAGTTCAATTAAACTACCCTAGGTGTCTGGGGTAGCTTCTCTTTCTCTGATACTCTCAAACTCTCCACTAGCCATCATAATGGCTTTTATCATGTTAACTCTTTAGAAAGCACTAAATAATGGAATAAATTACCCAGATAGTACTGTGCTGCTGCTCGGTTGGTATAAAGGACAGCATTCAAATCAGGGTCTGCACATTTCTTCTTTAAGCCTTCAGTGTACGAAATCACAGCTTTTTTATAGTCTTTTTCTTTAAAATAAGCATTGCCCTCATCTTTATAGGTCTTGGCCTGTTCTGCAAAGAAGAGAAGAAATAATCACTATTTCCTAATTTTTAAAAGGCTCATTAAAAATAGTTTCTAAATCATTCAACAATGAAACATAATAAACCAAAGAGAAAAAAACCAACAGGGAAGGAAAACTCAAAAATACTATAAAACTGGGTATCAACATGAGAAACAAAGTCATGAGTACTTAATGCGACAATCAATTCCAAATACCTATGAAGGTAGACTATTAAGTGCTTACAAAAAAAGAAGCATAAAGGAAAAAAGCATACTTATCCCAGCTCTTGAAGAAAGAACTTTTTTTAATTACTGAAGAAAGGCAGAGAATTATACTTCTGCTTTTGCTTATGTTGTTTTATTCCCTGGAATGCAAATTCCCCTAGTAAGAGCCTACAAAATTGTTAAGATTCGGCTCAAATTTCTGATCCACTGTGAGCCCACTCCTACTTCTCCACCTTCAGCGTTCCAGCAGTGCCTAGTACACAGCTGTGTTGGCACTTATCACACACACGTTTATCCTGATTCTTTAGAACCATCTGGCTATCCACTGGAGCATGATCTTTGAGGCAAGTTTTCTTCATCCCTGTGCCCCGATGCCTAGCTAGCATTTAATAGGTATCCAAAGAAGTATATGTTGAATAAATAGTAACAAGTTAGCTCAGGCTAACTACTACTTGTTTTCAATCAGAACCTGTCTGATCACTCTTTATCTCAAACCAATGGCGACACAAAACAAATATTTGAGTCATGGAAGATACCTTCTGGAGATCGCTCCTCATCAAAAATAATTGACTGGAGGCAAGCCAAGTCAGGATTCTCCATGGGATCAATTTCTGATGGCGTTTTCTTCATAAATAGGGGGATCTTTTCAAATTCCTAGAGATCGTTAAGACAAGAACAAACTATACAAATAGGATTTTCCACAGAGTAGATCCAACTCCATGTTTCTATACCAAAGTTTTCCTACTCGTCATGATTTGCAAATCATCATGATTGGCTATATCTCTCCCTATCCCAGCCTCAGTATCCCAGCTGTAAAATGAGTGTAGGAAAATGATCTGTAAAGATTCTTTCGTTTATCATATTCTTACATGTGCGGTAATAGTTACCATTAATTGAGTGCTCGATGTTCCTGGAGCTTTACCCACATCTCATTTCATCTTCACCACAATCCTACGAGATTGGTGCTATAGTTAGGGCAATGTTACAGAGTCAGGAGACCGCTCAGAGAAGTAAAGTAACTGACCCAGTATTAGAGCCAGTAAATGGTGGAGTCGCAGGTCTGACTCCAAAACCAATTTTCCTAAATGTACAAGCAGATTAAGAAAACCCTCAAAATCTCGAGGCCGACTTTTAACCCTCAAGTTGAAACTGATGACAGCGCCAGGGGTCCGGGGGCTGAGGGACCCGCCTCCATGCCGCGCGGGAACCCCAGGAGTCCGCACAACGCACCTACAAACGTGCGGAGCCCCAAGTCCTGCTTACCTCCTCCCACTGGTCCTCATGGAAGCGGCCACGGTAAGACTGACTCCGGAACTTTTCTACGAACGAGTCCATGGCGTCGTCGGAGACGGCGTCCAGTTCAGGTAGTTCCATGGTAGCTCCTCTGCCCTCCCGCCTCAGTCAGGCCGCCGAGAACTCCCCGGCAACTTCCGGCGGTGCGAGCGCCCTTCCCTTAATCCTCCGGGCGGCGCCAGCCCCTGAGCCTCGGGTTCCGCGGCCCTGGGGGCGTGGCCCACCCGGCTCCACCCCTCCACCCGAAGAGCACCTGCCCCGCCCCGCCCCGCCCTCCCTTCAGCTGTGCTGTAGCCCCACCCCCCGAATGCTTTTGGGGCGGTGAATAAACCTACGCTCCTCCATACCACACTATCATGTCACTTCATTTGTTCGTTTGTTCAGCCAGTTGTCGCATATTTCCTAAGCTTCTTCTGGGTTCCAGGCCTGTTGTAGTCACTGGGTGTACAGTGGTGGGCAAAGCAGATAAAAGCCCTGCCCTCTAGGAGTTGATAAGGTAGTGTGAGACAGACAATAAGCACATAAGATGTTAGAGTTTGTCAGGTGGTAACGAGAGCTATCGGAGAAAAAAAGTTTTAAACGGGTAGATAGGCTTTCCAAGCAAAGGAGGAGACCTGGAGCGGCAAGTGTGGGTGTGGGGGGGAGGGGAAAGTTGGGGGGAAGCATTCCCCCTGGAGGGAAAAGGCAGGACTGAGCCACAGCAGGGGAGCTGGCAGGGGTGGAGTGCTGGAGCAGAATGAGGAAGAAGGTGAGGTGAGAGGAATAATGGGCCATGATTCTGAGAATTCTGTGCAATGGGACCGTTTGGAGAGTTATGAGGAAAGAAGTGGTGTGATCAGACATGCGTATTTCCGAAGTTTACTACCCCTTATTCCCCTCAGCTGAGATGGAAACAAGGTCTCTAGGCCAGGGGTGCCTTCCTGCAGCCACTGGGTTACCCAGCAAATGTTTCCTGGGCCCTGCATTGGATGCTGCAGCCTGGGCGAGCTCACATCCCGGCCAAGAAGGAAATGCAGCCAGGCTGTAGACCAATGGAAACCCGGGCTGCTTACAAGTCTACACAGAGGAGTGGGCATTGGTGGGGGGAGGAGGGGAACAGGCGGGGCGCGGGTATTGAGAGTAGTTTAACAGAGGTGATGCCGATCTGACAGCATAGATGAGGAAGGCCTCTGCAGATGGGTGGGGGCTGGAGGGAAGCTGGGCATTTCAGGCAGTGGGAGCCCATGTGCAGAGAGGCGTGGAGGTGTGCAACAGAGCCGCATGCTAGGTACTGTGAGAGTTAAGAGGTAAGGCCAGCAAAGTAGGCAGGGGCCAGAGGGCCTGACTGTCCCTTGGCCCTCATCCTGCAGAGGATAGTGAGCCACTGAAAAGACCTCAGGGCAGATTTGTCTCAGGAAGGCCAGGTTGCCCGGTGAAAGGTTGATGGGGGGAGGCTGGGTTAAGAGATTGACAAGGAAGCTGAGGATGAGAGACCAGGGGAGAGCAGAGATCTGAAGCCCAGCAGTGGATCTGGCAGGCTTGGTTATTATTTGGTACGAAGATGAGAGCTAAGGATGACAGCTGGAGGGCCAGGGCTGGGTTTTTCCCTTCTAATTCGCCCCCATGCAGCAGAGCACCTGGTCCCTTCCCTCCAAACCCAAACCTCCTTTTCCACACTTCTTCCTCCAGTCTGCTCCCTAACCACGGTTCCCATTCTTATTCTCCTCTTCATTATCTTTTCCCTTCTTGAGTACAAAGCCTACTAAGTCCTTTTACTTCCAGTTTTTAATTTGATTCCTATAAAACCCCGGGAGGTAAGAACCCATTTTACAGGTGATTATAGGGGAGGCTCAGAGAATAGAAGTGACTTGCCCAGTGCTCTTTGACCCTTCCAACTCAAAATGACTTGGCGGCCTTGGCCTGTAACTGAGCCTATCAGCCTCTGTTGAGCTTCAAGATCACCCAGACCCGGGATATGGCAGCTGTCATTTGTCAAGGCCACCAGCTAGGCCTGGGTTCTGGCCAATGAAAGCAGGAGTGTCTGAGTAGAAAGAGCTCAGATATGGGTGGGAGACCTTTGGGACCCACACCTCTATTGATTCCCTGTGTAACCTTAGACAAGGCCCACCGTCTTTGAGCCCTGTCCTCATCTGTCGAATGAGGGCAATGAAGCCGGCCTGCCCGCCCCATAACTCTGTATGGCTACTGTGAGAACGCAAAGGAGGTGATGCTTGTGACCATTCCTGGCACTGAAAAAGGTTATGCCAAAGGACCACCCCCATCTCCTACTCTCTCTTTGGCCCAGGATCCTGATGGCCTCGGCCTGCCACTTACTGGAGGATGATTATGTGGTCAACTTCATGGCATCCTCAGCCCTAACAGGAACTTAAATCTAGATGTTCTTCAGGCTTATGTCTCCGTCCACTCGACACACCTGCCCAGGGAATCTCACCTCACCCCTGTACACAGAGGAATCCCCAAACTGTTTCCATCTGTAACATCTGTAACAGAATCCCCAAACTGTACCCGCACTGCCTCTAACTGCTGCCACCGCGCTCTCAGATCCCTCTGCTGAGCTCCACCCTATGCAGCCAGCTACCTGGTGGGTGTCCCTGCTAGCATGGCGCACGAGCCCCTCGAGCTCATCACGTCCAGACGGAACTCATCCCTCCCCATACCTGCACCTGCTTTGAGGGATCACTCAGTGGGGGGATAGCACTGGCCCAGTCATCCACCCAGAAACTTGGGCACCATTCTCGGTGCCTTGATCTTTCCCTTCTTTCATCAACCACCAGGTTCTGAAAAATTCTCCTTCCTAATCTCACACAGGTCTGGCCACCCTCTCCATCCCACACCGCAGCCTAGCACATCTCCCCTTTCTTCTCGGAAGCCGCTGAGCACAGGTCTCCCTGCCTGTGCTCTTGTTCACACAACCCGCTGGCCACCACCCTTCCATTCCACTCAGAGTGAGCTTTCTTCCGCTCCCTTTTTCATTTATTCCCTTTTATGCCACTTTAATGTGTTTTAGTGTGTATTTTCAGCGTGTAAGTGTTCTTGCAAAATTCAATGTCTTTTGGGCATACATTTTTAATATACTTTTTTCACTCAGCACTAGGTTTTAGCTCCCATCCATGGTGCTGCATGTATCCCCACTGCCTCTAACTGCTGCCACCGCGCTCACTCACTCCCCCAGGACGCATGCCCAGGTGCCTCCCTCCCAGGCACCACAAGTAACGCTGTATGAGGATAGACTTCCTCATACATCTCTCTTTATGGACCTGTGAGACGATTTCCCTGAGATATATATGTGCCCATGAGTGGAATCACAGGGTCATGGGTATACGTAAACGTAATATGACTGAAAAGAGACAGATCCCTGTCCAAAACGGCTACATGCATCTCCCCTCCCACCAGCAGTGCCTAGGAGTTCCTGTGTCCCTATGAGGAGGGAACTTTCTAAAGCAGACATCTCTCCCTGCTTGCCTGTCTTCTCCCCATCATGCCTTCCCACTGCTCTCTGGATGAAGTCTCCCTCCTTATCACTCCCCTCCCATTTGGGCTCCATTGCACCTCCCTATCTGCAGTTGGGCATTGGTCCCATGTGCCCTGCTGTCCTCCATACACGCCCACCATGTGGTCATCTTTTCAAATCCCCTGGAAGGGGTATCTCATCTCTGGGAAGCCTTCCCTGAAACCCCAACCGCCAGCCGGTCTCTATACCTCCTCGGGACTCCACAGCTCCCATGCTTTCCTTCATCAAACACTGAGCTGCGGGGCTGTTGGTGTCTTTATATGTCTGACACTTCCGTTAGACCAAAGTTTCTCAACGCTGGCACTTAGGACAATGTGAGTTGGATAATTCTTCACGGTGGGGGCTTTCTTGTGCATTGTAGAATGTTTAGCAGCATCGCTGACCTCTACCCACTGGAAACCAATAGCACCTCCTTCCCCAAGTCGTAACAACCCAAAATGTCTCCAGACATTGCCAAATATTCACTGGGGGTCAAAATCAACCCCGGTGTGGAACCACTGCATCAGATCATAAACTGCCCAGGGCCTGGGGCTGGGTCTCATTCATGTCTGTATCTCCAGCACCCAGAGCAGGCCTGGCCCAAGTTAGCTGCTCAATAAATGTTGCCCGAATAAGTGGCAGGCTGCCACTTCTGTGGGCATAGACTGGAAGGTGGGCCTCAGAGATCAAGGTTCTGGGAGACGCATGGTGTCAATGGGTGAGAGGAGTCTCTCTTTTTTCCTCCCCCATAGGGCACCCGAATCAACATCTCCTTTTGTTCTTAGACTCTCCCTGTGGGAGAGGGGTACCTGGGACCTCCAGCAGACCTATTGTGTGGCTTTGAGCAAGCAGCTTCACCTTCCTGGGTCTCAGCTGCCCACTTATAAAATGTGGACAAACAGCCTATGTGAGTCCATAAATGTCAACTGAGTCAACGACAAAGGCATTGCTCCTTTCACAGATTTGTCACACAGAGCAACGACTGCTCCAGCCCTGGGACATCTCCCATGAGGAAACACTCAGAAAGGAGAGGTAAGCCACGCGGCATTTATAGTGAGCATGGCTGGGACTATGGCCTCCCCTGAGGGCTGGGGGCTCTGGGACATCACTGTTTCAAGGATATCTTCCAGGAGCCCAGTGCCTGCATGATCCAGGAGCGCCGCCGGTGGGAAGTGGGCAGGTTCTCACAGCTCGGGCTCCAGCGGTGAGTGGTAGCCGGGTCACATACCCAGGAGTCCCCATGTGGCAGTGGCCAGGAGTTCCGCCAGCAGCTGGCCAGGATGTTGTCCTGGGCCTGGGCCGCGTAGATGCACACCAATGCTTCTGGGTCGTGCCTCAAGTTTTCCAGAGCTGAGTCAGGGGGAGGGGAGGAGCCACTTGTTAAGACCAGGTCCCCACATGGGTCTCACACCTCATCCTTCCTTTTCACATCCATGCCTTGGCTTAGTCTCTCTCTGCTCAGCATCCTGTCGTCTTACCTTCCTCCCAGCTCTTTAAATTGTTCATACATTTCAAAGTCTGAGTCAAAACCTGCCTCCTCCAGGAAGCCTTCTTAAATTGCCCCAGCCTACCTTCATGCTTTCATCAGCTTCCCCAGTTAGCAAATTAATCTGGCCCCCTTAAGAGTCTGAACTACTTGCCTTGCACTAAATGGTTTTTTGGTCTGGTTTCCTGAGCCTGGCTTTTAAGATTGTAAGCTCCCCTAGAGTGGGGCTATGTTCTGTGTCTTGGTGACCCCACTGTACCTACCATGCACTCGCCTGGATAGAGACTTGCACAACTGGACTGAGCTGAGGACCCTTGCCTTAGGACCTATCTCTGCCCTTTCCTATTACTGACTGTGGGCCTACTCATTCTCTCACTGCTCCCTGCAGTCTCACCAACGCAGGGTACAACTTACTGGCTTTCACTTCATTCAGACGATCTTCCGTCATTATGCTCTCCAATGAGGGAACCAGGGACCCTTGAGCATAATCCAAGAGGTGAGCACATCTACTTCCTGACTCCGACCCTAGCCCCATCCCACCCTCTGACCAGACCTCCTCAGAGAAGTTCTCCCCACCCTCTTTCAGCCCCACAAATAAAAGCACAAACGAGAACTTCATTTGCACCCTATGACCGATTCCCCAAGAGGAGTCCTGGGCGAGGTGGCAGGTCCAGCAGGCAGGAATGGCACCAGGGCAGGGGCAGGATGTGGGCTGCAGCCAACTCTGAGGGGCAGCGCTCGGTGATCCCCTTGGTCCTTAAGACTTGGTCCCTGAGACTGGCCCTTAGTGTCCTCATGTGAGACTTAGTAAAGGTGCTGCCTGAGCTGCCCCTTCTCTGAGGAGTTTGAGCCACAATAACATGAAAGACACTAAGTGCCTGGCATACTTTCCAGACAGGCTATTGGCAGGGCTCCTGGAAGGGGATGAGATCCAGCTCCTCAGCAATATTATCCAACCCATTCCTTGTTCCCAGACCGACTCCCAAAGTACCTGCAGATCCTTAAAGGGCTCATACCTCTCAGAAGGCCCTTCCTGCACTTCTTTACCTGGCTAGTTCCTATTTCTCCTCGAATATTCGGTTTAACATAGTCACTCCTCCAGGACATCCTTCCTGAACCTACCCCCAAGCTAGGTTAGGCCCCTCTCTGGGTTCCCACAGTGCCTGAGAGTTTCTCTCTCTCTGTATAAACCACGTTGTATTTTACTTGGGATTTATGAATCTCTCCCCCAGATCAGGGCTTCCTTCCCCTTCGATCCATTGGGGTGGGGAGTAGGCGGATCAGTCTCCCAGACTCCTAAAGTCACACGCACAGTATGCATATATGCATTTTTCTAGGGAAAGTGTTCTTAACTTTCTTCAGAGCCTCACAAAAGATCGGCACGCCCCCACCCCCAGGTTGGAAGCACCACACCATGCTGGGGGCTGTCTGCAGGCAGAGGCAGGCACTGCGCAGCTTTGTTTCCCCAGCATAGGACCTGGCACAGAGGAAACTTCCGGGGCATTAAACACTAATATTTTTAGAAGTGATTAGTTTGGGGGAAGATTTAGAGAAATTAGCAGCTAGGAAATAATGTCACTCCATGTGAGAAGCTGCCTCTGAGCTGGCGCCCACATTCTGAGGGCTCCCCCCGGTCCCAGGCATGGCTCCTCTGTCCCAGCTCAGATCACGCCAACAGCCACCTTCACACACACACCCACTAGCTTCACCTCCTGAAGGGTTCTTTGTCTCTAACTAAGCACAGTGCCTGACACAGAGTAGAGGATCAACCACTGTTTGCTGAAGAAACCAATGAAGGGATGCACGGATGACTGGATGGATGAGAAATCCCAAATGACTTGGGGAAAGACACTGAAGGAAACATCGCTTTACAAAGTGGGGGGCTGGA